>NC_058132.1:586591400-586619265 GCF_016433145.1 Gracilinanus agilis | reverse complement strand
TTGCTGATGTCATTAACCCCAAGTCTATTCCATTGATCCTCCTCTCTATCTCTTAGCCAGTACCATATTGTTTTGATGACTGCTGCTTTATAGTATAGTTTAATATCTGGTAATGCTAGGCCCCCTTCCTTCACATTTTTTTTCATTATTTCCCTTGATATTCTTGATCTTTTGTTATTCCAAATGAAATTTGTTATAGTTTTTTTTTTAGATTTTTTTTAAACCCTTGTACTTCAGTGTATTGTCTCATAGGTGGAAAATTGGTAAGGGTGGGCAATGGGGGTCAAGTGACCTGTCCAGGGTCACACAGCTAGGAAGTGGCCGAGGCCGGGTTTGAACCTAGGACCTCCTGTCTCTAGGCCTGACTCTCACTCCACTGAGCTACCCAGCTGCCCCTGTTATAGTTTTTTCTAATTCAGTAAAGAAGTTTTTTGGTAGCTTGATAGGTATGGTGCTAAATAGGTAAATTAATTTGGGTAGAATTGTCATTTTTATTATGTTAGCTCATCCTACCCATGAGCAATCAATGGCTTTCCAATTGTTTAGATCCAGTTTTATTTGTTTGGAAAGTGTTTTGTAGTTGTTTTCATATAATTGCTGTGTTTGTTTTGGTAGGTTTGATCCTATGATGTCTTCCAGTCCAAACCCTTTTAAATGATTCTAAAGTATAGCTACTTAGTTCCTGATGTCCAGAAGAAATTCAAAGCCCCAAATGGGTGCTTGTGTAACATGTCTCTCCCTTTGTACACATCTTCTGAGGCCCTGGACCAATACCTGATTCTATAGCAGTGTCAAGATACTGTTCTCCTAGAAGTAGATAATTTATAGAATTTGATACCCCAGTCTTCCCAATCTTAAGCTACTGATGTTGGCACACCATTTTGTTTTGTTTTGTTTTATTTTATTTTCCTCAAGTAACTTATTTTATCTACCAATGTTAGTTATCACACATATTGAAATTTTCAGGGGAAATTGCTTTGAGAAAGGGCATGTCTACAACATCAACTTCTCTTTAGGTATTTCTCACAATGCACAAAGCAGATAGACAAATGAAATTAAAAAAATGACTGTGGTATCTATGAATACAGTCCAAAGACTAATACTTTATCATAACTTGATATACTGTACATATAATTTTAAACAGAGGCAACAAAATTCATGGGGAGTGTGAATGGAGTATTCTAGCAGGATTAGATAATTATATGATTTTTAAAAAGGGAAAGAATAAATTGTGGTATGGAACCAAAATGGAATTTTAAAAGACTTATACATATTACATACATGTCTTGCTCTCCGGAAGTATTTTTTGAAAGCATAGCCAATATTCATTTGTCCACTGGAGAGTCTTTAGAGTGGTTATTCTGCAAATATTGCATTTATATTTTTATTGATATAGTTATGGGGCATGGATAAAACAAAATGTCCTTACTGACATTAACATAAAGTATTATTCACTTTTTCTCCCTCATGAACATTTGAAAGCTATATATGAATGACTTGAAATAGTTATTAATATGGGCTTTCGGTGCTACAGCTCCTTCCCACTGGTCACACAATAGGCCTGATAAATCTCTAATTTTCATTGTTTATAGCTAGTTTTATGTGTTGTTATAAAATATAGCAATTCTTATTTTGTGTCTTCTTAAAAGCTACATGTAATATTAGTTTGCTATTATTTTGTTTGTAAATATAATCAGTAGGCAGATAGCTCATGTTCCCAATGGCATTCATAGGAAGTTAGAACTTGTAAGTCTCTAGCATGTTGGGTAGACCTCCTTCAACCCTATAGATGATTTATCAGGGTACATAAACAAAAATCATATAGAATCCAAAGGTACAAATTAGTTGCAACTATTTGGAAGGCTCACAGATCCTGGGCAAGTCACTTGACCCCCATTGCCCATCCTCACCACTCTTCCACCTAGGAGCCAATACACAGAAGTTAAGGGTTAAAAAAAAGAAGAATGCTATTTATATCCATGAAAAGCTATAGTTGGGTGATGAATTAGTGGGTAGTGACTGATAAATGAGAAAACAGAGCATTATTATAACTTTTTTAAACACATGGAAGAAAATAATGAAGGTAAAAATATATAGAGCAATTACATTGCTACCTTGTAAAACTGTATAAATGTATTTGTTTGTTATTCAGTTTTTCAGTCATGTTTGACTCTGTGCTCTCATGGTCCATAGCCCACGAACCCTTTCTATCCTACATTATCTCTCAAAGTCTGTTCAAACTTAGGTTCATTGCCTCCATGATTCTATTTATCCATCTGATTCTCTGCTGTTCTTCTTTCCTTTTACCTCTAATATTTCCCCAAATCAGGGTGTTTTCCAGTGAGCCCTGTCATTTCATTATGTGGTCAAAGTATTTAAGCCTTAGCTTCAGTATTTGACTTTCTAGTGAATAGCTTGAATTAATTTCTTTAAGTAGTAACTGATCTCCTTGCTGTCTGAGGGATTATCAAGTCTTCTCCAGCACCACAATTCAAAAGTGTTGACTTAGTGGTATTCAGTTTTCCTCATAGTCCAACTCTCACAGTGATACATCTCTACTGGAAAAAGACACATATTTGACTATTCAGACTTTTGTCAGCAAGGTGATGTCTCTGCTTTTAGTATGTTGTCCAGATCTGCCATAGCTCTCCTTCCAAGGAGCAAGTGTCTTTTAATTTCATATCTGCAGTCATTATCTGCAGTGATCATTAAGCACAAGAATATAAAATCTGCCCCTGCTTTCATTTCCTTTCCCTGTATTTGCCAGGAGGTGAGGGGCCCAGTTGCCAAGGTCTTAGTCTTTTTGATGTTAAGCTTCAAGCAAACTTTTATGCTCTCATCTTTCACATACATCAAGAAACTTCTTAATTCTTCTTTACATTCTGCCTTCAGAGAGGAATCATATATTTATATTTGAGATTGTTGATATTTCTCCCTACAATTTTATTTCTGACTTTTGACTTATCCTGCCTGGCATTTCACATGATGTACTCTGCATATAAGTAAAATAGATGTGGTGACAATATATAGCCTTGTTATACTCATTTTTTTCAATCTTAAAAATTAGTTTTTCCATGTGTAGTTTTAAATGTTGCTTTTTGACCTGGATATAGATTCCTCAGGAGACAAGCAAGGTGATCTACTACTTACATCTCTTTCAGGACTTGCAACATTTTATTGTGATCCACAAAGTCAAAACTTTAGTGTGATCAATGAAGCAAAAGTAGTTATTTTTCTGGAATTTTCTTACTTTATCCATAATTCAGCAATTTTAGCAATTTATTTTCTAGTTCTTCTACCTCTTTGAAAAACCAGCCTGCTCTGCTGGTAATTCTCAGTTTACATATTGCTGAAGCAAACCTTAAAGAATTTTAAGCATAACGTTCTGGTGTGTGAGGTGAGTGCAATTGTTTAATAATCTGAACATTTCTTGGCATTGCCGTTCTTTAGGATTGGGACATAAATTGATCTTTCTAATCCAATGATCACTGGAGAGTTTTCCAAACTAATTGGCATATTGAGTGCAACACTTTAGCAGAATCATCTTTTAGGATTTTAAATAGCTCAACTGGAAATCATCCACTGGACATATTGTTAGCAATGCTTCCTAAGGCTAATTGGACCTCACTCTCTAAGATGTCTGGCTCTAGATCGATAATTACGCCATTGTGGTTATCTGGAGATTTTAGATTTGATTGTGTAATCTTTTATATATTCTTGCCATCTCTTCTTAGCCTCTTCTATTTCTGTTAAGTCATTACCATTGTTGCTGTTTTCATGTCCACTTTTATATGACATGTCAACCTAGATATCTCTAATTTCTCAGAGGTATTTTATCTTTCCCATTCTATTGTTTTCTTCAATTTCTTTGTATTGTTCCTTTCTTAAAGTTTAAGGAAACCTTCATAACTTACTTTTGTTATTCATTAGAATTGTGCATTTAGTTGTATATATATATTTCCTTTCTCTTTTTCCTTTCACTTTCCTTCTTTCCTTAGCTATTTATAAAGCCCCATTAGACAGCCAGTTTGCTTTCTTGCTCTTTTATTTTCCTTTGGGATGTTTTTTGTTGCCACCTCCTCTACAATATTGTGAGGCTCCAACCATAGTTCTTCAGGCACTTTGTTTACCAGATATAATTCCTTAAATTTACTCATCACTTCTGTTTCATATTCATTAGGTATATTATTTAGGTCATACCTATACCCTTTAATGGTTTTCCCTACTTTCTCTAATTTATCTCTAAACTTTGCAATAAGAAGCTCATGATCTAAGCCATGGTCAGCTCCAGGTCTTTTTTTAACCGATTGTCTAGACGAGTTTCTTCACCTTTGGCTTCAAAGAGCATAGTTAATCTGATTTTAATATTGATCATCTAATGATGCACATGTGTAGAATAACCTTTAGTGTTTTGAAAAAGAGTATTTACTATGACTAATGAGTTATCTTGACACAATTCTATTAGCCCCTATCCTGCTTCATTTCATTCTCTAAGGCCAAGCCTGCCTTATTCAAGTTATCTTTTGATTTCCTAATTTAGCATTCCTGTTCCCTAGGATGAATATCATTTTTATGTTATTTCTAGAATATGTAAGTCTTCATTATCAACTTTGTCCTCTTCTGCATCAGTGATTGGAAGATAGACTTGTATCACACTGATGTTAAATTATTCACTTTGGATTTGAATGAACAAATATCGTTCTCTTATTTTTGAGGTAATAATCCAGGGCTGCTTTTCTCAGACTTTTATTGACTCTGTGAGCTACTCCATTTTTTCCTTAGGGATTCTTACCACTGTAGTATATGTACTGATCACCTGAATTAAATTCACCCATTATCATCCATTTAAGTTCACTGGTACCCAAGATTTCAGTCTTGAATTTTCTATCTCCTATTTAACCATATTCATATTACTTTGGTTCAGAAATCTTATATTCCAGGTTCCTATGCAATATTGATTCTTATAGCATTGGTCTTTCAACAACAAACACATGTATGACTGACCTTCCTTTTAGCTTTGGTCCAGTTGATTTGTTAGTACTGGAGTTGCTAGTATTTGTCCTCTGCTTTTCCCTAGTAGTATGTTGGACACCTTCCAACCTGAGGGGCTCATGTTCTGGTGTAACTCATTTTAATGCTGTCTAGGTAATTTTCTTGGCAAAGATACTGGAGTAGTTTGCTATTTTCTTCTCCTGAGGATCACTTTTTGAGTGAACTCTCCATTGTGACTTGTCCATCTTGAGTAATGCTGCAAGGTATAACTCATAGTTTCTTTGAGCTCCACAAACTTTTCTGCTACAACAAGGCAGTGATCCCGGAGAGGTTATAAATACATATATCTGTATAATTTATTAAAAAGTAAACTATAAACAACAATTCGAAAACTTATGTAAAACTCTTGTCCTCTATACATTCAAATGTTTATATTTAACAATGAATAAGCTCTTGTCTTGAGGCCTGGCTCTCAATTGCATCAAGCCACCTAGTAGTTCCCTGTCCTTGGATTTTAGAGGAGGGACAAGTCACTTCTAAATATAAGAAAGAGGAATATTCATGAAGTATTAAAGGAAAAGTATTAAGGGAGTAGAGAAAGGAAAGAGAAAAAAAGCTTAAGATAGATCTGAATAATACATACTTTGAGTAAGGTAGAGGAGGGAGAGAAGCAAGGGAAGGAAATAAATAAGCAAGTAGACAGAGAACTAGGAAAGAACAATGTCAAGGAAGGCAAAGGAGGAGGGAATGCAGAACATATTAAAGTAGAGGTGAGGTGGACAGATTCGAAGCAGGGATGCCCCGTAAATGTGTTATCTTTGAAATAATATGACCCAGTTAAGACTTTGAAGGCTACATTATTATAGGCTTTGGCCTGGAAAAGGAGAATTGGGCTTTAAAAGTTGTTTTCATGTAGACTACTCACACAGATGATTTTTTTTTAATTCTTCTGTTTCATTTCTAAAGTTTAGTATATTGTATTTATAGCCAACAAATTAATTAACTAACACAATGGATGGCTACTTCAACATGAAGAATTCAATCTGGAGGAAACATCGGTAGTGCCCGGTGAGATTAGCAGTATGTGTTTGCCTCTAATAGTGTTCTAACTATATCATACTATCAGTATTCTAGTGAATCTACTCAGGAAGAGGACTCTCTTCACCCTTGCAGATTGCTACCCCTTCAGACTCTCATTTTGCATGATCTTTATTCATATTACTCTATATAAGAGCTACCATATACTACAGGTTTTCCTCTGATTTTAAGTAGAAATTTTATAAGCAGGAAAAGGTTCTTGAAATCATAAATCATGAAGAGCATATCCACTTTCAAATTAGTGAGGAAGTATTTATTGGATTGCTTGATGATGGGATATGAATTTTATCCAGAAGTCATGAGGATCATGGGCTCACTCACTACCAATTTTAATTAGTGAAATTTAAAAGAGACTTGTTTTTCTTTTCCTAGCCTTTTTAAGCATGTCAAATAATTCTTTTATAGTATAGTTCTCTATAAATGTCCAGAGCAGTGATTCCCAAAGTGGGCGCCACCATCCCCTGGTGGGTGCTGCAGCAATCCAGGGAGGTGGTGATGGCCGCAGGTGCATTTATCTTTCCTATTAGTTGCTATTAAAATTTAAAATTAATTTCCAGGGGGCTAAGTAATATTTTTCCTGGAAAGGGGGAGGTAGGCCAAAAAAGTTTAGGAACCACTCATCTAGACTGTGCTATATTCTTATTCATTTATTCTTTGAAAACGTTGAACATTTATTTATGAATAAACCATGCTTCCAGAAATGCTCTCACTAACGCATAGTTTTATACTGATTTAGAAAAAAGAAAGATACTTTGGGCAATTACAAATGAGAGATTACAATGCTCTCTTAAACCTTTGGAAAGAGTAAGCTGTAGGTGTCTGTATAATCATTTGTCTTACAAAAACTGCCCATGTTCATGTAGTCTTGTCTCATAAACCTGTAGGCACTGACTGCATCTGTCACTAACTCCAACCCAATATTTGCTTTCAATCATTTCTAACCCGAAAGGCCTGGACAATACAAACCTAATTTGAAGGCTAACAAAATTGTTTTCTCCCCCCTTATTTCAACAAGTCATATACGTCTTATCGAGGTGAAGGTCTTTATTGTCTCTGCTATCTGGCAGCTGGTATTTTGTTTCAGCTTTTCAATAATAGTATAACAACTGTTGGACCTGAAGATACAACACATTTGTGCTGCCCAGTTTGTAAAGGCAGCATGTACTTTACCCTCTGTCTGTCCTGTATTCTCACTGAGATTTCCTTTGACACATGAAAAGAGAAAAAACACAAGTGATATACTATGAAAGGGGAAAAAAGATAATAGGCCTAAGTTGGTAATTTAATCAGAACAGTGACCTCTTTTGTAGATGTTCTTTTGTTAATTGGATTAGTTTTCATTTGCAAAATGCAATGAGGAGCTTTTCACTGTCTTCTCCATGAATAGGATATAAAATTGGATATACAGGATTATAGCCTACCAAGTTTTTATGCTTGCCAAAATAAATTGTGGAAAGGCTAATGGCAGATAGAGATAGTTTGGTACTGTCTTGAAGACAGACTGCTAAGAAACTGGGTCCATCACTGTCATTTTTCTCAGAAATTCCTCTCATCTGTCACAACACAGTAGTTATGAAAAATGAAACCATAAATTCAATTTAGAGGGCAATTTGCAGCTAATCTTTGGAGTAATTCCAGTGTGAATAATGCAGCAATTTGGATGCATGGTCAGTCAATTCAGCCCCTGATTTATTAGGATTTAAGAAATTTTTCTTTCATTAAGGATAATTACCCAACAAGAGAAAATTATTCCTTCAAAATTATCTACATTCACATCTGTGGTTTCAGATCTGAAGAAGTTTACAACTATTGTTTAAACTAATTTTACACACATACACACACACACACACACACACCAGCTTTAAAAAGAGAGGGAAGGTACTTACATTTTGAACTATATCTCTTTACAGCACATACGTGATCTGATCAGCCCAAGTTTATGTCTGCTTGTCTATGACTCCCATTAGAGCTAACATTTTGAATATTTCAGCAGAAGGGCACTGGGATTTGCTATTGATTTTCCACACTTCTTACACCTTGAAGAATGCATTAAAATCTAGCTGAAACAAGAGTGACATTTTTTTTTGTTTTTATTCCTGTCTAAAAGTCAGATTTATTATCTGAACCTTATTCTGGTTATTAAAACCTCACTTTCTAACACCACCAATGTTTTCTGAATGGTACCTATATAGATATATATTTGCATACTATGGAGCTCAGTGTCCCATAATAACTTGCACATGTAATAGAGATGTTTATGTGCATGCTTGCTGTGTAGATTTTTAAATCTATGCAGCTCTCTATCTAAAATATAGAACTGACCTTTCATGAAATGAAAATATTTCTTCTGTTTTCATTGACTCTTTGTTCCCTTTTTTTCTATCAAGAAGATAGTCATATAAATCCTCCAGATTGTGTATTATTTCACTTAGCAGGGATATTGCATTAGATCCTCAGCATAAATAATGCTGTTCAGTACTGGCATTCATTAAGATGAATCAAATAAATGAGAGGTGAGTATTATTGCCAAAGTCAGTGAAGTGAGCCACTAGGGGTACTATTTAATGTAAGAGTAGGGAACCAACCTAGCTGAACATACCATTGACAGAACCTGGCCAATAACTTTGTAGTTTTGATGGCACTTCATTATAGACAACGTATGCTCAATTGAAAATGAATAAATATTACTGTGGAATTTTCTCAGAGGATGTATGCTTCAGATTTTTTTTTCTTATAGCCAGTTATATTTGGCAACTAGTAGGCGTGATCACTGAACACAATTATGAGCCAAAAGGAAAGAAACAAATTAACAGTATTTTCAGCTATTTTCATGTAAGTGACAATAGCTGACAATGCTGTGAATAAATGAGAAACTAGAAAGGTTGTTGTTGGGGGGTTTGCATTGTTGTGAAAATGGGCACCCTGGTTTTAGTGCACTTATGCCACCTTTCTAGGCTCATTAGCAGACGATGGGTAAGATGGGTATGCTTTGTTTCATGGAAATATCACGCCCTTGAAAATAATGTTCAAGTTACCCCTCATGAATGCTGAATAGATATGTTTTTATGCAGTTCCACCCCCACCCTCCTAGAATTTTTGTCTGGCTATTGTCTCTTGACATAAGAAAATGTGTTTCAAGATTGAACTTCGCACACACAGAATGGTGAGAGGGAGAGGAGCAGCGGAGTATTTATTCATGAGTGGCTTAGCCCCATCCACAGCCATTTTTCACCTGCCATGTGAAAAAGGTCAACTCTGTTATTAGTTGACATTGTGAAACTAGTACAGTCCAAAACATTTCACCCTTAAGTAATATGACTTTAACATTTCTCTCTAATGCAAAGCCATCATTAAAAATGTTGCTTTCAAAATGCACTAATGACCAAACATCTAACTCTACCCTAATCATTAAAAACCTAACTAAAAAAACTGAAAACAAAGGAGTTGTCTGACACTTGCAGAGGGACTAAATGCATTGTAGAATATGAACTCAGTGAAATAGTATTATGTTCTAAGAAATGGCAAATACAATTTGAGGAACCATGGAAGACTTGTATGAACTGATATAAAAGAAGTTAGCAGAACCAGGAAAAACACTTGATGGCAAAAACAGCAAACAAAATTAATCATTATGTTTATTATGTAATTTTAATAAATAATCATAACCCCCAAAAAAGAAATAAGGAAAAATTACTTTCATTCTTTCCTGAAGAAATAGATGAACATCGGCGGTGTGGGGGGGGGGGGTGAGGGTAGCTAAGTGGCTCAGTGGATTGAGAGGCAGGCTTAGACACAGGAATTCTGGGTTCAAATCTGACATTAGATATAACTTAGCTATGTGATCCTGGGCAAATCACTTAACTCCCATTGCCTAGCCCTTACCACTCTTTTGCCTTGGAAGCAATATACAGTATTGATTCTAAGATGGAAGGTCAGGGTTTGAAAAAAACAGGGTTTGAAAAATAAAAACAAAAGAAAAAAAAGAGTATAGAATGTTCTATACAGTTCCAGACTTGTTAATGTGTCAGTTGTGGTTGTTTTTCTTTGTTACAGGGGAAAGTGTACTGGGGAAGGGAGTATCAGATCAATAGTCAATACATATTTATTAAGTACCTACTAGGTGCCAGGAACATGCCAAAAGCTGGTTATATGAATGAAAGGAAAAAAAAAAAGACTGTCCATGCCCTCAAGGAGCTTACAATGTAATAAAGGAAGATAATACCCTAAAGGAATCTGAAAAGTGTGTGGGAGTTGTTCTCCCTTCTATCAATGAGTGATGTCTTGATTTGTGAGTGAATTGGATTTAAGTGTGATAGAGCTGCACAAAGTTATCAGCCTCATTCTCTCTTCTGGAGATATCAGAGTTCAGTAGCAAGACAGAAACAAGGTGACTGGTGAAAGCCCAGGATGCAGTGAATGACATGGGCTTCTTCTGTGTCTGGTCAAGCTCTAAGTGCTCCACATCTCCTGCTTCAACCTATTCCATGGCCATGGGGTGAGAATTTTCTATCATTCCTCTTCTAACTGTTCTTGTCTTCCACACTAGGTCCCTCCATTTCTTCTCTCTCCTGCTTTTTGGCTCTCTTTTCCATCTGGTCTAAGGGACTGATAGAATGGAAACTCCATGAGGGCAAGGCCTGTCTTTGTTTTTGCTGGTATTTCTATTCCTAGTATTTAGCACGGTCCCATTGTAGAGTATATTTTTAATTAATCTTCCTCCCTCACTTCCTTTAACCTTACTTCCTTCTTTTCCTTCTTTCCATCTTTCCTTCTATCTTTCCTTCCTTTTCTTCTTTCTCTCCTTCCTTCCTTTCCTTTTTTCCATCCTTCCTTCTTTTCTTCCTTCTTTCCTCTCCTTCCTTCCTTCTTTTCTTCCTTTCTTCCAAAATAGATCGACACTTTTATTGCAACTTAGTCTTTAAAAAAAAATTACCTTCTATCTTAGAATTGATTAGACTCTAAGTACTGGTTCCAAGGCATAAGAACAATAAAGGTAGGCAGCTGGGGTACAGTGACTTGCCAAGGGTCACACAGCTAGGAAGTGCCTGAGACCAGATTTGAATCCAGAATCTCCATCTCCAGGACTTCTCTTGATCCACTGAGCTTCTTAGTCTTAACTGCTATATGGGACTCTTGGAAAGTATTTAATTTGTCTAATATCACATAGCCTCTATATGTAAAATTTGGGCTTTGAAGTTTAGGTCTGCTCTCTATCTACTACACCATTATATTAATACTGTACTTTATATCATAATTTTATTTTTAATTTACCGATATCACCAGGAGGTGGATTCCTTACTTGTTTTCTGGCTTTACCTTTTTTGACTATGGATAACAAAAACTGATGGGCAGCTGAAAATCTATGTGAATTTTTTTTCCTGTGCATACTCATTCAGGCTGAAACATTTTGATTCTCTGAGACTGTGATGGTTCAGAATTTAAAGAATCAAGAGCTATCATAGTACTAAATAAGACTTGTTAGCAATGGTTTCTTAGCCAAACAGATCAAATCAACTCCTAGAGAAACCTAATCACCTAAAAAGTATTAGGTTCTTTTTCTCATAGTTTATTTATTTATGGCATTATCCTAGCACGTGGGGGGGATCATAACCTTAGATTTAATTTATGTTTAGGGTCCCCTCAAACAATAGGAATCATTTTTGTTCATGTATTTAAAACAAATGGTATTTTCAAGTGTGCAATTACAAGACTTAAGTAATTGCTCTTTTAAAACTCCTATTATAATCTATGGGGGGGGTTGGGATTGAAACATAATAAGGGAATTCTTTTAGCATGGAAATTTGTCCAGTGACAAATTTAAGCACAGCAGGAGCAACTAAACATCCATGTTGATATTTTAACTCAAAATATAACTAAAGAAATAAAGAAGTTGGGCCTTAATAGGACAGCTCACAAATCATTGTCAGAGAAGCAAACAAGAGAATTTGTAGAATTAGTGTTGTTTTGCTTCCAAAGACAATTAGAAAAATTAAATGGAGCACTTAGTTAACTCTCATTGTATTGCACATGTTGAACAGATGCAAATACAATACCATGAAGTTTGGTAAAGCTTATGCACCAACATCTTGTATAATGTAGCCAAATTATATGAAGAATTTGACAAGACAATCTAAATTGTGTAAGTGTGTGTATTCAACAATCTAATATACATAACCTCATATCTAGCCTCTGCCCCCCTCCTGAGCACTAAACAAACTATTGGCATTTATTAGATATCTACTATGTTTCGGCCATTGTGCTAATTGCTGGAGTAAAAAGGAAGACAAAAAATAGTCCTTCCCCTTAAGGAGCTTACAGTCTAATATGGGAGACAGCATGCAAACATTTATATACAAAATTGCTATAGATAGTAGGTTAAATTAGAGATAATCAAAAGAAGGCTTCAGAATTAATTTGAATCACCAGGGATTTCCTATAGAAGGTGGGGTTTTTATTTGGGACTTGCAGGAAACCAGAAAAGCAAGGAGACAGAGATGAGGAAAGAGTGAGTTCCAGACTTCAGGGACAGCAAGTAAACAAGTTCAGGAAAAAGCCAGAAGACCAATGACATTGGATCACAAAGTATATGGAGGGAAGGAAGGTATAAGAAGATGGTAAAGACAGGAAGTGCCCAGGTAATAAAGAACTCTGAAAGGCAAAAAGAAGAATTTATTTTTTTGTTTCTTGAGGTAATAGTGAGCCACTGAAATTTATTGAATATGGGATATGACCAGACCATTTAGGATGAACATTTGACAACTTAATGCAGAATGTATTGGAGTGGAGAAAGGTTTGATTTGGGGAGACCAACTAGCAAGTATTGCAAAAGTCTAGTTATGGCATGATGAGAGTCCTTACTAGAGTGGTAATAATGTCAGAGCACAGAAAGGGGGCATATAAGAGAAATGTTTTGAAGGCACAAAAAATAGGACTTGACCACTAATTGCATGTGGGAAGGCAGTGAAAAAAAATTAAGAATTAAGAGTGACACCTATATTGTGAGTCTGAGAGCAAAAATGTCAGAAGGATGAGCATTGAGAAAATGCAAGCTGTAGTCCACACCTTTAATTGTCTATTAATTATTTCCTGCTTGATGTCTGTCCCATAGACAACTCAAACTCAACAAGTTCAAAATGGAGCTTGTTATCTTTTCCCCAAAATACATTACTTTCCAAAAATTCCTTATTTCTATTGAGGGGAATCTCATCTTTCTAGTCTTTCTAGTTTTCATGCCCAGTATCATCTTCAATTCTTCACTCTCAATCTCCCCAAATATTTAGTTTCCAAAATTTCTATTTGTCCCCTTCTCTTTGCTAACAGTCACAATGATAGTTTAGGCTTTTATCACCTATCATCTCAACAATTATAATGATCTCATAATTGATATCCTTCCCTTGTCTCTTCCCTTTAAAGTTCACATTGTACATCTGAGCTTCTCACTCTTTATTTGGCAACTTCCAATAGTTCCTTATTACCTTTGGCAACAAACATAAACTTTTCTTTGTTTTTTTTTTACATTACAGGGTGGGGTGCTGTGGGAAGCCAATAAGAGAATAGATAAAAATCTGAGACCCCTCTTTTGATACCTCTTATGATCCATACCTTTTCTTATTGGAAAAACATTATAGACTTATTGAAAAGCTTTGAGTCCTTAGCAGACCAGCATCTACTGAGTTAATGATTCCTCTCCTTGATAATTAAGAAGCCTGAACCCTAAAAATTATTTAGATAAGACTGCAGACTTAGATAAAACGGGAGTCTTTAGTCTGAACTTTATTTGACCAGGTGCCTATAATCCAAGACTCAATTAGTGAGCATCTCCATAAAATATTTCCACTCCCAGAATTATCCCCTACTAATTGATGGTTGAAATTTGGCCATTGTCTTGGTACTTATACCTTTACTCTTTAGACTTTAATGGGTTATGTATGATCTGTTACCCCTTCACAGCTGTGATTCTTTCTTTGTGTTCTTTGTTTGAAATCAGTATATAATAAACTCCAAAGCCCACAGAGTTCAGGACAGCATGGGCTAACCGCTAGTCTAGCTGTAACATTTTCTTTCTCCTGCCTTAACAATCGTATGCCACCATATGCCACTCAGGACCCCAAAACCATATAGAGGCTGGCCCCCTATAGGGGGCTGATTGAATCAATAAATCAATAACTTGACCTCATTTCAGATAACTAACAAAATAATCTAATCCTTATAGTTTCAGCATGTAAAAATTTCTCTAATGAATGAATGAATTCATGAATTAATCAGTTTTTAAGCAAAAATATCCTTAATCAGTTTGGAAGTGATAAGACCCATTAGATGAAATGAAGTAACACTATAAAGGGAATGGATATATCACACCCTATCTTAGATAAGAAAAGAAGCCAATTCAGACCTCAAATTCCATCCTTGTACAATTTCAGTGGTTGAAACATTTCCAGTCAAGTAGGTAAGGGGGGAAGTTGGTGGGGAAGAGAGAGAAAGAGGAATTTGTCTCCTACTACTTTACTCAACTTTGACATAAGAATAATATTGTGAACTTTAAAAGGTTAGAATATTTTTTTAATTCAGTATAGTTATCCTAATATTGGCTCAAGAATAGGGTGTTTGACAACAATAGCTGGATTGAGAACCAAGAACAAATTAGACACATTGAAGAAAACCTGCTTTAGTACTCTATAAAACACCTAATAGAAAACTATACCATATGTATGGAAACATTCAAAGTCTTTAATAAAATCAGAAAAGAACTTCCATCCAACCTGAAGTTGTGAGTAGCTCTTTGCTATATTTGGTTTGTAAGCTTTATCCCACTTTTCCTAAGAATCTCAAAAACTTTTAAGAAAGTAAGACCCATACTTTGGCAGAGATTCTTTTTTCATATATATATATTTAACTGTTCTTACTATATTTCCTAGGTGAATACCACTAACTCTAGTTCACCAGTTAATAACAACTTCTAATGAATGAGGAAAGCATACCAGTGGAGACGCATAAAGAATAGTACCAGGGAAACCATACCATCATAGAAGTTTAGGATTGCCTATGAAAGCTTAAAGGGGAAGGGAGACAGCCATTCTCTGGAGCACAGTCTCCTAGTATGAAAGAACTTTGAGCTATCCCCTTCCGTTAAACTTTGAGGCAAATTTACCTCTCCATTCTTTTGAATTAATTTTTTCTCATTCTGTATTCTGCATACATTAAAAACTGATCCTTTTACTCTTTCTAATATATAATACTTGAGCTCCTATATTGGTGATTTTGGACTAATTTTCTATCCATAGATGGCAAATAAATAATGCTTACTATGTGTCTGACAGTGTATTTAATAAGCTGGGGATGAAAAAATAAAAAAAAAAACAACCAAACAAACAAATAAACAAAAAAAAAAACCCAAGAAACTAAGATGGTCACTCTTCTCAAGAAGGGAAGATAAAACATAAATATAAAAGTCTTCCTCTGAAAAGGGTGAAGAAGAATCCCTTTATGAGGTCAAGACTGGTATAGAGGTAAAGAAAATCAGGAGAGGTCCCCTGGGTAGACACCTGAACTGGAACTTAAAGGAAGCTAAGACAACACATTCCATGTATAAGGGGACAACTGCAAAGGCACAGATGGTGTGGTGGAGATATTGACTTTGGAAAGCTTCTAATTATCTAGTTTGGCAGGAATGTACAGTATTAAAAAGCAGGAAAAATATAGAACTGTTCTGGAAAGGCAGTTTGAAGCTATGTTTTGCTGAGTTTTAACTGCCCGTATGTGAAATTGCATTATATTTTAGAAGGGTGAACCACCAACACTTTTTGAGGAAGGTAGGGATGTTTAGCACCTAGCCTGGAACATAATAAGAGCTTAATAAATGGTTCTTAAGTGGTTGAATGATATTATCAGTGTTGTATTATTCCAGCAGCTATATAGAACATGTGACACATTGGTGATTATATCCCCAAATGGCTTTTCTGACCTTTTCATTGACTTTAAGGGTTACTCCATTTCTTCTAAGGGACTGTTGCCCACTGTAGCACATGTAGGGATAAACTGATCCAAATCACCCATTCCCATACATTTAAATTCACTGGCACCCAGGATATCAGTCTCTAATCTTCCTACTTTTCCTTGATCTCATCCAGTTTACATTGGTTCATAAATCTTATATTCTAAGTCCCCATGCAGTACTGATCTTTACATCATTGGACTTTTCTTTCATCACCAGATTCTTCTGCATCTGAACTTCCTTTCAGCTTTGACCCAGTTGCTTCATTAATACTGTTGATACTTCTAATTGTCCTCTATTCTTCCCTAGTAGTATGTTGGACACCTTCCTACCTGAGAGACTCATGTTTTGGTATCATGTCTTTTTTATCATTTTTAGAGCCCTTTGGAGAGCAAAGAGATCAAATCTGTTAATACTTAATGAAATTAATTCAGACTATTTACTCAAGCTGAAGTTTAAATACTTTGGCCACAAATTGAGAAGACAGTACTCATTGGATAAGAACCTTACATTGGGCAAAATTGGAAGCAAAAGAAAAATGGGACTGCAAAGGATGAGACTGATAGTGTTATGGGAAAGATGAACATGAACTTATACAGACTTTGAGGGATAGAGGAAGATAGGAGGACTTGATGTGCTATGTTACATGGGGTCATGAATTGGACATGATTTAATGAATGAAGGACAAATGTGAAAGAGTTTGTAAAAAGGGAAACATTAGAGACAGGAAGCAAATTAGGAATTTTTGTCAATTATCTTTCAGAGAGTTTAAAATAACTAGCATTTATATAAATACTTTAAGATTTGCAAAGGCATGTTATTTCATTTGATACAACAACTGAACCAGGAATGCTATTAATTTTCTTATTTGACAGACAAGGAAACAGACTGGTAGAGAATGTAACTTGTTCTGGGCCATACAGATAGTAAGTATGTGAGGCAGGATTTGAATTCATATTTTCCAGATTCCATTCTTGAAAAAAAACATGAATTTAGGTATAATCATATGAGTATAGAAAAGGGAGCAGATAAAGGATATTTTTATTTTTTAGGATGTTGTCATATAATTATATAAAATATAGTTATCCATAATGATAATAAGTATTAAACCAGAAAGTAACAAGTCAGTAATATTTAGTATGGCTACAGTTAGATTTTAATGTAATTTATTGAGAGTTATTTGCAATTCAAAGAGTCCTATTAAACAACAGCAACCCGAAAAAATTTGTTTGGTTTTAAATGGTGTGATTCTAACAGAAATAATAATACCAATCTCTTGAAGGTGATGAGATGATTAGTCAAGGATTTCAAAGTGTGTTGCCCATGAAACTTGCACATTCTAGGTGCTGAGAAATATTTATTATATTAATGACAACATCTCACCTTTTAGAAGGAATATTTTAAGTAAATTAAATGAAAGATAAAAATGGGAAAGAAGTTTTTAAAAGGCACCAATGAGATTACTATGGCATCTGCTTGCAAAGACAAAAGTATTTTTATAATGCTAATACAATGCAAGGTAGAGTCTGTGGAATGCAAATGACCCCTTCTCTGGGATTTAAGTGGTCACATCAAAATAGGAAAGTTTGGTCATACTGTGTCTGACATTTTTCATCTATTAAATTTCTCAGCTTGAAGAACCTATGAGAATACAGAGGAGGCAATATTGCTTCATGTCAATTATTCTCACTTCTGTCTGTTGGCTTTTCAAGGTGGATCCACTACATGTGAACAAATGTTAGGCAGAGGTAGAAATATCAAAGAAGGCATATAGAGAGAAACAGGAAGAAAAGCCAATCCGCAAACCATAATGGTAGAGAGGGCAGAAAAAGGAAAATGAAAAGAATAGAGGGAGGTTAGGGGTAGTAAACTAAAATAAAATTAGAGATGTGGAAAGAATTGAAAAATATTCCTGGAAAAAAGTAAGTATAACTTGAATAGGATGCTCACAAAGACACTCTCAAAGTAGAAGGTCAGGAAGATGTTCTTAATACTTTTTCAAGTGAAAGATTTTACAGGAAGAGAATGAGAGAGCTTTTATTTTAAAAGATGATTTGAAAGCTTTTGGCAGGAGAATGAGGCCTTGAGGTTATACCTACATTGCTTACATCTGGCTAGAAACTCACAAATCTTAAGAAATATTGTGGAATTTTCTTAAAGCAGCATCAACCATCATTGGGTACTTTAAGCTACTTTAGCACTTAAAAAAGGTGGTAGATTAAGGTCAACCAAGATTCTATGTTCATGATAAATAGAATTTCTATATGGGAAGATTGATTTGGGGATTTGTGAATTTACTTTCAAAATGTGTTTTATATTTGTTTTTTCTGACTGAATTCTAACATTGTTTTTGCAGACAAGAACATAGTTTCATTGAAGCTCTTATCTCCTCTGCTACAATGTTTTATACAATAAATACTAGGCTTTAATTAAGTAAATAAATATAGTTAATTTAAATATATACATATATTATCCTTATTTTGGTAAATAAAGAAACTAATGCTTAAATTGAATTTAATGACATAATCATAACCATCAAGCTTTATGAGCTAGCTATTATTCCTTTGTGCGCAATAGTATTCCATCACCAACATATACCACAGTTTGTTCAGCCAAGTCTTACCAATAATACTATGTTCCCGATCTCGTGTTCCTTTTCTACTTTTTTCCCAAAGTTCATACATGTATGTGTGTTTATGTGTTTGCATGAACACACTTGTATGTGTTGCATTTTGTAAATTTAAATATTTTATTTTTTTAGAAAAATTTTCCATGGCTACATATTTTTACTTACCCCCCCCCATAGCCTACGCACATTTCCACTAGTTTCTTCATGTGTCATCAATCAAGACCTATTTCCATATTATTGATAGTTGCATTGGTGAGGTCTTTCGAGTCTACATCCCCAATCATTTCCTCCTCAACCCATGTGTTCAAGCAGTTGTTTTTCTTCTGTGTTTCCTCTCCTGCAGTTCTTCCTCTGAATGTGGGTAGCATTCTTTTCCATAAATCCCTCAGAAATGTCCTGGGTTATTGCATTGCTGCTAGTACAGAAGTCCATTACATTCAATTTTACCACAGTGTATCAGTCTCTGTGTACAATGTTCTTCTGGCTCTGCTCCTTTCACTCTGCATCAATTCCTGGAGGTCTTTCCAGTTCACATGGAATTCCTCCAGTTTATTATTCCTTTGAGCGCAATAGTATTACATCACCAACATATATCACAGTTTGTTCACCCATTCCCCAGTTGAAGGGCATCCCCTTGCTTTCCAGTGTTTTACTACCACAAAGCACAGCTATAAATATTTTTGTACAAGTCTGTTTATTTATGATCTCTTTGGGGTACAAACCCAGTAATGCTATGGTTGGATCAAAGGGCAGGCATTCTTTTATCGCTCTTTGGGCATAGTTCCAAATTGCCATCCAGAATGGTTGGATCAGTTCACAACTCCACCAGCAATGCTTTAATATCCCAATTTTGCCACATCCCCTCCAACATTCATTACTCTCCCCTGCTATCATTTTAGCCAATCTGCTAGGGGTCAGAGTTGTTTTGATTTGCATTTCTCTAATTATTAGAGATTTAGAACACTTTCTCATGTGCTTTATTGATACTTTTGAATTCTTCATCTGAAAATTGCCTATTCATGTCCCTTGCCCATTTATCAATTGGGGAATGGCTTGATTTTTTATACAATTGATTTAGCTCCTTGTATATTTGAGTAATTAGACCTCTGTCAGAATTTTTTATTATAAAGATTTCTTTCCCAGTTTGTTGTTTCCCTTCTGATTTTGGTTGCATTGTTTTCCTTTGTACAAAACCTTTTTAATTTAATATAATAAAAATTATTCATTTTACATTTTGTAATTTTCTCTAACTCTTGCTTGATTTTAAAATATTTCCTTTCCCAGAGATCTGACAAACATAATATTCTGTGTTCACCTAATTTACTTACAGCTTCCTTCTTTATATTTAAGTCATTCACCCATTCTGAATTTATCTTGGTGTATGGTGTGAGATGTTGATCTAAACCTAATCTCTCCCATATTGTTTTCCAAATTTCCCAGCAGTTTTTGTCAAATAATGAATTTTTGTCCCGAAAGTTGGGAGTTTCATTATTCTTATTAGAATCTCTGTCTCTGTCTCTGTCCTTATGTCTCTGTCTATATCTGTCTCTCTTTCTCCTATATTTAAGGTAATTTGAAGGAAATCTTTCCTTCCCTCCTACATTCCAGTAGTCAGAGAGGGAAATAGCTGATAGATTTTCATATGATTTTTTTCTTCAAAAAGTAATGCAATGAAGAGACTGGCCAATGAGAGCCTAGGCTTTAAAGACTATGTGGATTTGTCCTTTCTGAATTACAAAGAAAATATGTAGTGATTCCCTTATTGCTGCCAAGCAATTACATAGAGCCTCTTCTGGAAGCCAGTTCAGGCCATGATGACTTAAGATTCATCATACATGATTATGAAGAACCTTCTAATTAACTTTAGAGACGGAAGTCCTATGACTCAGGAATTGCTGAACTGGAACTAAACATATATTCAAAAAGTTCTGGTGGATGAGCTCTCTTTCTCTTCTCCAGTGGCTTTCAAATTGGTATGAGCTACCGGGTTTGAGGGAGAAGATTGACACTTTCTTTTTATCACAACTGCCATGTGGCCATGAATACATGGTTCCTCAGTTTCTTGTATTTATTATTTCCTGGTTTTAAGGGAATTCCAAGAAGAAGATCCTCACGAACATTGGAGCTCTATCAGAGTTAGCACAGTTTTTGCCTGAAATTGGAATTGAAAATATAGTCTGACAGAGCAGTTATGGCTAATGATAGAGGAAACATCTAAAGAAAGATGTGGAGAGTCACCTGAAGATGGTGATGACTGTAAATGTTGCAATACCTCATAACAGAGAAAAGTGATGTATATCGATTTTAGAAAGATACTAGTCCTTGGAGATCAGCAAAAAAACAAATTTATCCAGAATCTCATGAGCACTCCAAAAAGTTGGGAGGAGGGAGGAGTTTTGGGGTCAGGAGTTGCAAGGCACCCGTTGACTACATTTGTGCTCTACACATGCCTCATTAATACTGGATTTTAAGTTTGAACCTACTCTCCCCAGGAATATTGTGTGTGCCAGGAGAAAGAATGCATGGGATTTGGAGGACATACAAAAATAAATTTCTTTTTATACCTTTTGAGTAAGTACTCTGTTATAGAAGTTAAGAGTTTTACTGAATGATTGATAATTGGTATATACATCAGAAGGGCATCGTAAGCAACAGTATTTGACACTACAACATCTCAGGTTTACTCTTAGGACTCTGCATAAGAAATAATAATCTTCCTTCTGAGACCCTAAGCTAAAATCAATGCAAAATGGGGAAATGAGACCAAAGGGCAATAAGTACAAACTAATAATCTTAAAAGTGTGCTTATCTACCCAATTTACTTTTTTTTCTTTTTGGTTTTTCCCTCAACTAGAAAAGTAGCATATTGGTAAGGCAGGAACATTCTCCCCTTGAAAGATAACATAGGGTGATAAAAAAGTCTTCCTCTTAAATTTCATATCCACTCACTTTCCCACCTGAGTTAAATCCAGTAGAGCTATTACTGATGGATTTATTTTTAAATTTATCTCCTACAGTACAAATTCAATGAAATGGAACTGGTCACAGGGAAAACTTATATTTCCCTGGTTTTCATTAAGAAGTATGAAAGTTTTCAAAGGAATAATTTTAAGTTTGTCTTGGAAGATATTAAAGATATTGGTCTTCTGCCATGTAGTAGATCTAAAATTTTATGGAAAACATAACCGCATACAATGTATTTAATAAATGTTTCTGGATCATATGTTGGAGGCATTCCATCCTTCTCTACCTCTGTTATTTTACTTCTTTTTTTTTCTTTATTTCTATGTCTCTTGGAATACTTTTCGTCTCACCCTTACAACATGTTACTGGAGCACATACCCAAATACTTTTCTTCCTGTATGTAGTAGGTAGTGTGGTACAAAATGATGGTTTCATTCCTTTTGCATCCCTTTATGTTTATATCTTTTGAGTTACCATGGTGACAGTCTTGAGTACCTTATAGAAGTTTCTGCACTGAAAAGATGAAAATTTGCCATCATTTGAAAGGCTTGTTCCAGCTCTTTCTGTAACTGATATCTTAGACAGAATGCTGTCTATGATTTTGTTTTTTATGATTTATTCATTTACCATATTTTTCCATGGTTACATGATTCATGTTGTCTCCTTCCCTGCTTCCCTCCCACCTTCCAGAGCTGACAAGCAATTTCACTGAGTTATATGTGTATTATTGATTAAAATATATTTCCATATTATTCATATTTGTAATGGAGTAATCTTTTAAAAACAAAACCTCTAACCATTTATCCATAGAACCATGTGATAAATCATATGTTTTCTTCTGCATTTCTCCTTCCATAGTTCTTTCTCTGGACGTGGATAGTCTTCTTTCTCACAAGTCCCTCAGGATTGTTCTGGATCATTGCATTGCTATTAGTAGCAAAGTCTACATTTGATTGTGCCACAATGTTTTATTTTCAGTGTACAATGTTTTCTTGTTTCTGCTCATTTCACTCTCCATTAGTTCATGGAGGTCCTTCCAGTCCTTATAGAAATCAAGTGGTTCATCATTCCTTATAGCACAATAATATTCCAGCACTATCAGATACCACAATTTGTTTAGCCATTCCCCAATCAAGGGACACCGCCTCATTTTCCAATTTTTTGCCATCACAAAAACCACAGCTCTAAATATTTTTGTACAAACTCTTTTTGTCTCTCTTTGGGATACAAACCCAGTAATGGTATGACTGGATCAAAAGGTAGGCAGTCTTTTATAGCCCTTTGGTTATAATTCTAAATTGCCTTCCACAATGGCTGGATCAATTCACAACTCCACCAGCAATGCATTAGTGTCCTAATTTTGCCAGATCCCCTCCAACATTTATTATTTTCCTTTACTGTCTTTTGCTCTACTTGGCTTTGGGATCAGTACCATATTTGTATCATAAAAGGAGTTTGGTAGAACTCCTTCTTTGCTTATTATGTCAAATGCTTTGTATAGTATTGGAATTAGTTGTTCTTTGAAGGGTTGATAGAATTCACTTGTGAATCCATCTGGTCCTGGGGATTTTATCTTAGGGAGTTCTCTGATGACTTGTTCAATTTCTTTTTCTGATATGGGATTATTTAAGTATTCTATTTCTTCTATTGTTAATCTAGGCAATTTATATTTTTGTAAATATTCATTCATTTCACCTAAGTTGCTATATTTATTGCCATATAATTGGGCAAAATAGTTTTGAATGATTGCCTTGATTTCCTCTTCATTAGAACTGAGGTCTCCCTTTTTATCTTTGATATTAATGATTTGGTTTTCTTCTTTCCTTTTTTAAATTAGATTGACCAGTACTTTGTCAATTTTATTTGTTTTTTCTACGTACCAGCTTCTAGTCTTATTTATTAATTCAATAATTCTTTTACTTTCAGTTTTATTGATTTCTCCTTTAATTTTTATAATCTCTAATTTGGTCTTTAACTGGGGATTTTTAATTTTGTTCCCTTTCTAGTTTTTTGATTTGCATGCCCAGTTCATTGATCTTTGCTTTCTCTGATTTGTTAATACATGCACTGAAGGATATAAATTTCACCCTGAGAACTGCCTTGGCCGCATCTCACAGAGTTTGGTAGGATGTCTCATAATTGTCATTCTCTTCAATGAAATTATTAATTGTTTCTATGATTTGTTCTTTAACTAACTGGCTTTGGAGAATCATATTATTTAATTTCCAATTAGTTTTTGATTTGCCTGTTCATGTGCCCTTACTAATTATTATTTTCATTGCATTATGATCTGAACAGGTTACATTGATTATTTCTGCTCTTTTGTATTTGTTTGCAATGCTTTTATGCCTTATTACATGGTCAATCTTTGTGAATATACAATGTGCAGCTGAAAAGAAGGTATATTCCTTTTTGTCCCTATTTTTTCTCAACATATCTATTAAATTTATTTTTTCTAGGATTTCATTCACCTCTCTTATCTCTTTCTTATTTATTTTTTGGTTTGATTTATCTAGATTTGAAAGAGGAATATTTAGATATCCCACTAGTAGAGTTTTACTATCTATTTCCTTCTTGAGCTCTCCCAGTTTCTCCTTTAGCAATTTGGATGCTATACCATTTGGTGCATACACGTTGAGCACTGTTATTTCCTCATTGTCTATGCTGTCTTTTATCACGATGTAATTACCTTCCCTCTCTCTTTTAATCAGATCTATTTTTACTTTGGCTTTGTCAGAAATCATGATCGCTACTCCTGCCTTCTTTTTTTCAGTGTAAGTCCAAAAGATTTTGCTCTACCATTGACCTTAAACCTATGTATGTCCACCCACCTCATATCTGTTTCTTGTAGACAACATATGGTAGGATTTTGGTTTCTAAGCCACTCTGCTATTTGCTTCCTTTTTATGGGCAAGTTCATCCCATTCACATTCAGAGTTATAATTATCAGTTATGTATTCTCCAACATTTGGCATCCTCTCCTAGTTCTACTCCTTCTTCTTACGCTATTTCCTTTTAAACCAGTGGTTTGTTTTAAACCAGTCCCCCTTGTCCCCTCCCTTGATTAACTTCCCTTTCCACCCCCTCCTTTATTATTCCCTTCTTTTTATTTTTTAATGTCCAATGAATTCCCTCCCCCCTCTACTTCCCTCCCTGTTTTGACCTCCCCACTCCCATGCTCCCCTTGGTTTATCCCTTCTGACTTTCTCAGTAGAGTTAGATAGAATTCTATATCCCAACGGATATAGCTACTCTTCCCTCTCAGGGTTAATTCCTCTGAGAGTAAGGTTTAAATATTACTTCTTAATGCTCTCTATTTCTCTCCTTCTTATAATGGCATTCATCCCCTCCCCTTCCCTTGCCCTCTTTGAGTAGTATAGAATATCCTATTTTTCTTATTCATTCAAGTTTCTCTTGGTGCAATCTACATTTCACCCCCCTCTTTTTTTCCCATATCATCTTAGACCAGGGGTGGGCAACCTTTTTGGCTGTGAGAGGCATAAATGCCACATTTTTTAAAATGTAATTTTTTAAGAGCCATACAGTGCTCACAGTGCTCACTCCTGTAATAGTGCACACTCCTGTAACACCACCTGAAAAAAAATTGACTTTATGGCTCCTGAAGAAAGAGCCATATGTTGCTGACCCCTGTCTTAGACCATTTAGTACTCCAACCTCTCCCTATGAATAATTCTTCTAATTACTATATTCGTAAATACAGTTTTTGAAAATTACACATAACACTTCTCCATATTGGAATACAAATAATTTGATCTTATTGAAGCCCGTAAAGAGGCAAATTTTAAAAACAAGTGTTTTCTTTCTTTCCCCTCTGTTTATTATTTACCTTTTCATGTTTCTCTTGATTTTTTTGGTGGGATATTTAACTTTCCATTTAGCCCTGGTCTTTTCTGTGCAAATATTTGGAAATCTTCTATTTTGTTGAATGCCCATACTTTCCCCTGGATGTATATATTCAGTTTTAATGGGTACTTGATGCTTGGTTGTAGACCCAGTTCTCTTGCCTTTCTGAATATCATATTCTAAGCCTTACAGTCTTTTAGTGTGGAGGCTGCCAGGTACTGTGTGATCCTGATTGTTGCTTCTTGATATCTGAATTGTATCTTTCTGGCTTCTTGTAAAATTTTTTCTTTTACTTGTAAGCTTTTGAATTTGGCTATTATTTTCCTGGGGGTTGTCTTTTCAGGGTTTAGTGTAGAGAGTGATCTATGGATCCTTTCAATGTCTATATTTTCCTCTTGTTGAAAAACTTCAGGGCAGTTTTGTTAGATAATTTCTTGTAGTATGGAGTCCAAATTTCTATTAATTTCTGCTTTTTCAGGAAGACCAACGATTCTCAAATTGCCTCTTCTAGATGTGTTTTCTTGATCTGTCAATTTCTCAGTGAGATATACCATGTTTCCTTCTATTTTATCAGTCTTTTGACTTTGCTTTCTTTGTTCTTGCTGTTTTGAGAGATAATTAGCTTCTACTTGCCCAGTTCTTGTCTTTAGAGACTGGTTTTCTGCTATAATCTTTTGATTTTCCTTTTTGATATGTTTTATCCTGTTTTCCAGCTGTTTAATTTTGGTCTCCAATTTGCTTATCATTTTGTTTGATTTGGGGACATCTTTCTCCAATTGGGAGTTTCTGTCTTTTAACCTGTTAATTTCCTTTTGAGGTTTTTCCCACTTTTTTCACCAAAACTCTTCCATCTTTCTCATGATCTCAGATTTGAACTCTTCAAGAGCTTGTGTCCAATTTTCATTTTGGGGGGAAGGTTTGGATGTGATTACTTGTTTGTTCTCCTCTGCCATTTGCTCTGCTGTCTGGATTTTTTCTGTATAAAAGTTGTCGAGTGTTAAAGATTTCTTTTTGATCTTTCTCTATGGACATTCTTGTGCATGGCTTGCCATTATTAGTCTTTCTTTCTCAGTCAGAAGTCTGGTTGAGATAGACAGGTTCTCTGCCAATCGAGATGTGGATCAGTTTTCACCTGAGTCATGGCACCATGTGCCAACTCAGCTTCATCCTCGGGCCCAGCATTGGTCTGCACTCTTTAGGCTCCTGAGGTCTCAAGTCTAGTTTTTTTCAGGGTCAAGCCTTCTGGTGGTCCCCTTGTTTACTCCTCTACTTAAAGCTCCTTTAACAGTCTCAGGGGCTGCTTCCACAGTCTCTCACCCCTCTGCACTGGGTCCCCATCCAAGGTCCACACCTGCACTGATGGTCTGTGTTCAAAGTCCATGTTCTTTAACCTCTTGGGGTCTTAAGTCATGCTGCTCTCAGGAGCAGGCCCTGGTAATTGCAGGTAGCTGCCAAGAACATAATGAATGCCCCAAACTTGCTCTAACTCTTGTGCGCTGGCTTTGGCATTGTAGGTGGTGTGTGGGGGTGAGGGAGTTGCTCAGAATTATGATTTCATAGGTATGTAAAATCTCCAGTATGAAACAACCTTCTACTGATGCACGTCACTAGCTTATCTTGTAACACTATCTTGGAGTGTTCTGGGGTTTGAGAAATGAAGTGACTTGCCTAAGAACACAAAGGAATTATTTTTCAGGAGTACAACTTAAACTCATATCTTCCTACCTCTATCTTCTATGCTGACTTTCACAGATAACTCTAATACAATATAATATGTGGTAAAGGCATTAAGGAGGTTTAAAAATTGTTCTTTGTGAGTTCTGTGGGTGGAAATGTCATTACTGAATGGAAAGATCGGATCAGGAAAGGCTTCTAGGATAAGTAACATTTGAGCTAATAACTAAGTAAATTCTTAATAATATTTAATAGCTAAGTAAAGCATTAAGCATAAGCCTGAATGAATGGCAGTGTCAAAGGAAAAAAATAAGTCACAAGGATGAAGAGGTTTAGAGAAAACAAATGAACAAAAAAACCTCCCACTTTTGAACATCTGTAACTGACACATATTCAGAATAGTTGGATCTTCAGTTCCAGAGAGCAGAAGATTGGTTTTGGTAATTCAGTCTCAAGCTTAGGATAAAAGAATGTGGACCTCCATGCTACAAAGAGAAGAGGATATTACATTTCTATTTTCTATTTAATTATGTATTATAAAAACATGGATCAAATACACATGTAGAATGATAATTCCTTTTGTTTAGGTAGGCAGATGTATACATATGCATATGTGTATATATATATATATATATATATATATATATATATAT
>NC_058132.1:586577721-586591149 GCF_016433145.1 Gracilinanus agilis | reverse complement strand
ATATATATATATATATGTGTGTGTGTGTGTGTGTGTGTGTGTGTGTGTGTGTAAATAATATCATTAGGTAAAAAGTCTAATGCCTAATAGAATGTTTTGCTGCCTTATAGAATAATCTTTTCTTTGTTTTCTTTTTCTTTCATTTGCATTTGCAGTGATTTTTCATTTCAGATGCTCAAATGTATCCATTTGAGTAGCTCCCCAATCCTCCACTCTGCTCATATTGTTCTTTGACACACATTTCTTCATTTCAGTGCTGAAGGAATGCTTTATCACCAATCCATGTGAGTTATTAATAGGCTCCTGTGCTAACTTGGCATTTCATAAGTTTATTTTTATATGGAAGGGGATAACATTTTGTTGGCATGTAATTGCTGTGCTTAAAATAAGGATCCTTTGTTTACAGTTTTCAAATTCAGCGAGTTTATCCATTGAACAGATTTGGAACAGGTAATGGGTATTGAACTGTGATTTGTGCATCTTTCAAATGCTGTTGATTTTGAGATAAATCAAGACTTCATCTCTTTGTTTTATGGCTAAGATAAAATTCTGATCAGCAAAAAAATAAACAACTGCACAGGACAATTCTTCCTATTATAACAATGTACATGTTACGTCTCAATCTCACAGTTTTTCAAGCATTTCTGTTTTCAGACAGGAGAATGACTGGTGTTCCAAAGGCTGCTGGGAACTGCACATTGCCATGGGCTAAAGAATTTATAGTTTGGGAGATGAATAGATTTCAGTTAACTTTTTTTTTCTTCGTCATAGCCTCAGCAATTTTATCTCTTAAAACTGAATTCACAGAAAGTCATTCTATTCCATTTATGTCTGGTATAGTTTGCATAGATTTGGTCACTGTTCCTTTAATAACACACACATACACACACACAAATCCTTAGTGAATCTTTAAGCTCAGCAGAATCAAACTCAGTAAAAAGAAACTCTATTGTTTCTCCCTTAGCTCCCTAATGTGGTTTTCATAAATGTGCCCAGAATGATTCAGATTCTGAACAATTTTATTTACTCTGAAAATAATTTTCACTAGTAACCATGCTAGTTGTGCTGATCACTGATAGGCCAGAAACTTGGAAATAAAAGGTATGGAAAAGAAATACTCTCACAGTCCTTCTTGGAAAAACTGCAGAGGCACTGAACCTACAAGCTGCTAGAGTAGATTCAACTTTTAAAGCAGAGATGCTAGAGACCTATAAAAGCAATCTAAAGTCAGAGGAAATTGTGATATGGGTTCTAGAGTTGGAAAGAACTTTAAAGATTATATAGGTCAACTCCTTCATTTTACACATGAGGAAACTGAGACTCAGTTGAGTGACCTTTTATGTGAAAGGCAAGTTACCACCATGGCAAAACCCAGATTTGAAATTAAGCCCCGTGATTCCAGTTCTCATGACTTTTCTATTGCACTATCAACTTTCAAATGAAATAGACTTTCCTCCAACAGAATTTCCATTTCTCAAAACCCAGCCTACCCCCGTGATATAACTATGTTGGCCTTAATTCAGAGGACATATTAAGTATTTTGAAGAATTTTTAAATAGTTAAGTATTTAAAAATTAAATATTTTTAGTAGGGAATATTAGCCCTCTTTGATCTAAAGGTGAAGAATGGAAAGTATGCAACATATCATGGTGTTCATATGAAATAAACCTCACAAGAAAATAGCTATAATCTGAACCTTGTTCAGAAAAATAATTTGCTCTATGAATTTAAGTCTAAATTCCACATCTTTAAAAAGAACAAATTTTATTACATAATATCTAATTTCCTTCTAGTTTTGAGATTATCTATTGCTATTAATAATCATTACGGGCATATTTGACAGCTAGATGGTGTGATGGATAGAGAGGTGGGCCTGGAGTCAGGAAGACTTGAATTCAGATTCAGCTTCAGACACTATCTATGTTATCATGGGCAAGTCACTTGACCTCTGTTTGCCTCAATTTCCTTATCTCTAAAATGGGGAAAATAATAACACCTATCTCCCAGGATTGTTGTGAAGATCAAATGAGATAATAATATAAAACAGTACAGTACCTGGCATATAATAAATGCTGTGCAGATGTTAACTGTTCTGGTGTTATTATATGCTATAAACTAGTCACATGCCTTAACATATTTCATATAAATATATATGTATATATATGTATATCATTTCTATATATCCTACAATCTTCCTTTGATATTCCTGGGTTTAGGATATGTTTTCAGGCTAGCAGTAGGAATAGACCTACTCAGTAGAAACAACACACAGAAAGACAAAACAGCACCATGTTATCTATTAATGCATTTGGGTGCACCTCACATCATGGCACCTACTATTTTCAATAGAGATATTATTATTTTATTTTGTTATTATAAATTCAGGAGCAAACATCAATAGTTTATAACATTTGATTAAAATAAAAATCATCTAAACCTTCAGAGGTTGTCACCCATTCCTTGTTTACAGATGCATGAACCTTGAAAAATTCCCTGTGAATATAAGAACACTGACCTTTATTAGAAATCTTATTACTGAGACATGGAGAGTTTCTGCAGAGCTGTGGAGAAGCTAGAAGGAGAAATGCCTAGCTTTTGTTACTGCTTTCTTCATATATGAGAAGAAGTGAAGACTTTTTCTCCCTTTTCCTGTTGAAATTATCATTATTCTTTTAAACACCATGAAAATGTCTTTCATACTATCCATGATGCACAGAGAAGAGAATGAGGTGAGCTGTCAAACTGATGGAATGTTATTGACAGGTCTTCTGATGAGAGAATAATTTTATATGAATGCCACAAAGCTGCTCCCCAGTTATACTCAAATTCCCTGCTAAAAAACATTGAACCTTTCTTCAAGAGGTGTAGCTGGTTTCCTGCTGGAATACCTTGGAGGTATTTCTACATAAGCAGTTCCCACCATGATTTTGCTGCCAGCTACCATACATATTCCTTAGCAAATTACATTTACCAGTTGGGCATGTAGTTTGGCAGCTGAATGAGAGGTAGCAATTTGGCAGCAATTTTTTGGGGGAAAATGCATTTTAAGGATATACTATATTTAGTAGTGATTTTGAAAATCCACAGTACGCTTTTATAGAAACATCTGCATTTAAAGAAAGAGTGAAAAAAATAACCTTCCTCCCAACACTTACAGAAAATATAGGGTAGAATTGGCTTTACAATTTTTCCTTCTGTATGATTCAATTTACTGACACTTTCTTCTTCCTCTCTGCCAGCAAACATGCACAGATTTCTCATAGTTTAAGAATAAAAATGCCTTCACTTGACCCAACTGCCTATTTTCACTGAGGAGTACTTGGCCTTTACCTCACAATCCACTCTGCTTTTCCCCTATAACTTGGCTTGTGCCCTTAACATTCTACTTAAGCTGCCTCTTCATATGATCATCATCAGCCTTCTAAACATCACAACCATTGGCATTTTTTTAGTCTTCATAACTCCTAACATTCCTGCCACATCTGATGAGGCTGACTGTCCATCCCTTCATCTTGCAACTATTCCCCTCCTTGTCATTTGTGAGGATGACGTCCTCCTATATCTCTATCATTCTGACCATTCTGCTTTCACTTAATTCTCTTCTTCTCCTCATACCTTAAATGTGGATATTCTCCAAGGTCTTATCCTTGTTTGTCCATTCATTCATCTTTTTCAACAGTCTCCATTGGAGGTTGTATCCACTTTCTTTGTTTTATCTCTAGTGACTCCCAAGCCTCTGTTTATGATACTGGTCACCTTTCTTAGCTCAAATCCCACATTTCCAACCACCTTTCAAATACTTCTATTTAGATATCTTGCTGGCACCTCAAAATTAGGATTGGTGTGACTTGAAACTGGGATTTCCTAATGCCAGGGACAGCTCTCTAGTCATTATGCCTCTGACTCAATATTAGCATTTTCAAAATTGATCAATCTGCTGTCCCCTCTAAAACCAGTTTCCCCTAAAGATATTTGTATTTCTTTCAATGGGAATACTCTCCTTCCAGTCTTTTAGACTTGAAACTTCTGATTGTTTCTTTAACTCCTCCCTTTCTTTTGCTCTTCCATATTTACTACTTAATAGTCAGTCTTTCTTTTGGCATAACCTTTGTAGCCATTTCTTTCTTTCCATTCCAAATGCCACTACCATAATTTATGTATTTGTGATAGCTTATGACAATTACTTTTTTTTATTGGTTTCTGATTCTGTCTACTCACTTTCTACCACTTTGATTCATTCTACATAACAAGACAAGTTAATTTCCTTAAAACTTTGTACTCATGGCTAAATTTTAAACCCTTAGTCAGTCAGTTATTCAAGGACCTACACTATATTCTCACAATTCTTTAGGCTTCTTTCATGTCATGTCTACATAGGCAGTTAGGTGACTCAGTGGATAAATTGCTCTACCAGGAGTGAAGAAGATCTGATTTCAAATTTTGGCTGAGAATATTGACTAATTATGTAACACCTTGAGCAAATCACTTAACCTCCTCACCAATTAAAATAGAGACTATAGCTCCTACCACTGAGTTTTGATAAGAGTGGAAAAAAGGGATAATGTTTGTAAAGTGCTCTGCAAACCATAAAGAATGCTAGCTATTATTTTTTCAAGGGATCATTGTTCTTAGCAAAATTATTCATGCACTGTCCTCTGAATAGGTTTAATTTCTGACCAAAGTGTTAGCTTTTTCCACAGTATTTTATAATTTTAAATGCAAGTCTTTATTTCTACAGTTTCTTATCTTAATGCTTTTAATTGGCTACACCCTAGTTAAATTCCATTAGTCCTCCTCCACACCCTCTTCCCCAGTCAAATCAGTACTAGTTAAAAGGACTGACTGCAGCCCTATGACTTCTCATCATCTTAGTGATTTCCCAAATTAAAACAAATGGTTTTTTTTTTGTTTGTTTGTTTGCTTGTTTGTTTTGTGAATACTCCTCTATTTGTGCAGGCTCTCCATTCAGATATAAGTTCATTGAATGCAAAGGCTATTTCTCTTTTGAATGGATAGTCTAATTTATTAGTGTGGTGCTTGGCATATTGTAAGATCTGAATAAATGTCTTTTCTTATATTCATTCAATGATTCATTCATTCATTCATTCCAGGACCAGCAAGATCTTCAGAGATTTTTCCTTCCTTTGAACTTCTCTATCAACATCAGTTGAGCCCATATGTGGCTATTGAATTTAACAAGACTCTTTTTTAGCTACTTCAGCAATCAATACACATCACTATGGCAGAATTGATCTTAGGGTTATCTAGATGTGTTATTAACACAGCTGAAATGACTGGATCAGTCACAGTCTGGCCATTTTGTCAGTAGAGATTCCATCCGAGTGGTAAACTTTGTTGTTTCACATCAAGCCATACTTTTAAACAGGAGAAAAAAAAACTGCTCCTGTTGCTGAAATTTTATTTTATGTTTCAAATTGTTTCTTGCATCAGAGGCCATTATAATGAATAAATCAGTGGCATTGGCACAAATACGTAATTTTGAGGGTTTTGTTTTTAATTTCTGGTTATGAATTAAAAAGCAATATAGAGATCCAAGATTTTACATTTCATTAGTAGCAAATTCAGTGCCAAGCTTTTTTCTCAACCTTCTCTTTCCAAAGTAAAAACTCTCATTTTTTTCTTCTTTCTATGTATGTATTCAAATAACTCATTGACAATTATAGAAACACATCAGAAGATTATATATTTATAGACAGATGGGATTTTAGAGATCATCAAGTCCAATGCCCTTATTTTTCAGGTCTAGAAAGTAAGGTCCAATGAGATTAATTAGCTTGCCTAAGTTCCCATTGATATATGTTGTGGTAAATCTGAGTCCAGCTCTTCCAAACACCAACACTAATCTAGATTTGCTATATAACACTTTATATAACACTTATCTTTCCCAACTCCAAAAAAAAAACATTGGCCATTCAATTATTTTTTAAAAGATTATTTATATAATTTGAGCTTAGTGAAACTCTAGATACTGAATATATTTGATTACTTTAGAGGCATTTTTACAGTTGCCAAAATCCTCTTTGTGTATAAGCCTCCTTTTTGTTAACCCATGTAAGATTTATTGTTAAGAAATATTTAAACTGTAATTACCGTAACCCCTCAAAATGATATTTGCCCATAAATTGCATTACTTCTCATTATTAGGAATTATTTTTGAGGTGATTGGATATAAGAGATTTTATCAGTGGTAGGAGATTGATTTGTTTTATATCAAAGCTTTGAAAATACACAGATCTTTAGGGATGCTAAGGACATGTTAAAAATTCCAAATGTCAAAAACTACCTGGAAGCTTTCAGGTCTCAAATTTACTGTTTTTTGTTGTTGCTATTCAGTTCTTTTCAGTTTCATCTGACTCTTTGTGACCCTATTTGGGATTTTCTTGGCAAAGATACTAGAGTAGTTTGGCATTCCCTTCTCTAATTCATTTTACAGATGAGAAAACTGAGGAAAACAAGGTTGAATGATTTTTCCAGGACCACACAGCTATTAAGTTTCTGAGGCCAAATTCACACTCTGGAAGAGGTGTCTTCCTAACTCCAGGCCTGACACGCTATCCTTTGTACCACTTAGCTATACACATTCATATATATGTGCAGAGGCTATTAGATGGTCTACTCATCCATTTAAAAAAAATTTTTTTTAAACCCTTACCTTCCGTCTTGGAGTCAATACTGTGTATTGGTGGTAAGGGTAGGAAATGGGGGCCAAGTGACTTGCCCAAGGTCACACAGCTGGGAAGTGTCTGAGGCCAGATTTGAACCTAGGACTTCCCGTCTCTAGGCCTGGCTCTCAATCCACTGAGCTACCCAGCTTCCCCCTACTCAGCCATTTTTAAATAGAAATGTTACTTATTCATGAGATATTTATTAATAAGATTATCTCATCTAGAAAGAATATATTCAGTGAAACCATAAAAGAGATTAGTCCTCCACTTAGAATTAATCAGTGCTTCAGTCTTAGATAATGCTTGATACTGCGTAATAGACAATTTTTTTCTTCAAAGCTTAATAAAAGTATGATTCCTTTTTTATAGAATGGCGAAGGAATGGCCAAATTCAGCACAAGGTTCCTCATCACTTTTTACCTATTATTAGCAACTTCCTGACTAGGATCCAGGCTTCCATCAAACTGCCATCACAATCTATCTAGAGTGCAAACCTAACCATCACCCCTCTATTCAAGAAGCTTCAACTGATCTCTATTAGCTCTAGGGCAAATTGCTGCATTCTGAATATGGTAAGCTCTACTCAATCAGGTGCTGGCATACTTTTTTGAACTTATTGTCCAGTATGATACTCTCAGCTGATGTACCAACAAATCCATATAATTTGTAACAAAGCTAATTGTTTCTATTTGTTGGATTTGATGTTCTCTCCTGCCTCTATGTATCCTTGAAAGTTGCTTCCCATGCTCAGATCACTTGAATTCCCAAATTCATGAACTTCTTTTCCTTCAAGGTCCAATTCAGGTATTATCAGTTCCAGGACATTTCTGAGATTCCCACATCCAATAAGAAAATCTTCTTTCCCTTTGTATATTATATCAGTCTATGTTCCATTACCTACATCATACTCTACCTTTACATATACTAATTTTTGTGCTATGTTACCCCTTTTAGTGTAGAAGCTAATTAAATCAAAATCACCTGAGTCACATGCCTAGAAATAGGTCATTCTATTAGATATCTTCTTGATGTCATCTTCAGAACAGAACTCTGATAGTCTCACTCATTTGAACTCTAATTTTTGCAAACCATAAGAAAACTTTGAGTACTGGACAGGTAGTGCTATTCACTTTATTATGATTTCTTTTTTTTTTTTTTGGTAGCATTTGCATTGCTTTATGATGCACACCCCACTGCTGCTCTTGGGAGTAAATATCACTGATTGTTTAGTTCTCATTTATGACCTCTGATAATGCTCTGAAAAAAACCCCAAAGTTTCTGTATTGCATTCAATTTGCACAAGTGATGCTGACATTTTAAAGTAGATGAGTTAACAATGAAATTACATCAAATGATGGCAAATAGAAATGGTTCACATTTGGTCACCCCAAGTACTTGATGCCTCTTTCTGAACTATAGATGGTTAGGCAATAAAAAAGACCTAAATTAATGAGTCCAAATAATGAAAGAAGCATTATATAGTTATTTGAGTCATAAAAGCCTTTCAGAGAGTCATGAGAGGGTGTAGCTAAAAAACAAAACTATAAGTGAAAGGAAACTGACTCTCTTAGAGTTTTGATTTTCTTTTTCAAATGATATTTTGTCTTTTAAGTCTAGTTCAAGCCTTATCTTGATAGATTATTTAAGAAGGCCAGAGTTTAACTTGTCAATTTTACTGACAACTATAGACTATCTATAATATAAATAGTTTTGTTCTAGGTGCTGGAGAAGGGTGAGATTATGCACATCAAATTACAAGGACCATCTTCAGATTGTATTATGGAGTGAATTCAGGCAAATGTGTATAGATAATACCATCTCATAGCTATATGTCACATGTCATATGTATATGCTAAAATGAATGATACACACACCTAAAATGATTTATATCAATATAAGTATTTATGCTTGGGTGACATAATCAGTCTAATGCTTTGTTCTTACATTAGTTCTCTACATAATTTTCCCCAAATGATCATTGCTGCCATATTTTGTCACTAATTGGATCCTGGTATCTTTCTTGTGACCTACTTCCTCCATCATTTCTTCTTGTCTCCTCAACTCTTTTTATTCCTGTTTCTTTTTCCTGTTTCCCTTTACCCTTAGCTTTGTCTTCCTTTTTCATTTTCCTTTCTCCCTTTTCCCTCTCTGTTCAAGGAGGGAACAATCATGATTTCCTCATAAATCCCATTGCTCTTTATTTCTTTCATTCATATTTTCAAAAATATTTTAAAAATTGCTTTCTTTGCATGACTGTACATCCTTCTTTTTTGTCTAACCCATCTTGTCCAGTCTAGATCTCCTCAATTCTTTTACCATTATGAATAAATCATCAGAGAGATCCTAACTCTTCTTATATACCAATGAGAATTATCACACCCTAAATGATGAATTGGAAATTTGACCATGACAGGCAAACACCAGTAGTTCTAAATACTACAGGGGCAAAAACCAGGATCAGAATCATATTGCATATTAAAGAAATTAAAACTTCCTGAAATTTCTTATGCATCGTCTTTGGGAAAAAATAATGTCCCCAAATGTCTCTCTGTCACTGGAGCCAAGACAAATGTCCCAAAATGTAGCATAATTAAGGTTCTGCATTTTTACTGAATTCTACTGATAAATTACTTGATTATTTTATTAAAGCTATTTATTTTTTACTGGCATATACCCATTTTTCAACTCACTCCATACTATTTTATGATACTTATTTTTATGAATAGTCATTTCAGCAGATTATGTTGTCATAGTACTAAGACAGAAGGGATTCTTAAAATACAAAACTTACTCCAAACACATGATGGAGCCATTCAGATTAAACTATGTTGCCATCACACTACAATTGGTTCACATAAATAAACATTTAGTGCTTTGGTTTAATGTGGAGCTGAATAAAACATGCACCAGAAGAAAGTGAAATGTGTGTAGAAATCATAAAGCTTTATGAGACTATATCCATAAAAATCAGTGTTTAGAAATTATAAAAAAAGAAACAGAAAAAAAGAGAATGTATTGTTCAGTGGATACTGAAGCTTCTGCAGAACACCAAAGAACTATAACTTGAAGGAGTATCAGAAATCATGTAGTCTAACTCTCATTTTATAAATAAGGAAAATGAGACATCATAAGATTAAGGGACTAGATCAAGGTAATATAAGTGGAAAATATTAGAAGTGATATTGGAACCCAGGTGGAACTGGGATTCTGACTATATTGAATTATAAAAATTGGAGGATATCCCAACAGGTAAGCAAAAATATCTCTTGTAACAGAATCACTTAAATATTTCTATGAACCCATGTTCTTTTTATATACCAGCTATTTAACATCTGTTGAATTTAATTAAAAGAATTCTAGGCATACTAAAAAGGCATGTGTACATATTTTTATTATTATTCCTGGTTTGTTTATTTTTTAATATAAATTTAAATATATTTTTATGTTTCTAATTTAAATTTCTTATATGCCTTTATATGATAGTGTTTTTTTTATTAAGAACAGGATTGGTTTTAGAGACAATTTCATATTTAATAAAATAAAGTGACTTGAAATTTCTCATTCACGTTCTCTGGAAACCATTTGTATTCAAAATTCATTCAACATTAAGTTCTTTATTTATAGATGAAGAAACTAAGACTAACAGAGAAGAAAGAAAGAATAAACAGAATAATGAAATTTCAGAGTTGGAAGTAATTTCAGTGGTCCTCACAGGTAATTATATCTATGTACAAATGTGGATGTATATACATATGTGTGTACATTACATACACAGCCACATTATACTACATGTATGTGTACACACATTTATAAGTATGTCTGCACTGCATAGTATATAAACATAAACAAATTAATATATATGTGTATTATAAACATATATATTAATACAAAGAAGCATCTAGTGTGGATTTATCCTTATTTAGTGGATGGACAGCTGGACTTGGAGTTAGGAAGATCTGAGTTCAAGTCTGACCTCAGATATTTACTATCTGGGCAAGACATTTAACCTCTGTTTGCCTTAACCCACTAGAGAAAGAAATGGAAAACCTTTCCAGTAACTTTGCCAACAAAATCCCATGAACAGTGTGGCCTTCAGAATCACAAAGTATGAGATCAACTGAATGAATAAACAAGAAAGTAATAGTTTTTAAACAGAAAAACAACCTAAAAACATAAACATTAATGCTGTGATACAAACATTTCCATGTGCCCACTGAGGATAACTGACATTTACATAACACTTTAGAGTTTGTCATGATGTTCCATGCATCACCTCATTTAAATCTCTGAGAAAATTCATGAGTTAGGTATTGTTGGGGAATTTCTCAGTCTTGTTTTTTGTAGAGTTCCAAGAAAATCTCAGCCACTAGCTATATGCTCTGACTAGTGGTCAAAGAATTTGGGTAGCCAAGCTGAAAAGGAAAAAAAAAACATATATATGCATTATCATGCTCAGGAAGACTATTGACTGATAGTAGGTTTAGCTTCCAAGGATAAAAATTTGGTTTTTATAACTTTTCAGGGCTACTTAGATGACACAGCCAATTGGCAGCTTTTCCCCCCAATTTAGGATAGCTTTATGACACCTTTCCCAGTAGAAGAAAAGCTAAAGAAAGAGATATTTGACCCAAGCAAAGGGAGAATTTCTGGAAGAATATTTGCTATGAAACCAGCAAGGATACTGGAATGAGAAAATATTTTCTGTCCAATGGTAGGAAAAAAGAAGAGTTGACCAAATACTTTTACAATTATTAAAGAATTCCAGTTGATCTAAGGAAGCAAAATTGAGTTAACTGTTTAGACAAAGCTACATATGTATCTTTATCTAAAGATAACAAATACTTTTTTTCAACAGTGGATAAAACCATTTGCTTTACTGTGTCCTTACATAGTTTGTTATTCTTTATTTCCCTTGTATTATAGACATTCTCAACATTATACAGATGAGAAAATTTGAGGCTCAGAGAGTTTAACTGATGAATTCATTGTATTACAGCTAGTGAAAATCAAAAGTAGGTTTTGACAAAGGTCTTTTTGAATCAAGTCCAGCTTATTAAGTGCTATAATATTATTTTCTTTCCAGTCTGATGTTCATGGTACTCTTTTAATGACCTGATGTAGAGGTCTAAATATAACAATTTTAATATTTAAAGCTATTTGTGTTAATTGTCTTAATAACAACTTTATGTAGTGCTTTTCACTTTATATTTTGCTCTTCACAGCTTTGTAGTATAACTATGATCATTATAATGCATATTTTATAGGGGTCATAGAGTCAGGCTCAACTAAAAAATGACTGAACAACACTTTTTATATTTGGTATAATTAAGTTTCTAAGAACTTAAGTGACTTTCTTGGAGTCATAGAACTAGGGCTTCCATCTTTATTTTGACTAACCTCTAACTGAAATTTTGCATTTCTTTCATTTAAAAAATTATTTTGATAAGGGATCCATAGGCTTTACTATACTGCCAAAGACATCCATGATACAATAAGAGATTACAATACTTGGCCTTGAGAATTACCTGATACCCTGGTAGGGTAAATGATTTAACCATTTCCATACAAAACAAGTATTTGTCAGAGACATAACTTCATCCTGGGTAGTCCTGAATCAGAGGCACACTCATATCGTTTGAGTAAAATTGTCATCATCAATGTCCTTCTGATTTATTTGTCTGTTAAAATAAGACATTTACCTCTTTTCCTAACATATGGATATATATATATAATTTATATCAATCAAGAAATATCAATTGAAAAATGAAAAAGTAATGTTTCCTCAAGTCAAGAGTTCTAACAGAGTTGCCCTAAATTATAGAGAATGGCTCAAAATGAAAGGCATATTATTTTAACAAGAAACACTCTTTTGAAAGTATATTAATTTTGAATTATATTAAATATATAAAAGTTTGAACTTGTCACCATTTAGAACATACATGCATTAGTATTTAGATTTTGGTCCTAGTAGACAGGAACTAAACCCTTAAGACACATAGATTAAGAACTGACAACAACAACGAATGGTATCTTAATAGTTTTACTAATTTATTAAATAATGATATCTTATATGGCTACAGCATTTTGAAATTATAAAATAATTGATTTTGATCTTTAGGAAACCTAAGATAATTTTGGTTCCAATGATTCAGGATATACTTTTTTGGGAGTGAATTTTAAGGTTTTGTAGGCATTGTGGAAATGCCTTACAGGGGCCATAAATTCTGAGAGGTGAGAACCTGAGAAGTTCTGACAAGGCAGGATGGAACAATGAATGGAGTGTGTGTTTGTGTGTGTGTGTGTGTGTGTGTGTGTGTGTGTGTGTGTGTGTGTGTGTGTGATATAGGGAGAAAGGCCTAAATTAAGCAAAACACTAAAAAATCATCTTCATTATAACCAAAAAGATGTGATGTTTCCAAGGAGAATATTAGAGGGTAGCTAGAAGGGAGGTCATTTATTTTTGCTTCATTGATTGCAGAACCATCTAAGGTATACTTTTTTTTAACAAAGAGATAAAGAATGAGGTGCATAAAATGCCCCATTATCTAATGGAGGGTTATAGTAGGATAATCACCTAACAGTACTGAAAATGATGGTTTTCCTGGATCGCTAAAAACACCATAATTTGGCCATATTAGTGACCTTTAGAAGTCAATTTATTAATAAAGAAGTCCAGCAAGTTTTCCATTCTCCTCATCCCTCTACTATTAGAACCTAGCTTTATTATTATTATTATTATTAT
>NC_058132.1:586545332-586577430 GCF_016433145.1 Gracilinanus agilis | reverse complement strand
TATATATATATATATATAGAGAGAGAGAGAGAGAGAGAGAGAGAGAGAGAAAGAGAGAGAGAGAGAAAGAGAGAGAGAGAGAATATAGATTGATAGAGTGACAAATAGATGATACATATATGAGGCAGCTAGGTGGCATTCTAGTGAATAGAATGCTTTCTCTGGAGTCAGAGTAAACTCAACTCTGGCCTCAAACACATTATTTATGTGACTCTGGTCAGGTTCTAACTTAACCTTTGACTGCCTCAGTTTACTCTTTTGTAAAATAAGGTTAATAATAGCAATTTCCTTTCAGGATTGTTGTGAAGATACAAAGAGATATTTGTAAAGCTTTTTGCAAACCAATAGTGCTGTATGAAATATATTATTATTGTTATACAGATAGATTTAATAGAGAGATACAATGATAAAACTTTGATTAAGTGCTTCTGATGTAAGCACAGAAACTGTGCTAAGTTCTAGGAGTATAGGTACAAGCAAATAAGACAGGCAATACCAAACATTTTAATGAAGAACACTGATAAATGGGAATTGGAAAGCAGGGGCTGGAGGAGGAAGGCAGATTAGCTGTTGAAGAAGACAATGAGTTTGATCATGAGTGAGGGAATGCATGTGTAGAGATTCTCCTGAAACAGTGGTACCAAAGAGGAAGTAACCAATCATGAGATTAGAGGCTTAGGGTAGAGATTCTCCAGAGTAGAAAGTCAGTAATGAGTAGGGAAGACATTCCTGCCCAGTGGGAGAGTTAGTGAAAAAAATACAATGACAGTATCATATAGAGATGGAGTGCCATGTATAAAGAACAAGTATTTTAGTATAGATGTATCATAGATTTAGATTGTCCTTATACCAAAATATAATGTGCCTTTTTCAAATTTCAAGTCAACTGGCATTTATTAAATGGCAAATATGTGCCTGGCACTGTGATAAATACTGGGACTACAAAAAAAAGGTCAAAATAATCCCTACTTTCAAGAAACTCAGTCAAATGGGAAGACAACATGTATACCATTATGTACAAACAAGATATTGTTGTTGTTGGATAGTCATTTTTCAGTTATGTAAAACTCTTCATGATCCCATTGAGGATTTTCTTGGCAAAAATACTGGACTGGTTTGCCATTTCCTTCTCCAACTTTTTCTGTAGATGAGGAAACTGTTATGAGTAAGATTAGATTAGCTAGTTATTAGGTATTGATTATATATTGATTAGGAAGTACCTAGCAGGAAGGAGCTGGAGCTGGGAATTCCAGGTTGGAATGAAGGAGGAGGAAGTCTATCTGTGTTCTGTGTGTGGACTCCATTAGTGGTAGGCAAAAACTGTTGCCAGCCTGGGAGACCTCAGAGCAAAGGACACCTTGCATCCCGTTTTCCCCTGGGATCCTGTGTGGTGTGGCATCAAATAAAGGACAAGATCTACAGAGCCAATAGAAGAGGTGTAGTTTGAGTTCTGGCGGACAGTGCTTCAAGCAAACCCCTTTCTACTTGGTTCCTGAGACATCTTTAGCTCCTGGCATCCAGAGATCATCAGTGGATTGCAGTGAGAAATCCCAAAGCCACAAACCCTAGCTGCACTCAAGCCTGGCAGGTTCCAGGTGTGAGGCAGAAAGCCAAAGACTCCAGTATAGCTCCTTGGGCCCTGTTATTTAGATAGCTTAGATTAGTGTAGTTGAATAAGTCCTTCCTTGTCCCTTTGAGTTTTGTTATTAGGTGTTAAGATTTTAGAGTAGTCATTCCTATCCCTCCTTTTAGTTGTTTCTAATTAAAACCCAATTTCACCTTGTTACTTTGTCAGTTAATTCAAGGCCTCTCGCCAAAGTGACAGTTGGCTGTTATTTTTCCAGTTGGGAGTGGTGTAGCTGTACAAGACTTCAGTGTCCAGTTTTTGTCTCTCTTACATCCCAGAGAGTGTTCCCACAAACCCCATAGTTGATTTTTAATATCCCTGGTGACCCCATTACTTATATTTTCCTACAAAACTGAGGCAAATAGGTTTAAGTGATTTGTGCAGGGTCACACAGCTAGTACATGTCTGAGGCCAGATTTTAATTCGGGAAGATGAGTTTCCCTGACTTCAGGTCCAGGGTTTTGTACACTGTGCCTCTTAGTTGCCCAAGATATATACAGGATTTATTAAAGCTAGTCAAGAGATGAAAGATACTATCATTAAGAGGGACCACAAAACATTTCTTGTCTGAGGAGGGACTTGAGTTGAGATTTGAAAGAGGCACGGGATCCAAGAATCAGAAATGAGGAAGAAGAAAATCCCACGCATTTTAAGAAATACTCCATTTCCCTTGAGAGCAGAGAGATGCTGTTAGGGAAAAACTAGAGTGTGCTTTAACATTGATAAAAACCTATTAGATTATGATGGAGATATGAATATAGTTACTTACTTGGTATTGCTATAACTTTATCTCCAAGTGATGAAAGAGAGGATTCCAGGCAGAGGAGAGAGAGAGAAAATTTTCAGTTGAGAGATCAGATGACTTGTGTAAACAACAATAGGCTGGTGGGATTGGATTAGAGAGTACATGGAAGAGAAAATGGAGTAATGATACTGGAAAGGTAGGAAGAGCATAGGTGATGAAGGCTTCTAAAGTCAAATTGTAGGTTTTATATTTTTATATTTGATATTTGATCCTGGAGATAAAAGGGAGTTTAACTCATGGCTAGATGAACAAATGTGCCCTTTAAGAAGGTCAATTTGAAAGCTGGTTAGAGGATGGACTAGAGTTGGAGGAGTCTTGAGGCAGAAAGATTAACCAGAGCATTATTGCAACAATCCAACAGTTTGGTGGTGAGGACCTTCACCAGTGAAGTGACAGTGGAACTGAAAAGACTTAACTACTGATTAGGTGGGAGAGAAGGGGGTGAGAAAGAGTAATGAGTAAAGATGGCACCTAGTTTATGAGCCTCAGTGACTGGGATAATAATAGTACCCTTGATAATTACAGGGAAATTACAAAGAGAGGAAAGTCTAAGAAGGAAGAAAATGAGTTAAGTTTGGGACATATAGAGTTTAAGATGGCTAAAGAATATTGAGTATAAAATGTTCAATAGGCAGTTGGAGAGAGGATACTGGAGTCAGCAGAGAGGTTGGATAGGTAAGTTTGAATAAAAGAGTTTGAATATAGAGGAACAAAAGAAGAGAACCTAGGACAGAGTCTTGTGGGACACTAATAATAACAACAATAATAATTAACATTTATTAAATACTTACTATGTTCCAGGCACTGTGGCAAACACTTTATAATTATCATCTCTCACAACAACATTGAGAGGTAAGTTCTATTACATTTATGTATCATCATATTACATCATCTTATTTATTTATATTATGAAATTATTCATATTAAATTTTTGCATCATTTTACTGATGAACAAAATGAGGCAAAGAGTTTAACTAACTTGCCCAGGGTCACACAAATAGCAAATGTCTGAGATAAAAATTGAACCCAGTTATTCCTTCCAAGCCCTGCACTCTATCCAGTTGGCTACCTTGCTGCTCACAGCGCTGGTGGGCTGGGTCTTACTAAATTTTGCCCCAATATGTCAGGGACATACTCTACTCTATGCCACTTCAGTCTCTGAGAGGAAGCCTCAAACATACCTCAGTTGTTAACATCCCTTAAACCAAGTACAAGTCAAAATGTGTCATAGCTTCTAAATGAATCCTTGCCTCAGCTACTTCAGAACTAGGACCCTCCGATGACTACTGGGGGGTCATTCTTTGTTCTTCAGAACATCAATGTAGGATTCAGGCTCCCTCTTTTGATCTTTCATAACTTACAAGGTCAAAATCTCCAGATTAATCTCCTTCAACTCAAATGTAAAAGAACAAATGGGGAGAGAAAAATGACTCTTGATAGAAGCCACATGTCATCCTTAATAGTTAGCTAACATTTCTATAGTGTTTACTACATGCCAGGCACTGTGCTAGATGATTTAGATGTATTATCTCACCTGATTTCATAAAAAACCTGGCAGTTAGGTGCTATTATTATTCCCATTTAACAAATGAAGAACTGAGGCAAAAGGGGTTAAGAGACTTTCTGGTGGTCATACAATTAGTAAGTGACTAAGATCAGATTTAAACTCACATCTGCCTGACTCTAACATAATATTATACACTGTGCCCTCCTAACTGCCCTTAGAAGTGAAATGAAATACCTTTTGCATCATTGTCTCTCATCAAATACTGTCATCAAAAAGTCAAACTACCACATTAGAGAAATCAAAGAAAAATTAGAGGCTCAAATATATAGTACTTATTTAAAGTGCTCTCAATTCCTGCTATTTAGCTTATTAGAAAGGTTTCTCGTACCCAGATCATTAGCAGACCAGGGACAGTTACAAATATCTAGGCAAACTTGATTCTCTCCTAAATATTTCCATTTTATGTCATCTCAGTTTTTCAGCATGTTCCTTAGCCTTTGCATGAGAGAAGAACCTATCATAGATGTTCCATGCTTGTTTCCATTCCATTTAAAAATTCATCCTCACTAGCCTGTGTTTATTGGCTTCCATCTTTTGGTCATCCTTTAAAAATATGTTCAGATGACAGCAGGGTGACTCAGTGGATTGAGAGCCAGGCTCAGAGATGAGATGTCCTGGGTTCAAATCTGACCTCAGACACTTCCTAGATGTATGACCCTGGGCAAGTCATTAAACCCTCATTGCCTAGCCCTAATTGTTCTTCTGCCTTAGAACTAATAAGCAGTATTGATTCTAAGATGGAAGGGAAGGGTTTAAAATATGTTCAATATTATATTCATCTCTTTAAACACTTCATCTTTTTTGTTATTGGTAACTTTTTAAAATTATGTTATTCAATCAACAAAAATCAGCCTTTTCTTCCTCTCACCAATCCTGCACCTCAAAATTAAAATTAAAGAATAACAAAAACCTGTTACAGTCAGAAAAATATTCCAAGTTAGCCAAGTAAAAATAAACCTCTACACATGCTCTGAATCCATCACCTATCTATCTGGAGGTAGGTAACATGGTTCTTTATTTTTGAATTCTAGATGTTTATTAAATTGATCAAAATTCCTAATCCTTTGAAGTTGTTGTCTTTTTCACTATAGTTATTGTTACAAATCTGCTCACTTCACTGAATCACTTCATTCAGTTCTTCCCAGGTTCCTCTGAAACTAACCCCTTCAACTTTTCTTACAGCATAATAGTATTTCATCGCATTCTTATGTACTACAGCTTGTCCTGCTATTAAGCAAATGTTGGGCATTCATTCAGTTTCTATTTTTTTACCACTACACAAAAGAGCTGCTCTATTTTTATCATTGATATCATTTGTGCTCTCTGTAGTCAGAAAGTCAGAATTTTTGCCCATGAAAGGACACTGTCCCTTTTGATCTAGCTTATCTTTTTAAAGCTTCAAGCAATTGATCTTGAAATCTGATCTTCCAAGATCTAGATTTTGTGTCAGAATGCTCACTTTCTAGTCTGTCCTTATCATGAAATCTATGATTTTGTGCATCTTTCCCCCCAAGGTCCCTTCTATTTCTAGACTCAACATAGGTAATTCTTACTAATTTGATTTAATTAGAATTATATTGAAAGACCAAGATCATTTCTTGAGAAATGTTGCAAGGCCTCTCTGTGAAAAATGATGTTCAATAATAATAGTAATGGTGATAATGAAGACATATTTTATATTAGTATAGAGTTTATGAGCGAACTTTGATACATGCCACCTGCTAAGATAATTAAATCTATGTTCTTATTAGCTCCAGGGATCACAAGGCTTAGTAATGTGTCCATTTTACCTCATCCATTGTATTCGATTCAGAGTAAAGGTCGCCCAAACAGGCAAACAGGCCTTTTTATTGCATTAGTATATTGTAAGACATTTTAGGTATCTTATGACCTGATGTATAAAGCTGCATTTGGTAATGAAAATGTTTTTGTAATGAAGTTTCTTTGGATGTATATAATTATATACATTCAAAGTCACTGAATTTTTTTTCACTTACTCTGCTTTATTTAACCTTAACTCATGTCTCCAAGAATTATAGGTGCATCCACCTGTAATTGCAATGTTATTATTATCCATTCAACCTGTTTTCACAATGAACTGAATGTGAGGATTATTTTCCCCATTATACAAAATAACCAGAAAAAGAGGATTCTGCTCTTTGTCCTGAAATTGCAGTCCAATGTTCCTAACCAAATGCTTAGGATAGGCTATTTAGTGTAAAGTATAGATTGCAATGGCCTTTAACAAAATGCAATAAAATTATTTTTCAGTATTATCCCAGGAGCCATTAGACTTTCTATTTTGTTTTTATTTACAAATTATATCTGTTCCAGCAACAATGTTCAGATTTCATATTCTGCCAGCACTTTATTGTATTTTATTTTTTAGATCACTGTCTTTTGTCTTCGTATCAATTCTAAGACAGAAGAGTGTCAAGAGCTAGGCTATAGGGGGTTAGGTGACTTGCCCAGGATCACCCAGTTAGAAAGTGTCTGAGGCCATATTTGAACCCATCTGCCAACACTTTATAGGGAGTGCTATTGCTCTCACTTTGAAAAGGAATCATCTACCAAGTACAATGTGTCAGAGGATGAAAAGAAAGTAGTATTAGTTGGTGACCATGGACTTCAGGAGTAGTTTAAGGTAGTTCTTTCTTTACCTGATAATAGCAAGGAGAATGGTCAGTTGTATTCTTATCTCCACCTTGAATATGATGCATATATACAAAACAGAGAAAATCACAGGATTTAGCAAAACAGAGAAATACTATTCATTTCTGATGCTTCACATGGACACAAATGCTACTTCCAGAAAATACTGTCAAAGATTACAAAATCTTGCGTAAGAAACTGAAGACCATAGGAGCAAAATGATATTTTTATCACTGCTAACCTTGACAATCAAAAGATGCAAAAGAGAAAAATAAAACTGACTTTGAAAAATAATACCTAAATAAAAAGATAGTTTCCAAGAATGGGATTTTGATTCATGGACCATGGCTTAAAATTAGGAACAATAGATTCCTGGATGAGGTTATAATTGCATTTAATGAAGGAAAGCAAGAATGTATTTCTCCCAGTGTTTTGCAAATAGTTACTTAAAGGAGTTTTAAACTGAAAAGGATTGTGGAGACAGAAAAGTAGCTTCCAGGGAGAAGGAATGATAGTCCCACTGTGTTTTACTCTAGTGAAACATCCTCTGGAGTATTGTGTTCAGTTCTGAATGACACAATTTAGAAAAGACATTGATAAGAAGGAAAGTTAGAGGAGTACAATGAAGATAAGGGTCTTTGAGTCTATGCCACAAGAGAATAAATTTAAGGAATTTCACGAGTCTAGCTGAGTGCACTGCAGAATTATGAGGGATATGATGATTCTCTACAAGTATTTTTAACTCCTAGAAGAAATAGAGGCTATATTTATTTTATTTAATCTCAAAGAATAGGACTTAATGTAATGGATAGAAATTGCAGAGGTGAATTTAGATTTAAGTTCCCCAAAAACTTCCTAATAATTATTACCATGCCAATAGGCTAATTTACCAAATAGGGATTTTTCTAATTGGTGGAAGTTTTCCAGGTTGGCAATTTATTGTGTATATGTTGTAGAAGAGATTTTTTGGGTATTATTGATTCAATTATATGTTCACTGAGGTTCCCTTCGGTTATAACGTTCTATGACAATTAAAAAGGCATGATGGCATATGACAGAAACTGAATAGTTGGCATCGTGGTTCTCTTCCTTATTTCTCTACTGACTCTGTGTAACTTTGTGCAAGTTATTTCATTTCTCTGTCTTCCTTTCCTCATCTGTGAAAGGAGATTATAGCAATAGTATCTGCCTCATAAAGTTATATTATTAAATAAGATGGTATATGCAAATTACTTTTTAAACCATAAAGTGCTACAGAAATGTTAGCTAATATTTTATTTATTATTATGATGATCAAATAAAATAATGTGTGCAAAGTCCTTCATAAGCCTTAAAAGGCTATATGAATGTCAGGTATCATTATTAAGATAGATTTTTATTATTGCTAAATGAAATCCCTCTCTATTAAATACTTGGCCTTTAAAAGGTTTAAAAGGTCAAAAGTTGAATTCTGTATTCCATCTCTTTCTCTCTCTCCATGTATCCTGATTTTAATATATATTGATATGTCCACGGGCATGCCTGTATGAACATACATATGGAAACATACATGTATACATAGACACATTTACACAATATACCTATGCTATATATGAAATTTGGCAAAGGCACGGATGGAATCCTATTTTTATTGTGTACATATTACATATTACATTGTATACAGGCACATACGTATGCATAATACATATATACATGCATCATATGTCTAAGGAGAAAAACAGATATCTCATTTTTTTATAGATAAAAGCTGCCAGAATGTTTCTGGTTGTGTGGAGTGGAGAGGATATATATGTGTGTGTCAGTGCATATGTCCAATGTCAAAGGCTTCAGACAGAGATCAAGGAGAATGAGGATTGAGAAAAGGCCATTGGATTTGGCAACTATGAGAAAATGAGGAAATCTGGTGAGTGTAGTTTTGGTGGAATGATGAAGCTGCAAGACAGATTGTAAGGGATTAAGGAGTGAACAGAGACAAATTGATGCCTCTGTACCTTCTGTTTCAGGATCAAAGAGCAGCAAGGGATACTCAATAGGTGTTGAGTGACTTGCCCAGGATCACAAAGCTAGGAAGTATCTAGGGCCATATTGGAAGCTCCTCCCTACCTCAAGGCTGACTCTCTATCCACTCTGTTACCCAGCTATCCCAGTAGACAATCTTTGCACAAATAATATATGCATGTCGAAGTCCCTAGTGTAAGGGCAGGAGTTAATTCAGTAGAAGATGAATATTATAATCCATTTGCCAAAACAATTGAGTAAGAAAGGGAAGTGACTTCCTACCTGTCTAGCACTCCAAACTCAAAGCACCTAAAGGGGGTCTTTCTCAATTACTTTTTGCTGATGGTTACTTTTGCTGCTCCAGTTTCTTTACCCTGTTTTAGCATCTGTTTTCCCACAGATACAATTGATCAGAAGAGGTCCAATGAACAGAGATGGTCAGTGAGGTTGGGAAAAGAGGGAAGAGCAAAAGGCAGCCGTTTTCCTCATGCTCTTCAAGGGCAAGCATATTGTCAACACCCTAACTGATGTTTCTCCTTTTTTTCCTCTGGCTTTTGACTGAGTCTTATCATCTGTGAATTTCTGGACTATTGCTTTGAAATGTGGAACAGAATTAGTTAGGTTCTAAATGTCAAGGGCCTACTATTAAAATCATGCAGTCACTTCACCCTGACAATGTGCCTTTGTTATTTCAACATTTAGCATTAACCAAGTGAGAATTAATGGGACAGAAAAAATAAATTTATAGTGGTCTAAGTATAGAGTAATACTGCTATGAGAAAAAGAAAATCGCTTCATAGGAAAGTGATTATTAAAATTAATTTGATGCCAATAACAATAATTCTAAAACAATATGGGTCATAGGAATAAGTGACATAGAGTGCCTTTTCCTTATGAGTAAAAAATGAAATAGCCTGCACTCAGCCCAGGGAGACAGAGGGATAATTTAAATTTAACTTTGCTTGTGAGTGTTTTATGTAGAGTTGAGGGCCTGGGTTATTACTGGTCAAATATTTTAGCTTTCCTTTTTACTCAGACATTTTGATATTTGGCATCCTTCTGATTAATAATAAATGTATAAAATGCTTAGCTCAGCATTAAATGCCATCCATAATTGACTCCCATCTTTTAAATCTAATCTAGTCATTCATTCATTTAACACATTTATGGTTTGTTATGTACAGTATACAATGTACTATGCTAGGTTGTGATATGAATGTAATAGATGTGAATATAAATAGCAAATGGATTCCTGAATAATTAATTAATTTATTTGTTACATTAAAATATACAGTTAACTCCCTCCCTTCCTTGCCTCCCCATATTAGAGAAGGCAATATTTGACAAAAATAAAAATGTGTATATTCTATATATGTATATAAAACTGTGTCATTTGTTTTTATTTATCAGTTCTTTCTCTGGAAGTGGACACGCATAAGTCAATCTTCAAACACTCTTTCTGTCAGTACATATACTGTTCTCTTGCTTTTGCTCATTTTACTCTTTGTAATCTCATGTATCTTTCCCTGCTTTTCCAAAATTAACCTGTTCATCTTGTCTGGGTGGCACAGTAGTATTCTGTCACAATCATATGCCACAAGTTATTTAGCCATTCCCCTATTGATGGACATCTCTTCAGTTTCCAATACTTTGCCATCACAAAGATAGCTGCCATAAATATTTTAGGACCTAGTATCTTTTCCATTTTCCTTGATCTCCTCAGAAAATAAACCTAAAAGTCGTATTTCTGGGTCAAAAGGTATATACAGTTCTATAACTCTGAGCATAACTCCAGATTGTTCAATTGTTCACCAAACTGGTTGGATCAGATACAATTTATAGCAACAATGTATTAGTGTGCTGGTTTTCCCACATATCTTCTGAGATTTGTCATTTTTCTTTTATCATTTTTAGCCAATATGATGATAGGTGTGAAATGATATCTCAGAGTTGTTTTGATTTGCATTTCCTCTAATCAATGATGATTTAGGGCATTTTTCATAGATTTATATATATGGCTTTGATTTCTTGATCCAAAAACTGTCTGTTCATATCTTTTGACCATTTATCATGTTCATTTATTTCCATTATTTCCATCTTCATACTTGTGGTCATTCCAAATCAAATCTCCCTATGATGCCCATACTACCTCTACTGTATTTAAATCTTAAAATTTCCTTTAAAAGGCAAAGGAAGATTTCCTTCTGCTTTAGGAACTTTACTGTATGTCCTTTATTTCAATGATTCTCTCTTTTCTAAATTCTTATTTCACATACCCTCTCTACTTTTTATCTAGAACTTAACATGCTACTTTCTATTACTTATTTAAAAATCATTAAATTTCATGCTTCCAAAAACTAGATTTTAATTCCCTTAAGGAGAGAGATTGCAATTATACTGGAAAACCTGATACAAAGTGCTATTTATACAGTAAAGGTTTAACACCAATAACTATATACTATATAGTAAGTCCTAGGCATAATACAAAAACAATCTGTGTTCTCAAGGAGCTTACAATTTAATAGGATAGATAAGATTCAGTCCAATGTTTATTCCAAGGAAGCTAAGTGGCAGAGAGGATAGAACATTAGGCCTTGAGTCAGGAAGACCTTAGTTCAAATATGACCTCAAACCTTTACCAACTATGTGTCCATGGGCAAGTAACTTAATCCTGTTGGCCTCAGTTTCCTAATCTTGTAAATGAGTTGGAGAAGGAAATGACAAAGCATTCCAGTATCTTAGCCAAGAAAATCCTAAATGAGGTCGAGAAGAGCTGGATATGACTAAAACAACTAAAGAACAATGTTTTTTCTATTATCTGCTCTTGCTTCTCTCTTCTGTTTATGTCATTTTAAATACTAAATAGATTTATGAATTCATGTGTTCCTCCATGTCAGTCTCTAAATGATTTTTTCCTCATCTAAATTGTTTTTCTTTATGTTTTCATAATTTCTCTCTTATGGGTATGCCATTCTTCCTGAAGATTTCCCTCTATAGGATTTTAGGGCATGGAATATTTTTCTTTTTTCTCTGAACACTTTGAAAGCTACTCTCCCCAGATGTAGAATGTGTGTTACACTGTATAACTCTCCTCTCCTCCTCTAACACAAATTATGACATACAGTCATCACTTCTCGAAGTTTCTGTTATTTCCATTCAATTGACCAATTCATCATTGTTGTTGATAATTATATGAAAAATAAAAAGTTCTCCTCTTTAGTGTTTCCACTTTGTGGTATGTAATTTTCACTTAAGCAAGTCAAGAAATCATTAGTTCTTTTCTAAACAGAGAGAGAAACTTCTATTAATCTTTGCCCAAATACTCATCGCCTCACTTCCCTCATAAAACTATAGCTTCTCAACATTCAATGTTTCTCCCTTTTCCTCCTGCCCTTTTATATCTATTCCTTTCTTTTTAAATTATCTGCAAACATCCAGAGGCATCTCATCATGGAATTAATCTCATCAAGATGCAGTGGTATCCATGATTGTAAATTTGCCTCTTTGTATTAGAATTTCTAGCTCACTAGCCATATTTTGTCCATTTATACAATTACCTAAGGCTTCTTTTACTAAATTTTGTCTTCTCTGGATTTCTGAGCAACTATGCTATTCTCTCTTTTTTTCAAGCCATTACAACTTCCTATATTACTTTGGTGAATGTATATTGGCAGTTTTCTTTCTCTATCTCCTCAGTTGAAAGGTTTTTTTTTTAATAAGACTATTGGCAAATTTGTTCTCATCCACCTTATTAGTTCTATTCCAAATATAACAAGTTATTCATCAACTGCATTTTAAACTGTGTTCCAGAAGTCTAATTCCTTTGTATTATGTTCTTAATCAGTTTTCCACTTAATCAAATTTATGTTTCTTTTCCAAGACCCTGACTTAGAAGAGCAGATATGATGAAAATACTTGTACTCCTTAACTCTTCATCTTCTTATCCGAGATTTCAAAATTCTCTACTTGGCAGATTCCTATTGGAAGTATCATTTTTGCCTACAGGAATTATCAGAAGTAGGTAATTGTCTTCATTTTTGACAGGGTCCTGAGAGGGTTCACCATCACATCCATGTCACACATACCCTCAGGAAGATATTAGACTTCCCTATTGCTATTATCAGGTGGACAAATATCTGCTTCAATACTACTGACCAGGATGTCATCAACTGTTGGCTCTAAACATGGTGATGATATCTGAAGCAATTACCTTATCCTGGGAATGCCATCTTGGACAGCAAAACCACAACCCCTTTTCTTTCTTTTACAAATCTTCATGCCTTCACTTTTTTGTCTTCAAAGTCTTTCCTTCTTTCCTTTATTCTTCTGTTTCTACTACTTCAGATTGAGATATTCTTTTCTTTGTATGTTTTTCCTTATGCCATTCATTTTTTTCTTCTTAATGCTCTTGTCTTCTTAAACTTGGTTCCCTTTTCAACTCAAGTCCTTTAGATTCAGCTTGAATTCTTCTTATCCATCAGATTCTCCTTGAATTATATCTCTGACTTGAAATTTGGTTTCTGACCTTATTCATCACTCAAAGCCTTCCCAAATCTCCTTCACAATCCATTCTCACAATGAAGCTAGAAGAAGAAATTTTTTGGTGATGAGGAAAATGGATAGTGCATAGTAGAAAACAACTGATATGGTAGGTAGATATATATTAAAATGGTAATTGGAAATGAAGTTCCTCCATCTCTCCAAATCTTATACAGCAAAAAGAAAACTTTCCTTCAAGTGAGAATGGATATGAATAAATGGCTGGTGGGATATGAGCCATACAAGGCCTATTATGAAAGTAATTGACTTACAAAATTACCTACTCCCTGTTACTATGCAAACACATAAAACTGTTTATTAACTACCAACAAGTCCTTGCCTGACTCAGTAAATGAAATCTGAAAATATAAATTGAAAGAAGTTTATGAGATTCAGAGACTTTTTTTAATTTTAGCCAAAAATATTGAATATTTCATGAATTTGTGCATCTTATTTGCTCATAGGTCATTCTAACTTCCTCTGTATCATTTTAGTTTTAAAATATATACTGTTGGGGGCAGCTGGGTAGCTCAGTGGATTGAGAGTCAGGCCTAGAGATGGGAGGTCCTAGGTTCAAATGCGGCCTCAGACACTTCCCAACTGTGTGACCCTGGGCAAGTCACTTGACCCCTGTTGCCCACCCTTACCACTCTTCCACCTATGAGTCAATACACAGAAGTTAAGGGTTAAAAAATAAAATAAAATAAAATGAAATGAAATAAAATGAAATAAAATAAAATAAAATAAAATAAAATAAAATATATACTGTTCAAGTGAGAAGTCTGAGACATGTTAGTTGAATTCCAATCAGATCAGCATGGCCTTTTCTTTTTCTCAGCTATTGTGTAGATTAGTTAGTTGGTTTCTTTTAAGATACTTCAAATTAGCTCAGATTGTTTAAAATTCAATGCCCATTTTCATTTTAGAGTATTCAAAAATAAAAAAGAACTTCTCAAATTCCAAGCTAAACCTTAAAATTTAAAACTCTGTCAAGATCCACCAATTTAGCTCCACATTAGGATACAGATGTAACCAGGTTCTTTCATACTATATCACTGGTCTGGATCTTTGATGGCCCAAACACTCTGATTTTTGTTCCTATGATGACTTTATGGAGATAACAAATGATTGGCTAAATAAGAAATTCTCTGGGGAAACAATTTGCCAAGTTTAAATATTACTCTTGCTATTACTTATTCCTGCATGCTAATTTCACTTTATTCCTTAATGCTAAAAAGTTACTTTGACTACAGGAATCATTATCAGAGGTAGTGTACCATAATTTCATGCTATTCAAAAGCCTTAAGGCCAGCATGGCTATTAGAGAACAGATCTTTAAGAGTTTAATAAATGATTTGAATTGTCTTTAACAATTAGACTTTAGAATGTATATCCACTACACTTAATAATAATTGGCATATTTTTTACTTGATTTGTGTTGATTATCTGATTTTTTCCTTGTTTGATTGTAAGGTATATAATTGCATTAATTTTCTTGCTGTAACATGTGAGCAAGAGATTAATCTAGTTTGTTGTACAATCATAGTCTCCAATTCACCAGTACCTGATACATGTCTATAGTTGATAACTGTTTTATGTACATTTTTACAGCTAATATCCAAGCATATGACTTTCTATTTTTAACTTATTAATAAAAATAATTTTAGTAGTTAAAAAAGTTGGGCAATAGATAGATAATGGCAGGATAATCAGAAGGATATTTGGATATAAGTGATAAGAGATATTGAATTATATTGATATTCTGTACAGGTATTTCATCGTTAAAAATGGTGCCAAAGTTTTTTTAAAGTAGCATTGTAATAATAATCCCATATCAGAAAAAGAAATTGAACAAGCCATCAAAGAACTCCCTAAGAAAAAATCGCCAGGGCCTGATGGATTCACAAGTGAATTCTATCAGACATTCAAAGAGCAACTAATCCCAATACTATACAAATTATTTGATATGATAAGCAAAGAAGGAGTCCTACCAAATTCCTTTCATGACACAAATATGGTACTGATTCCAAAGCTAGGTAGATCAAAAACAGAGAAAGAAAACCACAGACCAATCTCCCTAATGAACATAGATGTAAAAATCTTAAATAGAATACTAGCAAAGAGACTCCAGCAAGTGATCAAGAGGATCATCCACCATAATCAGGTGGGGTTTATACCAGGAATGCAGGGATGGTTCAACATTAGGAAAACCATCCACATAATTGACCATATCAACAATCTAACAAACAAAAATCACATGATTATCTCAATAGATGCTGAAAAAGCCTTTGACAAAATACAGCACCTATTCATATTGAAAACACTGGAAAGTATAGGAATAGAAGGACCTTTCCTAAAAATAATAAAAAGTGTAAACTAAAACCATCGATAAGCATCATATGCAATGGGGATAAATTAGAAGCCTTCCCAATAAGATCAGGAGTGAAACAAGGATGCCCATTATCACCTCTATTATTTAACATTGTACTAGAAACACTAGCATTAGCAATTAGAGAAGAAAAAGTAATTGAAGGTATTAAAATAAACAATGAGGAGACTAAGCTATCACCCTTTGCAGATGATATGATGGTCTAGTTAAAAAATCCTAGAGAATCAACTAAGAAGCTTGTAGAAATAATCAACAACTTTAGCAAAGTTGCAGGATACAAAATAAATGCACATAAATCATCAGCATGTCTATATATTTCCAACATATCACAGCAGCAAGAGGTAGAAAGAGAAACACCATTTAAAATCACCCTAGATAATATAAAATACTTAGGAATCTATCTACCAAAACAAACACAGGAATTATAGGAAAACAACTACAAAACACTTTCCAAACAGAAAGACGAAGATTCAAATCCTGCTTCAGATAATTACTAGCTGTGATGTCCTGGTTATATCCATTCATTTCTCTAAAACTTATTATTTTATCTGTTAATGGGAAACATTCAATATTATCAACAGCCATATAATACTATTTTAATGTATAATTTCAGAATTGTAAAATGTATCACAATAGATTTAAAAGACATCCTAATAAAATACCATATGATATTTTCAAAATACAGGCCTTGTCATCCCAAGGTACCTTACAGAAAGATTAACCTTTCCTGAACAAAAAGAAGGAAAAAGATTGATAGAAATTCTAAGAGCACATAACTAAGTGAGTAAAACAAAAATATAAAAATGCTTTGGGAATAAGCAGATATCTAAGCACCAAGCCATGGTAAAGGTCAACAACAGATACGTGCTGTTGGATTTGTTTAATGTAACCAAAACTGTTTTTCCTCTTATCCAAGGGTGAAATCAAAAAGCCTTCTATGGGCAATTGCCACATGCACTCGACCAGTGAAATGTCAACAAGAAAGTACTGAACAAATAAATGGCTGAGTTGTAGCAATTTGTTTTGGAAAAGGATTTGTTTGGGATGGGTATTCAGTACCAGACTATTGTCTCTTAACACTACAGCAGAGATCTCCTTAAGGAGTCCTGAATAAGAAATCAATATAGAATATGCTAGACAACGGTAGAAATTGGGCAGTCCATCAGTGCTGACTGTCCAGATATAGCAAATAATTAACAAACAATGACCTGTTCACTCCAATTCTGTTTCAAAAGCTTGCTATGTGACATGAACTGACAAATATAGACTCCAAAATGATCTTAATAATTTTAACCAATAAACTGGTCTGGAAGATACAAGCTATATTTTTGTCTATAACTATCAAGCTATGACATTGACCCATGCAAATTTATGAATTTTTTATTTATTGCTAGGTTGTTTTTCTTATTTATTTCTAAATGTTGACATACCATTTGGTCACAAATTTCAAAATACATAGAAAAAAGAGTATTTAGATATCTAGAAGAAGTAATCAAAATCATATAGAAACAAACCGATGTATATATTATCTCAATCATCTTGTCTGCCATATAGTAGGCACTACAATACTTATTGACTTAACTTTACTCAGGATTCTTTTACTGAGATGATTACACTGATAATTTTCCAATCTAATACAAATGAGGATAGGACAAGAAATAATGGTAGACAGTTTCTAAGAGGCTAATTGAGGCCTGATGCAAAGAAAAAAATACCTAAGAACTAGAGAAATTGAAAAATGGGGATGGGAAGTCTCAGAAAATAGTAGGTTCCCCATCATGTGAGATATTCAAGCAAAGGCTGAATAACAACTTGTTGGATATTTTATAAAAGGGGTTCTTGGTAAGGTACAGGTTGAACTAGATGGTCTCTCTTAACTCTGCACTTCTGACATTCTATGAACATATGCATATTTTCCACTTGTATCATGACTTGTACTAATGATTCCATATTTCTCATCAGTCACTATGTAAAGTAGAGCATCTTTATTTTTAATCGTAGGACTATTTCCCTTAAAGATCAACTCATGCCACATAGTAGCAGTATTCCCAGATTTGGTGAACAAGTCTGTGTTCACTCTATCCATAGCCTTCATGATTTTATGTGCTTTGATCATAGTTCTTTCAGGCTTCATCTTTCCAGACTGAAGAGTCCTTTTAATCAATGCAAGTTACTCCAATCCTTTGATCATTTCAAGTTGCTCTTCTCTGAACCTTTTCCAGTTTTGTGTCTCCTGAGAGGCAATGACCAGAAGTGCATGCGTTACTCTTGATCCCCCATATATTATGCTTTTGTACAAGGTAGTGATTATGCTTTGGATTTTATTTCTGATGCCTCTCTTGTAGATATAGTATATGTTTACAGCATTCCTGGTGAGTACTACTGAGCATTCCTTATACTTCTCACATTCTTTTTTCAATAAACTCTCTTTAGAAATTTAGTATTAATGATTTGCCTTATCTAGCAGGTATTCAGAGGACAGTTATAAACTGAATATTAGCATATTTCTTTACATATTATCACAAATGCACAACAAAGCACAATTCATATAGTTTTCCTTAAAACAGTTCTTTAAAAATATTTAAAAATAAACAGCTATTATGTGTTAAGGGAGAACTATATGGGGTGGTAGACAGAGGATCAATCTTGAATTTAAGAATACATTGTCTGAAGTCCTGTCTTTGGCACATGAGATGATGTGACCATGAACATAGTCTCTTAAATTCTCAGTGCTGCCAGACAGTAAATTCTAAGACTAGGAGAAGCTTGGTGGCATAGTGGATATAATACTGGACATGACATTAGGAAGACTTGAGTTTGAATCAAGCCTCAGATACTCATGTATACTAGTTGTATGATGCTGGGTGAGTAACTTAACTTCTCCCTGTTTCAGTTTCTTCATCTGTTAGATCAAGATCATAATAAGACCTACCTCTTAGAGCTATTGTGAGGTTATAAAGAGATTATTTTCTGAAAATCTTAAAATGCTACATGAATGCTACCTATTATTATTTTTGCTCTTATTAGATTACAGAGGAGTTATTGATCTTCATTGGTGGAAGACTTTACAGACAGGAAGGTGTCCACATTAATGAAAATACAGGTCTGGCATTAAGTACTCTTGTAGCTAGTGAGAGACTTAAAAATGTCCATCACAAAATCAAATGGTGGTTGTGGCAAAGGAGTGAGAAAGCACAATAATAAAAATATGCATTGACATCTAGTACAAATTAGAACAAATTATGTGACTAAGAAATGTAAAGAATGTTATTTGTGAGTTCTCAAAAAGAAAGTATCATTTAGAAATCAATCAACCAATCAATCAATAAATAAACACTTATTAAGTGTCTACTCTAAACCAGGAAAAATCCTAAGCACTGGGGAGACCAAAATTATCCTTTCATGAAGCAGGAAGTTTTTCATAAAGACTATTCTATTTCAAATGGTACTTGCAGAATCAAAGGAATTCTGCAGGTAGAGGTTAGTTTACGTAACAGAAAGAAATTCTAGGCATAGGAAGTAAAATGAATAAAGGCATGGAGGCAATCATTTGAAATGAAAGAGTCCATATTAGCTGAAGTACTTGTTTCTATGAGTAATAATTGTAAAATCCTTTGTACAGTGACTGGCAAAAAGTTGTTATATAAGTATTAGTTGTTATTGTTGTAATTATTATTTCATTTTCCTTTAAATATGAAGCAAAACCCAATGATAACCGTTTCCTATAATATAGACAGGGTCAGAATGAATAAAAAAGAATGTAGATCCAAGACCATCAACTAGACCGAAGACTCTGAATCTGATATTAAGGAGATGAACTCAACTCAATAAGCTTAACAACAACAATAATGGCATTTTTATTGGTTTTAAGTTTTGTGAAAAATTTGGCACCTTATCTCACTGGTTAAGTTAAAGAAGTAAGTAGTACCAGTATGTTTATCATTTTACAGATGAGAAAACTGAGATGAAAGGATTAATGGCTTGTCTAGCATCAGTTAGCAAAGGAGGTAAGATTCAAATCAAATCTTTGTCTTAACTCCTAATCCATTTTGTTTGTTTGTTTTTCCACTGAATAATACTGCTTTTCAACCCAAAATTTCCTGGCTATTTCTAGTTATTGATGATTATCCTGAAGTCCTTGCTTCTAAATACTATAGTCTTCTAAGATCAGTTACTGTTAGTTTTTACCCAATGGCATGGTATGGCCACCAGTGGCAGATACCTACGAAAGCGCTAGTTTTATACCTGAAGGTTCAGTGATGGCTCCTATGACAGTCTCCTTTTGGACCCTAGGACATTCTTAATCCTAGTGCTTATTTTGGACACCAGTGTTTGTTGACAGATATTGGCACTTTCTGTAGAAGAATGCTCTTCAGGAAGCTGAGACTGATGTCAGTGTTCACAGCCAGAAAAGGTTTCTGAAGTTTGTAATGACTACAGGTAGAAAACAGAACAGTTCTAAGGAAAGAACACACTGCGGGTCTGTCTTGGCCTCCTTCAATAGGTTGATACTAGTAAAATCAACTTAAAGAACTTCAGAGGCAACCTTATAAAGAATCTATTATTCTAGTTTTCTCTAGTCCAACACAGAGTAGTTTCCACTTTAAGGCTGATAAAAGGAGATTTAGACTTAGACTGCATGGAATTTACCATCTTGTTATCTTCTGTACACATCATTGAAAAAAATCTAAGTTTCTGACTACTAATAACTCCATATTAGTCATTTCAAGCAATTTTCCCCTTTTTCCTTTTTGATTAAAATTATTTCTCTTTGGGTCTTAAGAATTTTACAGATGAAAGCTTTTCATCCAAATGTCCCTCCCTCTCCTGGGTTGATTTCCCCTTACTAGTAGGAGTTGACCTTTCTGTAGTAATTGATAACGTGCAAAATACTTTACACCTATCTTCTCACATGAGCCTAGAAGACAGTACTAACTCCATTGTACACATAAGGAAACCAAGTCTCAAAAAAGCTTAATGACTTGGCCATGGCAACTGCTAGTATCTGAGATAGGATTTCAATGCTGGTATTCCTGGTTCCAAGTCTAGAACTTGAAACCATGGGATGCTACTTAACCTTTTCAAATCCATTCTCTCTAAATTGAAGCTACATATCAGAATATATCAATATCCAATACATTCTAAAAGTGAATGTTCATCATCATTCTTACCACAATTTTCTATTATATCCACTGTGAAAAGGATGAAAAGGGAAGTTGCCTTAAAAAATGTAGATACTCTGGGATCCACAAACTTAAATTTTTCACAGTGTTATATAGAGATAACAGAATCAAGTTCAATACATGGTGGATGGATTTTAAAAAGTATGACAATGTCCTATATGAATTGAATCAGGAATGTTGAAGCCCAGATTGCTACTTGACAGGGGAAACTGAGGGGGAGAGAAAGGGTATTTAATAACTATAAGGTAAAATGTCTAAGAGGATATAAGACCATCCCTCATTGTGAATGGTGTTGTTCCAGTGTATGACAGAGAGAAGCTCTTATTTTGGTTCTGATTTCTCTTCCCAGGAGATTTTTTTTCTCTGGTTTGGAAATTACAAAAGAAAAATGCCTGTCAAGAAGCTGAAAACCCAAATCCTGGGAGAACACTTATTTAGCTGCCTTTGATGAGTTTGAGATACCAGAACCAGATGAGCTACATCCCAGGATGAGAAAGGAACTGGTGTATATGATGACTGAGGCATTATTAGTGATTCTTGAGCAACTGTGGAGAGCTACCCTACAGTTGACAAAGGGTGAAAAGAGGTGAGTAAATTAATAAATTAATCAATAAATAAATAAAAATAAAAAGATGTGTAAATAAAATATGCATACTAGAGGTCTGTGAACACAACTTTGATTGCCATCAAAATTCTATAATATATTATAAAAGTTATTAGTGAGCTTCTAGAAATGAAGCCAATATGACCTTGTCAAAATAATGTGTTTTTCATTGACTATCAGGATGTTATTCTTTCTTCCTTGCTTTTCTTTCCTTTTACTTCTTTCTTAGATATGAGCAAAGAATTTATAATCATTTTTTCATCAATAGTTTTCTGCTCCTAAAAGTTCCTTGCCTTCCTACTTAGGTCATGCATAAATTCCTTATTATTTGGCTCCAATTTATCTATCAAAGACAATTTCACATTACTCTAAACAACACACTATTTTTCAGCCAAAATGGCCTACTTGCTTTACCTTTTGCCTGGCATTATCTTCCTCTTCTGTTATGTTACACAGACTTCATATAGTCTGTTCTTCCACTATATCTTTGCTTCTTTAGAATCACAATCTCTCTTCAAGGATTAGTTCGTATAATTGAATACAGGAGATAGTCATCAATTGCTCCAGTTGTTAGGATTTCTCAGTACAGTGTGTTTATTTTGTATAAATTAATTTTTTGCAATAATTTTTGTGTAGATGTTATAATGCAAGTTTCTTCATGTCTAGATGCGTTTTTGTTTGACATTTTACCATCCCCACATGATCCTTTCCTTCAATAGCCATATTTAGTGTAATGCCTAGAATATACTTAAATAGTAATTAGTTGAATAGAAATAAAATTCTATTTTTATGGACAAGCTAGGGAAGTGCGGGTTGAAAAATATTATTATTAGGTGGATTAAAAACTTATTAACTATTAAGTATAAAATGCAATCATCAATGCTTCCATGTCAATTTAGAAGGAAGTCTCCAGCCAAATGCCTAAAAGATCTGTGTTTGACACTGTGCTATTTAACTCTTGTTATAATTTTTGGATAAAAGCATTAATGACATGTGTATCAAAATTATAGAATAGTTAACATATAGGATTGGATAAGCAGTTTAAACTTCATTGTAGGAGCCTGAATTCAAAAAGATCTTGACAAGTTAGAATATGAGATCAAAACATGGAAGAAAAGCATTAAGATGATTTCAGGCTACACTAAGAGAGATCTATACCCAAGAGATAATAATCATGTTATTATCTTCCCTGGTCCAGACTAAACTTGGTGTATTGTTTTCAGTTTCAAACATGCCATTTTTGGAAAGGCAATGATAAACTGGAGCTTGTCCAGAGGTAGGCATCTAGGTTGGTGAAATTCCCCAAGATAATGTTCTATGAGGATTGGTTCAATAAAATAAATATATTTAACATGAAGAAGAGGTGACGTATATACATGATATCTGTCTTCAGGGTTTGAAGGGCTGTCATATAGAAGAGAATTTAGATTTGTTCTACCTCTCCCCAGAGGGCAGAACTAGTAACCATGAATAAAAGTTGCAAGGAGATAGATTTGGACTTGATATAAGAAAGCTTCTCAACAACTAATGCTATCTCAAGGCATAACAGAATGTTCAAGATCTAGTGGGCTGCCTTCCCTCTATATTTTCATGCTAAGTCTGGATATCCACCTGTCACATATAAAGAAGAGAGAATCCTTGTTCAAGTAGGAATTAGGCTAAAAATCATTTCCCCTTGTGAAATTTGACAGTCCTCTGATTCTAAGAATGACATTTTGAATTCCAAATTTCACTGGGGAGAAAAGATAACAGTTTAGAGGCAAATACTTACCAACTCAGATCATGTGTGTAAAGTCACGTGTGTACATATAAACACATATATGTTTTGCATATATATATAAACAATCCGAGTTGACATGTGATTATTTATCAAATATATGAGAGTATGCATACATTTATAGGCATATGTGTCTACATACACATTGTATATATCATATTTATGTATATAAGTCTATATATACATCATATACACACCTTGATTTATTTTTGTACACTGAGATGTAGTTTATATTTCATTCAGGGAAGTGAGACAAAATTCTATTGCCTCTTCATATCCTGAGTTTCTATAGTCTGCTAAATTGGAAGAGAAAGGGAGTACATTAGAGTTGAACAAGAGATAGAATCCTAAAACTGTAACTCAGTGAGTTTGCTTTTACTGGAAAAATCATAGAATGTGTTATTAAAGGGCTGGTTTTTGAATCCTTAAGCAGGAAAGATTAATTGCTAAAGTCCCTTTAGTTTCACCAACAAGTTATACCTAATTAAATAACCAATTTCTTTATTTGATAGGGTGCCCAGACTGGTTAATCAAGGGAATTATATTAACATAGTATGCTAAGGTTTTAGCAAAGTATTACTCAAAATCTCAAAAGCTGTCCCTGTGGATAAGATAGACAAAAAGTGGGCTAGCTGATGGTATCATCAGGTGAATTGTTATCTGTTTGAATGACTGGACCTAAAATATTGTCATCAATTGGCTAAGGGAGGTATCTGGTTGAATACAATTATCCTATGATTTGTATTTATTATTTTTTATCAATTGTTTATTTATTTAACATTTTCATCAGTAAATATATTTGAAAATGTAGAAGATATGCAAGCAAAATGTGTGGTCATTGGAAGGTAATTAATATGGCGGAGGCAGTTATGTGGCACAGTGGATAGAATATTGGCCTTGGAGTCAGAAAGACCTGAGTTTAAATCTGACTTAAAACACTTACTAGCTATATCCTCCTAGACAAATCATATAATCTTTCTGCTCCCCCACTCCCTGAGCTGGAGAAACAAATGGCAAATTGCTCCAATACCTTTGCCAAGAAAACCTCCAAATGAGAACACAAAGAACTGGAAATGACTGAAACAAGTCAACAACATCAGAATCAGTATGATCACTTGACAATCAACCATAAAACAAGAACTTATTCAAAAGGTCTCAGAGTCTAAAATAAGAGGTTAACTAAAATAAGATTAAATTGTATAGCAAAAGATGTAATGTTCTATATAAAGTCTAATATGTAAATTTCACAAAGTTCAGGATGGAGAAAGCATGGCTATACAATAATCTTAGGTGAGGATGGAGAGGAAGGATTTATATATTTTAGTGGAATAAATGTTTAATTTGTGCTAACAGTGTGATAGAGCAACCAAAATCTTTAAAGCTATTTTCTGATGTATTAGAAAAGGCCACTAGAAGACTGCTTCCCTGGATTCTGTCCTGGTCAGACTATATCTGCAGTGCTATGTTGAGTTTTGGACACCATATTTTAAAAAGAACATAAAGGACTAAGGAAACAAGATTAATATAGCATGGCTTGCTCCTGTTGAAGTGATGGTGACATTAAAGATTATTCTTTCCCTTTTAAGAGTTTATCAGCCATCCAGAAGAAGGCAATAAGAATAGTGATAGGGCTGGTGACCAGTTGAAAGAACTTCTTATGTTCAGAATCCAGAAGAAGAAAAAACTTAGGAGGAACATAAGAGAAAAATCAATTTTCGTGTATTTGATGATATCCATCAATTGAGGATGATGGAACAAGTTGTTGTATATGATTGTAATGGAATACCATTGTGCCATAAGAAAGGACAAACAAGGAGATCACAAAATAACCTGGAAAGCGTTTATATGAAGTGATGCAAAGTGAAGTGAGCAGAACCAAACAACTCATAGTGAAAAAAAAGCACCATAGAAGGAATTGACAAACTCAATGCAGATGGAAGCATATTATTCTTCACCTTATTTCCTCCATGATTTTTTCTCTACTGTAAGCAAAATTGCCTTCTTTCTACATGATAAGCACAGACAGGTGTATTGTATAACACATGTATAGCATATATTATATTACCTACTGTCCTGGGGTGGGGAGTGGGATAAAAAGAAAGAAGGGAACATGAATTGCAAAATATAACAAAATGATTAGAAAGCATTTTATTGACATTTTAAAAAATAATTTAATATTCATGTGTTTTCATGTAGAGGAGTGATTAAATTTGTTCTATTAGGACCCACGAAGTAGAATTAGGAACAATGGGATAGAAGCTTCAGAGGAAAATATTCTAGTTTAATATAAGCTAAGAAAGTAGACCTTTCCAAAAGTGGTATGGGCTATCTCAGAAAGTAGTATGTTTCCTGTTGTCATGTCTTCTAATGAAGAAACATGGACACGGAGGTATGATTCCTGTTCAGATGTGGTTCAATCAGAGCACTTCCAATTTAATTTAAATCTGGGGACGAATAAGTAAAACTATTATACTTGTAGAGACTAGAAACAATTGGTACTCTAAGCAATAGTTTTCATTTATTGAATAAAGTATCCTGGGAAGATCTCTGCTAGGGCATATTTTGTTAATCTATTTTGAATTCTTGCATTTAACTGAAAGTAATATTTGACTTCTAAATTATTTATAACTCAGACTTCTTAGTAATTACATTTTCTTTACCTAAATTTATACAAAATTTTGTGTGAAATTCTAGAAAAAAATATTGGGAATAATTTTTAAACAGAAAATAATACTATTAATAGTGACATTGGATCATCAAAGTAAAATGTGAATTGAAAATAATAATACAATACAAATTGTGGATCCATTGTTTTTATCATCCATATAAATACTGGATAGAACTTTCTTAGCACCCCTGAATTTATTTTATGCCTCAGAATTATCTAGGTAACAAAAAATGGTTAAATTTCCAGCTCAGACTAGATAAGAACCTTTACATTAAGCATAGTGCATACAGAGTGTAACCATTGCATATGTGTACTCTACATTAAATGTCATATTTTTAGAAATATTACTTGGCATTGCAAATGGCCAGGAGGCATTACAGAACTGATCTTCAAATGTACCCTTTGTTCTTTAGAGACATGATTTTATAGTATCAGTAGCATTTGCAATCATGATTACCAAGTCTTAAGGATAAGCCTGTGAAAAGGTAGAACTTTATTTACTCAGTCTGTATTTACACATAGACAGCTGTTTTATGTTTTCCACAGGCACATCAATGGAAAGCTGAAAAGTCAGACAGAAAAGGAAAAAGAAATCTAATTTTAAAAATCCAACTTTTAATTTAAAATAATATGGATCTTAGACTATTAATACATATCAATATTAAGGACTAAGGACTTAGGAGAATCTATATTTTAACCACTAATATAAGGATGAAAAAAAAGGATAAACTGATTAAGATATATTAACTCTCCATAGAAGTTTTTAAAAGATTAGAAAGTAGAAACCAGAAAAAAAATCAAAATTTCTTCTACTCATTCAATTCTTGGAAATACAAAACTTTTGAAATTAAATACAAATATTAAACTATACTAAACATTGAGTTCCTTCAGCTTAAGAAATACTGTCAAGACAATTATTAACTATAAATTATACAATTCTAAATAGAGACATTAATTATATGTATACACATGCACACTTGTACATATATTAATACATATGCCTACATATATATTATATATATATATGTATATTCTCCAGAGAACCAAAGAAAGTACCTTGAATTATCATAAAAATTTTAATTCTATAAACTCTTAATAAAGTGTCAGAGCCATGACTAGTAATTTTGGTGCCTGGGGCAAGTAGGGAAAACATATCCTGTAATTCATGATGCAAAAATAATATGAAGAGTAATTAGCATAACTTTGGTCAAGCAGAATAGGAAATTTATTATTATAATGCTACAGAATCAGTTCCTGCCTTAAATGTTGATATATTCTAAATTCTGGTGTCCTTAGGCAAATCCTTGCTTGCCCTAGCTTAGTTACAGCTCTATTAAATGATTATGACATTCTGGGTATGGTGTTTGTGATCACCAAAGACACAAATTTGGAATGCACATTTTGCCCTTAAGTGTCTTAAAATTCTGGTAAGAGTTGGATAAGACATATGCCAATGATAGCAATTTAAGACAAAACATGGTAAGTATATGTTCATAGAAGCAAGGAAACTATAAAAATAATTTGTATTTTAGATTGCTTATTTAGTTGGACTGGTCTTCCCCACAATTAGCTATCATTATGAACTCATTTCATATTCAACCATCTAACAGAGTGAAATTAGGTATAATATATGATCACTGTTATTATGGGAATTTCCTGATTTCAGAGTTAGAAGCAAGACAGGACAACATTAGTCTCCTCTTGTTTTAACAAACAGAACCTCTCTACAACAAAGGAATGCAGTGTGCTATAAAGTGCTAAATGTAGAGATTCTAAGAACCGAGGGCATTTGAAAAAAAAGAAAAAACAAAACCCTTATAGGTCAAATGATTTTCAGGAAAAGGACCAGACAGAATTTATTAACCTTCAACTGGACTTGCAGAATGGGTAGGATTTACCTAGGCAGGAAATGAGGAAATGGGAATTATAATAAGGAGAATATAATTCTATATTAGAAAATGTTACCATTATGCTTAATAATTTCAAAGAAAAATCATAGTTATACACATATTTTACTGTATTTATCTTGAAAGAAAAAGTAGTGACAAATGATCACTGAATATCATTAGTTCATTATAAAAAGTTTATTATATAAGCAGCTATAATTTGACTATACCAATGTATTTTTGATGATTCTTATTAATGCTACAGTCATGAAGTAGTAAAAAGAAAAAAAGTCACAATTATTGATAAGTAATCAAAATTTAGAGATTACTTCTGCCAAAGTTGGTAGACTTGTTTTTAAAAAAAAAAAAAAAAGACTTTCAGAGTTCCTAAGTTAATGAAGATTTTCATTTTGTGGATAAATCTCTCTCATTTTTTTAACTCTTACCTTCTGTCTTAGAATTGACACTAATTATTGGTTTCAAAAAAAGCAGAACAGTCAGGGCTTGGCATTGGGGTTATGTGAGTTGCTTAGAGTAATACACTAAGAAATGTCTAAGATCATGTTTGTACCCAAGACCTCCCATCTCCAGGCCTAGCTCTCTATGCACTGAACCATATAGCTTCCCTGGACAAATATTATTTTTTAATTAAAAGGTCCATATTATCATAATCTAACAGGTGAATATATTTTTTAATGGCTGATCAAATTTGATTTATCAGCAAATTAATGATTTTATTGGTAGTGCCAGGAGAACAACTGTTTAATACTATTTACCCACCAACATTGCTAAGAGCTAAGAATGACTGTATTTGGTGAATTTAATCAATAAGTTCAGACAATGTGAATCATCATCATTTCTGTCCTGCTGATTTCTCATACATTTTGCTTTCTTAATTATTTTGACAAAGGCCACCATATTGAATTTTGTTTGACATGTGCTTTAACTATATGAATTCAATCAGAACTTTTGGACCCAACTCTGTCTTTAAAGTGATTCCTCCCACCGTTTATCAAATAGGTTAGAAAACTGTGACTGACTTGCAATTACATTGAATTTAAATTGAGGAACCTATACTTGGAACTCTATCTTAACACCTGTGCTTTTTCAAGTTAATTCAGTTCGAATATATCTGAAATAACCATTAAAGTAAAAAAGATTATTTGGTAGAATATCCAGAATATCAGAATTTGTTCATAGCAATAAGCTAAATTTTATCTGATTTATTAAATTATACTTACATTAATACATTGATCAAATATTAAAAATAAAATTCTTAAAAAAAGATTTTCAGACTCCTAATTTGTCATAACTACTGAAAGTTCTGTTCTTTGGCTTTGATCAAATGGATAGAGCATTGATCTTAGTGTCAGAAAACCAAAATTCAAATCCTGCTTGAAGCACTAACTGAACCTGAGAAAGTCTTTTAGTTTCCTCCAGCTTCATTTTCTTAGTCTATAAAATTGGAGGGTTCTTTTTAGTATCCATTCAGATAACATCTTTAAAGCACTTTGCAAACCTTAAAATCCAACTAATTTCTACAATTAACATTTCTCATATGCTCTTTTATTTTTATTATTTTTATTATATTCTTTATTATTTGTATTATTTGGTCTGAGAATTTATAAAAAGTATTGATTCCAAGGCAGAAAAGTGGTAAGGGCTAGGTATTCAGGGTTAAGTGACTTTCCCAGGGTGTTATAGCTAAGAAATGTCTGAGACCAGATTTGAACTCAGATTTGGGAATCCTGTTCCTGGCTTGGCTTTCTATCCAGTGAGCTACCTACTTGCTAATTATTCATATATTATTATGCTAATAATATTTGATTACTTCATTTTTTGTTTTAGTTTATTGACTGAATTTGAGCAGAGATTCCCTTGTTAGTTTTTAAAATGCGGGTATTATTTTTTTGTAAATGGCACTATCTATTTCAGAACAGTCATGTTGACTTTCTAGAAAGGTATAATTTAAAACAAATAGCAAAGAAAGAGAAGGAAGCAATGGAAACAGGAGAGGTGACAGAAAGCAACATATACTGAGAGAACTAATGCATTAGTTTCTCTTAAACTAAATACATAGTTCGGTGTCTATTTAACTAAATCAAATATATCTTGTACCATTTTTTTTCCATATTAGAAAAGTTTGTCTCCTAATATGTTATAAATTAAAAATGGGGTTTGAAGGAGTCTGGGGTTGAGAATTAGATATCAGGATTAGAGATTTGTAATATAAAGTTCCTTTACCTTTCTTATTTCAGTACAGTCAAACTAAAGAGAAAGGCTGGCAGCAGCATGAAACTTCTTAAAATTGCATATTAAAAAATGATCATCAGACCTGAGTGGAGAGGAAATGAATCCCAGTTCTATCATTGCTTTGTTGCATGACTATAAGTGATTGAATGAATGAAAAATCTTTTTTCAGAACTTATGTGCTAGGTACTGTGCTAAGAGCTTGGGACAGAAAAAAATCAATTAAGATGATTCCTGTTCTAAAGGCACTTAAATTCGAATAGAAAAAGATTGATGTGGGAGAATGGGGACACTAATACATTGTTGGTGGTGCTAGAAACTAATCTCACCATTTGGAAGAAAATTAAATTATGTTCAAAGAGTTATAAAACTGTGTATTCCTTTAGACCCCTCAACACCAATATTAGATTTATTTTCTAAAGTGATTGAGGAAAATAAAAAAGAAAACCCTATATATCCTGAAATATTTATAGTATCTCTATTTGTGGTGGTAAAGAACTGAAATTTGAAGGGATGCTTCTCAATTGGGGAATGATTAAACAAATTGTTGTATATGATTGCGATCATGTATTATTGGGCTATAAGAAAGGTCAAACAGGTTAAATTTTGGAAAAAAACCATGGAATTATGAAGAGTGAATCAAGCAGAAACAACATTGTATATAGCAATAGAAATATTGTTTGGAAAATGACTTGTGCATGTCTACAGAGAAAGAACTGATAAATAGAAACAAGCAAGATAATTTTATGTATACATTTGTTTTTGGTCAAATGATGCCTACTCTAGTGTACGCAGTGGAGGGAGGAAAAAATACCCAGGCACTTTAATGTAAAAAAAAAGTTAATTTATCTTTAAAACTTTCCAATGGTTCTATTATTTAGATCCTATTAATTATAACTCTTCAAAGTCACTTTTAAGTATCCAACATTCACTTTTCTAACAGATTGATGGATACCTTTATTACAAACTACCTTTCAGTGGTCTGAGGAAGCTCTTTGTTTCAAATACATGCACATATACATTCCATGACAAATAATAACTTCATATTAGTTTGAAGATTCAGAAAGAACTCAGTAGAGGTCTAGATGGTAAACCACTATTTGAATATGTCTGACCTATTGTAGAAAGACAAAGTAAAATGGAGAGAAAATTCAGGCAAAAAAGAATTATTGTTCCTGGAAACTAGGTTATATTTCATAGCTCAAACTGCTGCACTCTCTGTCCTTTGTCAAGGTAGCTTTGGAATCACAATGTCTAGGATAACCAATAACCTCATTAATTCTTGACACCTACTGGCTCCAAGTCAGGGTTTGAACCAAAGTATTTCAATTAAAACATATTCAGAAAGTCAATTTCCTTTCAGTTATAAAGTGTTGTAATTGTTTTAAATGATAGAGCAAAGGACAGAAAAAATTAATACAGTATTCAATGTAGCACCATCATCTTTTACAAATCATAGAATATGGGAAGATTCAAAAAGTTTAATATGACAAAATCCTCTAGTTGAATAATCCCACTGACCATCTTTCACTGTCAAATGAGTTGAACTATACTCCTTGACAAAATGAAAAAAAAACTATTAAGAGAAAAATATCTATACACTCTCATAAGATAACTAAGCAGACAGATAGCTCAGTGGGATAGAGAGCTAGCCCTGAAGCCAGAAAGACCTAAGTTCAAATCAAACCTAGGGAGACTTATTAGCTATGTGCTCCTGGGCAAGTTATTTGACCTTGCTTTTCTTAATCTACTGAAGAAGGAAATGGCTAATCAATCCAGGATATTTGTCAAGATAACCCCTTGGACAGTATTGGTATGCCATGGTCCATAAGGTCACAATGAGTTGAAAAATACTGGACAATTGATCAACAATAAATTATAGAGCAGATTTGATTCCATGATTTTATTCCACTACGATGTTATTGGATAAAAGCTACATAATAGATGTATTAGAGACAGAGAGCAAGAATAATGATTTATACATATAATCTATAAACACTCTCTAACAGGTTCTAATATCCACGTGACATTTTTGGATGTCCTGTCATGGATGGCCCAAACCACAGATATAAGGGAACACCTCCTGATTCCATCTCTCTCTCTCTCTCTCTCTCTCTCTCTCTCTCTCTCTCTCTCTCTCTCTCTCTCTCTCT
>NC_058132.1:586494971-586540586 GCF_016433145.1 Gracilinanus agilis | reverse complement strand
TTTTAATATATAATATAGTTTTAATTTATATATAATACACATATTACATGTTATAAATTAATGATTTCTAATATATAATGTATATATTATATTATATATTATAAATTAATGATTTATATAATATAAAAATAGCATATAAATATATTAAATATATATAGGTTAGAAGCTATGGAAATGGGTAAGAAGGAAATTGAATTTTTTAAGCAACTTTTTTTTAAATTTTTGTTTTTGTTGCCTGTCTTTATTTTTCATGAAACACTGTAAGTTCATACTTTCTCTAACCAAGTTAGTGATGGTCTAAACTTTCCCCACAGATGAAATCTTAACAGTGAAATAGAGTCATAGTGGAGAAAAATAAATAAGCCTATCCTTAGATTTGGAGGAATGGGGGCATAGGGTCTTAGTTTTAAATAAATAGCTCCATCCAGCAGGAAACTTTCTTCTCTAATGACAGTATTGGGGTGAGGAGAGGAGAAACGTGGGGTGAAGAGGATCACAAATACCAGTTGGTAGGAGAAAGCCACAGCAGCTGTAGTGTTCTTGGAAGGCAATAAGCCGTAGGTAGTATTCTAAGTTGATTCTCTTACATCTGCCATGGCAGCCGACACCTGGTGTAGGGTGAATGGCGTGCAATATTCCCCAAATGTCATTGTCCAACAGTGTCCACCAATTAAAACTAATAAACATTCCTCCCCACACGGAAGGAGCACAGCCCACACAGCATGCCGCAGAGCAGACAATGACAGGGCATAATAAAGAATTACCCAGAGCACTGGGCAGCAGGTGCACTGGGCTGAGGGCTGGGGGGAGGGCGCAGTGTGGTACTGGAATTGGGAGTCACTCGGCCCCCCCACCACACCCCCCCACTCCCGTTCTCTCCCCACACACATATTATGCAGGCAGAACGGACTATTTACAAATGTATAACAGACAGAGAGGATTTGGTCTGGGCGAGGGCAGAATACGCCGCTCTGAGCCAAGGGAGAACAGGCCAATCCCCTGAACAGACTAGCTGGGGTCATGTCGCTGAAGCAATGAGCCCCTTCCTCCTGGCTGACTCGCCAGGTAGCAGAAAGGCCCGGCAGGGCACCGGCAGGAAGGATGCCGGGAAGAGCAGTTCCAAAGTAAGCCAGGCTGCGGGGCAGAAAAGGCGTCTGAGGGGCTGTTTCTCGGGTTTGCTTTTGTTTCCCTCTTCAGGTATCTATGCCCATAGGCACTGGCAGTATCCTGGGAAGACCCAGCCTGTCACAGCTTGTGAGCTGAGCTAAAGGGAAGTTCCAGAATAAACGGGACAATAAAGGACATGAGATGGACGGTAGGTGGGAAAAACAACATCCCTGGAAGGAGGTGATTCTTAAGAAATTCTTAAGAAATATTTAGCTGCTGGGTAGTAACTGGGTCTAGGCTGCAGTCAAGAGACACTAATTAACCCCCAGACTGCTGCACCTGTTTGCTTAGGGGCAGATTGGGAGGAAGAAGCTCTAGGAGTATTATTTGTTTGCTGATGGAGCTGGGACCAGAGGGATAGTCCTTTGCTTGGTGGAAAGAAGGGAGCCCATGGATGAAGCTGTTTATGCTCATCTAATCTTGTGAAGGGCTTCTACTCCTCAAAGAGGCACCACAGTTATGTTTTCCTCATTTTAAATTTTATTTCTACTAAATTCAGGAAGGATATGCTTTTCCCCCCCTGCCTTGTCACCAGCGTGGTAACCTCTGCCAGGCTTTGGGTTCACTTCTGTTGGGTCCTATGAGGGCTGCTATGTTGGTGTCAAGACTGTCGATTTCAAGGCATCCTTTTCTCCCTGAGTACAGAAATGGAGTCTGCCATCTGAAGATGTCATTTTTTTCTGCTATTAATTAACCTTGGGGCCAAAGTCATGAAACTAGGGTCCCTTGATTACATTTATAAGTGACCCTGGCAATGCAGGATCATGGTGGCTCCCCAAAAGCTTTGACTGTCTTTCACATGCCAACTGCCTGCCCTTAAATCTGTATGGGCACTTAACGCCAATTTCAACTCGGACATGGATCATTTGGCAGCCAGGGTTCACATGTCAAAACTCTGAGTGTCTAAGAGTGATCTTCAGACAGGTGTGCACATATATTTGTTGTGGCAAATTTCTTTTTCAATAAAAAAAAATCAAAACAAACTACCACCTTTATCTGGCTCTGACACAATTGCTCAATCTAAAGCTTGAAAAACTGACCATAATTGCAACATCTCTGGGGAGAGGAATGACTCTATAGCAATGACTGCCAATTCTGAAATTGCTTTATCTATTTTTCTCACAAGAAATACCCAGATTCATAGTGGTGCCTCAGTTTACCTCATTTCCAAATTAGAGATAATCATATATCAACTCTACCCCTCATCTATTCCTGTTGAGAAAATTCTCCTTGTTATGTCATTCAGCTGTGTGTCAGTTGAGGATTATAGGAATCGAGGGTGAGGATAAGTGGAAGAATATACATAAACACATATATATGTACATTCAAAAAGATGATAGACATATACATATTATATCAGATGAATTTAAGATATTGGGGGCAGAGCAGATAGGGAGATCAAGAGAGACCTATTATAAAAGGCACCTGATGAGAACTTTAAAGCATCCTGGGGATTCTAAGAGATGGAGGTAGGGAGACAGTTCATTTTTGTATTTGAAAATAGCCTGTGTAAAGGTGGAGAGAAAGATCATGGGATGTTGTGATATAAGGAACATCAAATCGACTAATTGGGTTAGAGCTTAGAGTGTATGAATGGGAATAATGTATAATAAGCCTGGGAGAATAAATTAGAGACAGTTGGGGTAATGCAATAGATTGAGTCTAAATTCAGGAAGATATGAGTTCAAATCCAGCTTCAGATAATTCCCGTATGACTCTGGGTATCCCTCCCAGAATTGTTGTGGAATAAAATAAGATGGTATTTATAAATTGCTTTGCAAAGCCTGAAGTGCTATATTAATGCTATCTGTTATTATAATTATATTATGAAGTGCTTCAAATGTCAAACAGTATAGTTTCTATTTTAGCCTAGAGGCAATATGGAACTTTTTATTGAGTAGGGGAGTGACATGACTAGAATATCACATTGGAAGCTATGTGAGGTAGGGAGATTTATTAGGAATCTATTGCAGTAGTCCAGGCTAGAAATGACAAGGGTTTGAACTAGGGCTATGGTCTTGTGAGTTGGAAGAAAAGGGGACATGTAAAAGATACGTTATAGGGAAATAATAGACAAGATTTGCTAAATGATTACTTCTGGGAGGTGAAGAAAAGTCAGGGATTACTCTGAGACTAAACCTGGAGGACTAGAAGGATGGTGATGCTCTTGACAAGAATAGAGAATTTTGAAAGAACTGTGAGTTTGTCGTAGAGGAACAGTGGGTTCTGTTTTGGATGTATATGTTGAGTTAAAGATGATTACAGGTTATTCAATTGAAAAAATCTAATGGGGCTTTGGTAATGGAGTCCTAGAAGTCAGGACCAGGGCTAGAATTGGACAAAATAGGTCTGGGGGTCATTTGAATGGCCATGGGATTGGAACCCATAGGAGATGATGAAATGGCCAAGAGGTGTACAAAGAAGGTTTCAGGTCTCAAGACAAAGCTTTAGGGTACACCCATATTTGGGGAGGAGAGGTAGGACGAGATGAATAATTCAGCAAATGAGAGGCTGGACAGAAAGGAGAAGAGCCCAGGAAGAAAATTATCAGGAAAACTTACAGGAAAAAGCACCTAGCAGTTCCAGCATCACACATTTGTGAAAATTAAATCTATATAGAAATGAGATTATAAACTTGATGGGTCAGGAACTAGTTCCATAAAACTCAACAAAAAAAGAAAAAAATGGAGGAGTAAGCAGTTGGTGAAAGATCAGGCAGGAAGAGCAGGTTCTTGGAGGTCAGTTAATGTAAATATTTAGAACCATCTGGAATGAGATAAGAAACATGGATTGGAAGTTAGAGGATCTGGGATTGAATTGTAGCTCTAACTCGTATGACTTTTTTGTGCTCAATTTCTGTTTTTAAGGTGTTTGTAAGTATGTACCTGAGCTCAGTGTTGAAACCAAATGATTAGAATGGCAGAAATCCAAGGACCCCTTGACCCAGACGTAATTTGGCTAGACCACACTCCATAGAGCATACATGTAGCTGATGCAAGCTCCTCCCTTGGTCACTTAAAAGTGTCCGATGAGAACAAAGCTAATCATCTCCAGCACAGTACAACAATGATGGGGATCAAAGGGGAGGGAGGAGGCTACAACCAAGAAGTTTGGCCACTGAGCTAAAGGGCAATCCACTTAGTAGACCTTAACAAAATTGACTCCTCTCTCTAGCACTCTCTTTCCTCCTGTCTCTGAATATATAGGGGTTACTCCTCTCACTTAGAACAGTTTTGGTAGCTGTTTAAGGAAGCTTGAGTCTGGATATCAGACTCTTGGCTTCTTCTTTTCTACTGTGTCATTCTGCACAGGTAACTGAAGAGTAGTCCTTAGCTAGATCTCTAGTCTTGGCAGTTAACAACTTCAAGTATTTGAGAGGGTGGGAGCTCCAAGATTCATCTGTCAACACTTGCTGCAACATAGAAAATGTTCCCTGCAGGTATTATAGTTCAGTTTTCCTGAAGAAAGTGACCAAGCAGAGGATGAACTTAATCCATATCCTGGCTTGTTCCAAGGTAGAGGCCTTGTATGAATTGCTTAGTAGCACAGAGTTAAGGTGCAGTTGAAATGATAGTCCCATGCAATCTTTCATCTGTTAATATTTTAAATATCTATTCTCTAAGAGAGAATAATATGAGTTATGGGTTACAATTTCATATTTCAAGTTTTTGTCAATGTACACTTATGAGTCTTTTATGTTTAAGAATTTCTTTCATCTAGAGAAAATAAATAAATGTCCTCTAAGTGACATATTGTGCATTTCAGTATTTTTATTAAAGGAACTCTCTCCTCTCCTCCGCTTTCTTCTTCTCCCCTCCTCTTCCATCTGGTATTCTCCTCTCACCCCACCTCCACTCTCCTCTCCTCTTCTCTTCTTTCCATTCTCCTGCAATCTTGTCCTTTTCCTCCTCTTCCTCCTCCTTCTTCTTCAAAATAACATGGTTATTTTATTTTATTTTATTTTATTTACGTTTTATTTTCTACCTTCCTTCCACAGAGATCCTGAAAGAAACTGTGTGTGTGTTACAGGGCAGGAGAGAGAAGCGAACAGGGAGAGGGAGGAAAGAACCTTTCTAATAGTAATCTTGTGGCAAAGGTAAAAATGCTCACTTCTGGAACCTGATAGGAGAGATCCTACTTTTCACTGCTTTTCACTTCCCCTTTTCTGAGCACAGGTCAGAGACCAGAGATCTGTAAATGAATTTTGCCAGCCCAAGAGAAAGTAGCAGCTGAGGCAGTGATGGAACAGTGATAATTCCTACAGAAGAATATTACTGCCTTGAGCCATAGTCATAGGATTTAGAGCTAAAAGAAACTTTGGAAGTCATGGAGTTCAACCTCTTAATTTTACAGATAAGGAAACTGAAGCCCAGAATGCTGAAGTAATTTGCCCAAGGTCAAGCAGATGAGAGCAGAGTTTGAACCCAGGTCCTGACTTCAAATTCAACATTCTTTCTACTGTACCATGCCCAGTGAGATATGTATTACATATGGATCAGAAAAATGTGCATAGGACCCTGCAGAAAAATTGGGAACCACTGGAGAAGGAAAGTAATCAGATTTGGGACATTTTGAGTCTCTTAATGTTTTCTTCATTTGTCTATAGATTTCTTTATGTACTTTGTGTTTTTTATATTCCATGTGAGCTAAAATAATAGCCATGTTTTATCTGATAATTATTACCTTGAGTGCTTACACAGGAGATAGAAGCTCATTGTTCGCAAATCTGTGAAATCCTAGATAGAAACTGCATCTTGGGATTTCCCAGAACAACTTTGAGTGGATACATTAAAAAACAAAGAGGGTGATCTACCTTTACTGGGCCCAGTTAGTTTAAGCCCAGAACATTGAGTTACAAGCCACTGGTAATATTTTTATATAATGCGTGTTTTGCACAAAGCCATTATTATTTGACTTGAAAATCGACTCCCTCTCTGTATCACAAATGGATCATGTACAAATACCCAAGTTAGTTAATTTCAAGAGCATTGGATTTTAAACAGTACATGGTTTATCCCAAGCATATTCAGAAAGAGTCATAAATCACCATGGTGACGAACTGTATTGTGGTCCTCAGGGAAAAACAGAAAACCTTTCCTAATGATTTACAAATCTCCCAAATGAATTGGCATATTGACACAACTTGGTCCACAGCGGGGAATAATTGTGGCTCAACAGTTATGAGCCCTAGAACAGAGGGAGAATCTAACACTGAAATCATGCCTGAAAGCAAAAAAACCATACTTACTGTATATTCTACTATTAGTTTGTTTAATAGTTCTAAAAGAGAAATACCATCAACATCCCCAGGGATCTTGCTAAACAAGCTTTCTTTTTATAATGAGGCTATACCAGTTAGTAACATTTAAAATAATCATAATAATTTGCACTTTCATAACACTTTTATTCTGATAATCTCCAGGGCTTTTTGTCCAGGCCTTTTAGTTTTACAGGGCATTTCATGCCCCCATTTGGGGCAAAGATACAGGAGTGTTTTGTCATTTCCCTCTGTTCATTTTGCAAATGAGGAAACTGAAGTGGAGTTAAGTGATTTGCCTGAGGTCATGCAGTTGGTAAGTCAGGTTTGAACTTAAGTGTTCCTGACTCTAGGTCCAAAAGTCTTTGCCACCCAGCTGCCCAGTACTTTGGGCCTTCACAATCATTTGGAATATCATTGATATTAAAAACACAAAGTGAATCCTCTGAGATAACAGACAAAACCAATGGCCTCATGTTATAGGTGGGCAAACTAAGGCATAGAAAAAATTACTGCTTACAAGTACAGCAGTGTCTCTAATGGATTCAAAATTCAGAAATACTCAGAGAATTTTACTCCCCAACTTTCCTTCTAATGATTAAATGCAGATATTCACTGTAATGTTTATCATTGGAATTCCAGGTGTACACAAAAACATCAAATTACCATTTTAAAGGTAGAAGACCAGACAACAAATCAGGGTCAAATTCTAAGTACTAAGAGTCCCTGAAACATTAGTCAGCCAAGGGCTTTCATTGAACATTCACTTTAGCAGCATCTAATAAAGCCAAATAGCCCAATTCCCCATTATATGGAAAAAGCTACAATCTAATTGGTGGCATCCTTTTCATGACATTAAATATAAAGGAATTATTTTTTTTTGTTTTGGACTGAGCTCAGGATTCTTATACTGCATGGATGACCCCACTAGCCTATGGTTTAGTTGAGGGTAGTTTTAGAGAAAAAGTAGAAATGAGAAATATCGGTTTCTAAATCACCTTCTCCAAATATTGCTATTTGTAACTCATTAAGGTAATTGAAAGGAGCATGAATTTAGAATTGAAAGCTACTGTAGAAATCACTGATTCCAGCCCCCTTCATTTCACAGAAGGGGAAAAAGAATACAAAAAAAGAAGACTAGCTGACTTGTCCAAAGCCACATGGATAAAAAGTCATAGAGCTAATATTTGAAAACAAATCCTCTTACTCCAGATCTAGTCTTTTTTCCACCATACTATGTATTTATTAAACACCCACTGTATGCAAGCCAAAGTGGTTTTTGTAAGTACTTTGAATTTTACCTGATAAATGGCAGTTTTGGCATGCTCCCTTAGAATTATACTCCTTATTTAATAATACAATCTACTCTAGGGACCTGATTTCCTTCTCAAATTATTCATAATCCATGCTTTGTATTAAATGAACAATGTTAATGAGAAAACCATATCTAGGTGGCTGGGGAATAGCTATTGATTCGATTTACATGCTATTTTGAATGAAGCAGCATTGTATTAACAAGGTTATGAGATATTGTGTTGCCATTAATATCATAACCCTAATTTTAGGAAAATTGATTATTCAGCTTACATTGTGATATGTTAAGGGAAGTAATAAGAAACCAAGATAATAAAATTCAATAAGGATAAGTGAAAGGTATTACATGTGGGGTAGAAGAACAAACCAATCAACTACAAAGTAGCAAATGGTTATATATAGGAGTAAATTACTATGTATAAAGGCAACTCGGAAAAATGAAAAATTCATCAAGTACCACATTATGAATATTATGAAGGAGTGAGGTGCTCTGGGGGGACAAAAAAGCAAACTATCAGGATGGATAAGAACATAAAATAATATTCTGCAAAGGTCAAATCATCACCTTATTACTTTGTGTATAAAAAAAGCATCTGTGAAGATGTATACTCAATAGAATAGGAGTTATAAAAGTATGTGGTGTTAAAGTAATATAACTTTATTTTCTACTTAATCATCTTCTTGCCACCCACCCTGTGTCTGGAGTCTCTGGATCAACAGGTCTCAGAGAAGACATGCCTTTGGAATTTCTGCTTTGGGGACTGTGTTCTGCTGATTGGTAACACAAAGGCCACTGGGATGCTGTATCTAGACTGGAGCAGACATGCTTGATGTGTTATCCATCTTTATCCCATTTATCCTGACACTGGGATGTGTATCTCTGGTCTCTCTCATCTACTTGCTACTCTGAGAATCATAATCCAATTACATAGTGCCATTACAATTAGAAAACCCTTTTCAATCAATTTCACCATGGTATAGTGACAGGACTTTTGGAGGAGAAAATAGAGATGGGAAACATTCGTTACCACATTACTTTATCCAAATATTGTGTTTGTAGCTCATCAAAGTGCTTCACAGGATAATGAGTTTACAACTAGAAGAAAACTAAGAGATTATTGATTTGGGGAATGGGAAAACTATTGATTGATGGCACAATGCAGGGGAAGGAAAAGGGGATGGGGTTCTTATTCTTGGATGATTTAACTTTTGTTTCTTTTGCTTTTCTCTTTTGGAATAAATGTGTTCAGCTAAAAAAAATAAAGTTTCAAAATCTTCATTTTACAGAAGGGAAAAATCAGGTGAGAAGACTAATTGACTTGCATAAGTTAGTAGCCTACTGGCCATTCATGTGATTTACCATAAAAAACTGTCTCTTTCTACCCATTGTTACTTTCCACCTATTTTCTCTCCCTAATAGGTTGTAAGCTCCTTGAAGGCAGGTCTTATCTTACTTTCTTATTTGTATTTTCAATTTTCAAAGTGTTTGGCACACAGTAAGTTCTCAGTAACATTAATTCAATACATATCCATGTATTGTGTTATACATGATATTTATAATGTTTTATATATATATATATGTTTACATGCATATACATACATGCAATACACAAATACATATCTTAGTATACAAACCATTTTAGATATAAGAATTTTCTTTATTAAAACAGACCTAAGATATTGAATAAGCCTTCACTTTTTCTAAGGCTCTGAGTCTAATAATAGCTCATAGTTGATAGTAAATATCAGAGGAGACATTCAAATCTAGCTTTTCCTGAATATAAATCTTAGCCCTAAATGCCATTTGTAACCTCTCACTTGGTTGCCAAATGATGTAAGTGATATTAAGAAGGTAAAATCTTAGTGCTTCAATAAAACACTTGGTCTTTGTTTTGTTTTTTATTGTTTTCATATGAAGAATGAATAAAATCACTTCTTGATCTTTAAAATGAAATGATATTTATACAAGTTAATAGGAGAAACTGTCTGTTAACAGAAGTCAGAAAGGCCATGAGAGAAAAATGTCCCTCCAACTTTAGTTTTCTTTTCAGGGGCTAGAAGGAAATTAAACAAGGAAAACCATTGTCAAGAGTATTTCTGTCAGTAAATATCTCAGAATTCAGAAGCAGTTCTTTTGTCTGTAATGGGTTGTTGGAGATACAAAAGGACACTTATGATTGATGACTATCTGTATCCACATGAAATATAATGCTCAAACTCACAGCTTTAGATTAAAATACACTTTCAATGACACATTCCCTTATCTACAATGTAGTTTTACTTGAAAAATGTGTGTGTGTGAAGTCATATGAAATCAGAATATACCATATTGCTCAATTGAAATAAAATCTAAATTGTTATTATAGGATCTCCTCAAGCATATTTTAATTGGGAGTAACTTTTAAATATTTCTTTGGGTTTTGGACTAATAGCATATATATATATTTCATATGAAGAATGAATAAAATCACTTATATATGCATATATATGTGTATATATATATATTTATATATATATACCTAAATCTAAGTGAAGATTAGGAAAGTAAATATGCCTGAGCCTGAATTTTAAAGCAATTTCTAGATGATGTTAGAAATATTCATTTCACAAGTTACCATTTATAAAGCAGAGAGTGACTCATAGTAGAATCAAATGTTTTATTAATGATTTCATATTTAGCAAATTTTGAGAAATTGTACAGTTTTCAGTGACCTCAAATTGATTGTCATTGCAAAAACCTGTCTAGTTAAGACCAGTTTCCTTCTGTAAGTGTTCTGTTGCTTTATGAATCCTGTAACAAAATCATCTGGGGGAAATTTTAAATTATTAAAAAGCTGAGGGGCAATGAAGAACACTTTGGGTGTTTGCAGTTTGTAGTCTATTGCCAAGTCTGCTTACATACCAGTAGGAATGTAAAAGGTATTATGAAAGATATTTATGACTAGAAAAGAAGAAGGCCCGTTCATAAAGCAAGAATAAGGGGTCAAAGATTGATAGCACAAGTGGAACATTTTAAGCCTCAGATATTAAAAGAAGAAGAGGCAGCCTCCAGCAAAAAGATATTCAATGGATATTTTTGATGAAAAAATGTACAAAAATCATATGTAATAAAGATGTGGTAGGATTGTGATCTGCAGTGGTTGAAACAAGAGACAAAACTAATAAAATGAGCAATTTCTAGGTAATACTCTAAATATTTTATTTTATGAATTACTCTTTTAAAAGTGGAGTTTGAGTCACACAATAGAATAAACATGTTTTGATAAGTATACATAATGACATTGGACCAAAGCATATAACATCCCTAAATTAGGCCCCTTTTAAAGATTTAAAAATAATTTGTGCAGAGTACAATTGTGATGAATGAGAGAATTTCTTTGAGCTCAAAATGTCCAAATACATAATAAAACACAAAGATTGGTGACTTCTCTCAAAGAAGATCAAAGGTAACTTAGGCATAGACATAAGGGGATGGAGGGGAGTATATGAATCAAAAAATATTTAAAAGGCAAAGGAGTAATAAAGATATAAAATTAGAATAGATATGTATATGTTGTCTATCTCAGAATCAGGATATACAAAACAACATTTTTTGGTTAATTTGTACTTAGAGGTAGGCTGGGAGGGAGAATATTAACAGCTATTCAAAGTCAAGTGAAATATCAACATACCTTGAAGAAAACTGCTAGGAAATAGAATATAAAGTTGCCTATCCTTGTATCAAGACTTAAAAATGAAATTATTATATATTTTAGAAGATATTTCTAATCTATCGAGGTTTTAGAAACCTAGAATTTTATGACTTATTAAAGTAAACCAAGAAAGTAAAACTTTTTTTCACTTGGTCAAAATTCATTTAATTTCCAAGCATGAATTTATAAGCAATAAAATCCTAATGGCTCAGAAGCCATTTTTGTTACATTTCTGAAAGTACATTTTTAAAGAAATCATATTTTTATTACTTAAGGAAGATTGAATCATTAGTGGCCATTGATAACTGAAATTGTTTTTGAATTTCTGAAATATGTTTCAATTTTATGAGTCATGGACCATAAAGTCAAATGTCAGGTCATTTGCTTATACAAACTGATTCTTTCAGTTATAACATACAGTCTTAACTATAATTTTTTTTTAAAGTGACTTTGCTTTAGACAACAAACAATTAACTTCCCAAATGAAGAAAGATTCAGAGTCTATTTTTATCCTTCCCTTTTGTGGATGTTAACATTTCTCATTTGCTGTGTCATGGATATTAAAATTTCATGTGGCATTAGAAAATATTATTGGAAATAATACATAATATAGTCTTTAATTATCAAAAACAATCCAGGACAGAATTTGCTTAAGTATTTTGCATTAAATATATTTAAATTTTATTTAAATTATTTTACTTTGTTGAATACATTCCCTACTGCTCTAACACATACACACACACACACACACACACACACACACAAACACCACACACTGTCCCAAAAGTCAGTACAATTTTAAGTTACAAAAGCTTACATACACACATTTATTTATAGAATTTTTATCTAAATATAATCATTTTTAGCCCTATTGCTATAGTGATTTCTCTTTCCATTCTCTTTAAGGAACCAGTATTATTTGACAATACAACCTTTGCCTTCCAATATCTTATATATAAGGTTTCTTCCTATTCAAAAATCTGAAACTTCAGATACACTCCCCATTTCTGTTTTCTCATGTCTACAATGTAAGTCTCATAATCTTAATGTTTCGTATGAACTTTTCTGATCATTCTTCGTTCACTTGAAGCTTTAGCCAACATGAGGAAAATTATAGTTTTCCTACATTTTTGATAATTCACATTTAGTAAATGGTTCCATTTATTAGTTACAGACTAAATCACAAACTATTCACACTTGTCTTCACACTGAATACAACTTTTGTTCATGTCTTCCCATTAACCCAAAAAGATATGTGGATATTTTTCAGGATTTCCAAGTACTTGAATGGTTAAAAATGTGCATTTTTATTTTAACTAATCCTTTGTTATTCACTGTGTCAACTAGCTGCATCTTCCTTAAGAGTAGTGATCATTTTTTGGTATATTCATTGCCAATACAGGGTCTAGTAAATAATAATCATTTAAAGATACTTGTTCACTTGACTCTTTATATCTACCATCTGATGCTGGATAAAAATCTATCATATACCTTGACCTAATGATGATTTATCTTTATTTAAGTGTTTATCTTGTTCATATTCCATTCATTGTTCACTCTCATTATTGTGTTGTGGTTTTTAAAGGATATGTTTAATAAGTCTGCTTTTCTATAATTACTTATGGTTTCCTATTATAATAGTGACTAATATTCATCTATGTAGTCTTTGATACTAAGAGATTACTTTTTGAGGGCAGCTAGGTGGCTCAGTGGATTAAGAGCCAGGCTCAGGGATGGGAGGTCCTGGGTTCATATATGGCCTCAGACACTTCCTAGCTGTATGACCCTAGACAAGTCAAGTCACTTAATCCCCATTGCCTAGCCCTTACCTCTCTTCTGCCTTAGAACCAATATAAAGTATTGATTCTAAGGTGGAAGGTAAGGGTTTAAAAAAAAGAGATAATTATTATATGTCTATATATATATATGTGAATGTGTATCTTCCTAGTATATGTATATATACTTGTGTGTACATGCATTGATTTATTTACTAATTATTTTATTTCATTATCTATTGGGAATTTCCCTATTTGTAGTGTACATTTTCAATGTGGCCTCTCCTAAAATAATTTTTAAAGCATTTGCTTTTTTGGAATCACTCGAAGTATAATAAATTTTGTGACGCCTCAGTTTCACTCTGTATTGTGTATTAACATCCTACAGATGGATTATATGCAGCAAATTGTTGAGCTTTGTGTCCTTATACATTCTGCTATTTTCTTTTGCTTTGTCAATTTAATTCATTGACATTCTGGGTTATAATGAAAAACCGTGTGTTTTCTTATGCTAATTTGTGTTGTTTTATGTACTTTAACCCAATTATAAGTCCTTGAATTTTTCTTTACATAATAGTATTTCATCAAACAAACCCTTTCCATTTCTGTCCAATTACCCTACCTAAATTTCTGGAATTTCCTTTTATTCCTATTCTTTTCTTCTTTCTCTCCCTCTCTTTTCTTCTTCCTTAACCTAAATGAGAATGAAGTAAGCAATCTCTATTCCCACTATCCACTCTCTTAATATGAATCCATTTGTGATTTTTAAAAAAATGTTAGTTTAATTAACTTCCACTCTCCTTTCACTAACTAAAATATGCAAGAGTTCACATCCTCACTTGTGGGTTTATGTTTTGTCTTCTCTATGTACCTTACATAAGATGGGTCTACTATAAGTCCAGTGTCTTGCTCAATTTTTTTTTCCACTCAGCCAAGAAAAATGTGTGATTACCAATCATCAAATAAATTTCTTTGAAGGAAATTTATCTCAGAAGATCCTCTCCTAACTAACTTCCCCTAAAATATTAACTTAGGAAAGAAATGATGTGGCAATAAATAATTCTATATCCAGAACCAAAGGACTAGTCTGAAAACAAATTTCATTCCATATTTTATGATCTACAGTAATTCAACCTTTTGTACTTTTGTCTCTCCATTTCTCAGAGGCACAGAATTCCCTAGTCTAGCATTTAATATGTTTCCTATAAATCAATCAGTTCAAAAAATATTAAATGCCTACTGTGTGTTAGCAACTATGCTGTGCCAAAGGTAGAAAAAAAGTGCAATGTCTCAAGGAAGTCAATTTAATGTAGAGGAAAATATGAAAGCAACTATAAACAAATAAGCCTTGTATAAGATCAATTTGAAATAATCAACAAATGGAAGGCACCAGAATTAAGGGAGATCTACATAGAGATGAGAGAATTATGAACTATCCATTACTCATAATATTACTCATGTTTCAGACTCAATCAATGATGCTGAAGTTGAAGTAACTTCCAAGAGTCTTCAAAATGTTCTCTTTCTATTAAATTTTATCAGCTACTCCTTGCCAAAAGTGAAAGGTTCCAACCCCATTATTACCCTTACCTTGTTTTTCTAGTGTCCCCTAATCATAGAAACATCGGGTCAGGGTAGAGCTCTCCTTAACATACCTTGGTAGCCAGGCAGGATTGATTCTTTTATTATCACAGTTATGAATTTTTCCCATTTCCCTATCTTTAAAATCTTTGGTTCATTTCCAGAAATGTCCCCCGATATATTACTTAACTAAGGAGGGAATATATCTTATTCTGAGACATCAGTCCAGTTCTCCCCAATTCCTTACTCATGTCCTATTTGTCTGCCTTTTGAAATTTGTCTATAGATGTTCTCTTTTATCTCTCAAAAGCCTTCAAACAAATTAAGAACCTCAAATATTGTTTTGACTATCTCATAAAAGTATGTAAGCATTGCCTCCTGTAATGGAGCATCTTTCATATAAACATATATACCTATACACATGCTTTTTTTTCCTTTTTTTCTTTTATCTTTTATCATTTATTTTTTCTGGATTATAGGTCAATACAATTTTTAATACTCATTTTCTGATATTTTGTAACCGATGTTCTCTCTCTCCTTCCAACTCTCCCTCTTCTTCAAGAAACCAGGTAATATAATATTGATTTTGTCCATGTTCATCATGTTGTGAAACAAGATACATATTGATTATAATAGAGAAAAAATCAATGAAGAATGGTATATTTCCATCTGCATTCAGACTCTGTTCCTTCTATGGCAGTGGATATTCTTTTTCATCATGAGTCTCTTGGAGGGAGTTTTCCTGGATTCATGTCTTATTGATAATAGTTAAAAATCATTCATAGTTGAACATTATGAATTATTGGGGTTATCATGTACAGTGTTCTCCTTATTCTGCTCATTTCACTTTGTATCACTTCATATAAGTCTTTCCAGGCTTTTCATGATTATTTTATCATTTCTTATGGCTCACTATTATTCAATTGCAATCATATACCACAGTGTGTTCAGCCATTCTCTAAACGATAAACATCCCTTCATTTTCCAGTTCTTTGACACCACAAAAAGACCTACTATCCTTGTACAAGTAGGGTCTTCCCCCCATCTTTAATCTCTTTGGGATAAAGACAGAATTGTGGTATTATTATATATCACACATCATCTGTGCTGGTAGCACCTAGTTTCTTTGTAATGAATTAAATAAATTCCCCTCCTCATTTTATTTAGAAGTCCATCTTTTTTCAGTAATGATTAAGAATAATTTTGTATTGTATGCAATGTTAGGATGGAAATATTAATCCCCTTTGTTTTTTAGAATAACATATTCCTGTTTTCACTTTCATTTATATAAATAAATAAAGAGTAATTTGAGACAACATGAACTATTTCTCCTTGGTATGTAAAGGCCTTTGTCCTTATTTCTGTAGTATTTGTTGTTTGGTTTTGAAATTCTTACACTTGAATATGAAGTTTGTTGTTAAAGTTGGATTTTTTTCTCTTCTAGCTTTGTAGAGTATATGCCTCTTATTACTAATAGTGTATTTTCTTGAATGATTTTCTTAAGTGCAATAGTTAGGCTTTTTATTTAAAGTGTTTTTCACAACAACTATTAAATTGTCACTTCAAATTCTAACTTCATTGTTAGTTGCCTTAATTAGTAGAAACACTATATAGTCTTCCAAACTGCCTGTCTTTTGATTTTGTTTTTTCAAATTTTCTTTTCCTTCAGTATTTTTGAAGGTTCTGATATGCCTTTCAGGGTATTATACCTTTGTTCAGATTGTTTGTCTTAAATTCTCCAATCTTTTGTTTTTATTTTTTTCTTTGAGGCTCAAAGTTCCTCACTAATTTCCATCATTATTTCTTATTTTAATTATTTTAATTCTTTTCTGAGTCATTCTGAAGGTTCTTGAAGTTGCTCTATTCTCATGTAAGGGTCTTGTCTTTGTTGTTATGGCATTTCCCTTTTCATCAGATGTTTTGAAATCAATTTAATTTTTGAGTATTCATTAGAAAAAATCTTTTCATCTAATAACTTTTCTTTGTTGTTATTATTGTTGTTTTAAGAAGTTTAGTGGTTTTTCAATGATGAATTTCCTGGGGAGACAAATTTCTTCTCTCCTCTTAGTCATGTTTTATTCTTCCTTTATTGTCTTTTATATATTTCCTCCTATTTTAAGATGCTGGAGGGAATATAGACTTAAGCACAATGTCTCAATTAGTCATTCTGGCAGAACTCAGTCCTTTTTCTTCACTTCTAAAAAGTGTGGAAACAGGCCTAGCCTGAATGCCCCCTTCTCCACACATAGCTACCAGGTCTCTCCTAAGCAGCCCTCTGGGGCTGGGTGAATTTACTGTCCTCCATTTGAGGGGTTGCAGTGCCAAATCTGGTTGAATCAGCCAACAGAAAGTTTTCCACGGCAACAATAAAAGACTACATTGCAGATACCAGGTAATCCAACACAATAAAGCCAAAGAGAAGCTATTTGTTGTTACATTTTTGGTTTTGTTTCTTTGAAGGGGTAATGGGGAGCTAGGAAAAAGAAAACAGGTCTTTTGCTGGAAGTCACCTCCCCAAAAATAGTATGCAAACTTTGTAGTTATTCAATTAATCATGCTAGATAGCACCTTTAGAAATCTAATTCCACCTGCTTATTTCACAGCTGAGGAGGATTGAATCCCTGAAGGGAAAAATAATTTGACCAAAGGCCCATAGATACCAAGTAGTGGAAGTGGAATTCAAATTTAGCTCCTTTGACTCCAGAGGGAGTACTCTTTTCATTATTTTTGGACTGCTTCCCATCTTCTCTTTCTAATTTCATCCATGATCTCTGTTAAGAGAAAAGGAGAAACAGACAGAGAGACAGAGACAAAGAGAAGGGAAGGAGAGGAAGAGAAAACATGTGCTTTCTTTGGGGGTGCAGGGTAGGTATGAAGGTAAAGGTCCTGGCTGTTTTTCCCTCAACCTGAACCTGCGATTTCAGTGGTATATGGAGCTTTTAATGGAAGACCTTCCCCATCGAAGCAGATTATCTACTGTTCTGAAACCTGAAGTTGTTAAAAAAGACAGAGGGGAAACTTGAACCCAAGACTATCAGACTCACAAGTTTGCCTACCTCTCCATTACTGCACCCCACCCCTCACGGACGCTCTTTGTGAGGTAATGCTGCTCCCAACCTTCTACCAGCTCCGGTCAGTGTGATTTTCTAAAAGGGGAGGAGTCTACACGAGTCTGTAGCTGTGTGAGGCTCTGGGCAATTTGCTGCCTTGGGATTAGATTGGGTAGGGTCATAGGGGAGTTGATCTGAGGTGTCCAAGTGTAGGCAGCATCCATAAGCGGACAGGACCCGATTCTCTTCCTGATAGAAGATCGCGAAAGATTGGCGGGCTCTTACTTGGCTTCGCTGCCAAGATCCTGGCAGGGCATGAATTCATCCTCCTCCTTTTTTGAGGGACTCGGCTCAGTAGACCCGCAACTGCAGAGTTTCATCGAGGCAGAAATTCAGAGGCAGCGGTTCCAGCAACTGGTCCACCAGATGACTGAACTATGTTGGGAGAAGTGTATGGACAAGCCGGGGCCAAGGCTGGACAGTAGGACAGAATCTTGTTTTGTAAACTGTGTTGAGCGCTTTCTTGACACTAGCCAGTTCATCTTGAACCGACTGGAGCATCAGCAGAAATCCAAACCGGGCTTCTCAGAGATCCTGTCGGATTGATCCCACTCAGCCTTACTGCTGTCTCCGAACCTCTGGTAAAGAAAACTCATTCAAAAGAACAGTGGATGGAGTGACTGGAAAAGTAATAATAATAATAACCCTGTGCAAAAGTTGGCTAGCACCTTTAGTCATAACCTGAATCACGTTGGGGATGTCTTGTCATTTGATGGGTAAAGATCAATTTTGTGCCTTTACTGTATATCAGTCTACAGTATGTTTGGTGTCTTTAATGTCAGGCTTGTGGACATTAGGGGAAGAGGAATGGAGGACAAAACACTTAACAGATTCACAATTGCTGTCTATGGACTCTTTTTAGAGGCACATTGGTAATTTGTGTATCTTTTCACTGAGACCATCCATATAGCCTGACTCTCCTCTGCACATGCTCATTTGAAGCAGAGTTGAGCGTCAGGAATATCATTCTGTAGCTAGGAATAGAAGGGGGCGCAAACTCGCTCCTGTGATTTATGTCCTCTATCCAATGATTATTGGGGTGGGGCAATCTGTGTGTCTGATTTAGTCTACACCCCTGCTTTGACAAGCATGTATTCCAAGCTCCTTTACTGTTACCTGTTTTGTATATTTATAAACAATGGGCTACTCAAGGTAATGTTGAGATGCTAGAGGTCTTTGGATAATGAGAAGTCCAATTTTGCTTGTTCCCTCTCCTCTTGGCAGTCTCGTAAGGGTAACTTGCCTTAAATATTATCGTAGAAGGTAACTGAACAATATTGACTAAATTAATTTCTAAGGTTTAAGTCAGCCCTACCCCCAGGTAAACTACTTTTAGGTTGAAAGATATATCTTGGTTGAGGCAGTGTGGTACAGTGGTATGTTGGAGTCAAAGCACAGGATTCAAATCCTGCCTCATCTATTCTCTGCCTGCATGACTTCTGCCAACCACTTAACCTCTGTGAAAGTCTTTTCCATTATAGGAGAAATAGGTTGGACCAGGTGTTTTTTAAAAACCATTTCTGGTTCTAATTCTGTGTTTCTCCAATTCATTGTCCTGTTACTACATTTTCCAAGAATTAAGATAAAAGCCTTTGCTTCTTATAGGCAGTAAAATCCAGTTTACATTTTAAGGTAGTGCCTAAGCTCTTTTGGTTTCTGTGTTGTGATGGCTGATTTTGATTGATTAAACTTCTTTAAGCAATGCCAATGTCTGTTTTTTTTTCATTCTTCCCGTTTTACAGAGCCAATAGCTTGTTTGAGTAGTTCAGCTTCGAATTGCTTCTCAATGCTATACCTTATTTTTATTCTTTCTTTTACTTTGGTATTAATTTATATCTTTGACAGCTGATTTGGAATGAACTACTACTGTTTTTGCAATAGGCTCCTAATAGGTCTCTCTGCCTCTGGTCCCTGCCCTCTTCCAATCCATCCTTCACATAGCTGACAGAATGATACTCCTACAGTAGAAATCTGATTATGTCATTCCCTTGACCAGGAAGCTCTAATGACTCCTATTTGCCTCTAGCATGAGATAGAAGTCGTTTTTTTGTTTTTTGTTTTTTTTTTTTTTTTACAACTTCTACAATGTGGCTTCATCCTACCTCCTCAGGCTTATGAAAAGTTATTCTCCTTAAGATACTTTATATCCCAGGCAAGCTGACCTGCTTGCTATTCTTTATCAGGACATTCCAATTCCTATCTCCTCTTTTCACAAGCTTTCTCTTATGACTGGTAAGCACCCCCTTTCATACTATTCGTACTGGAAAGCTCAGTATATATAACCTATCCTGGTTTCCTTGGTTTCTAATGCCCTCTTACTGGAAAATCATTTTGTATTGTATTTTGCATTTTATATCTACATGTTCAATAGATTCTCAGCAATAGAATCTAAATTCTTTGTGGACAGAGACTTCAGTCTTCATATCTCCAGTATGTAATCCCCAATACTTAATGTCGCACAATTAATAAAGGTTTGTTGAATGAATGAACACATTTTTTCTCTGTTCTCTTCCATGTACATCTTTATGGTGGAATCAATAAGTACTCAAGTACATGTTGACTTAATCTGGAAAGCCTTATCAAGGTCTTCATGAGATTTTTCTACCTTTTATCCCTTATATTATATATCAGTGGATATGCTGAAATTATCTGCATGGTGACCTTTTTGCAATTGGTATCAGGAATATTGCAATATAAGATGATCATGCTCTCATTATACAATGTTAAAATATTATGGCTGCTAGGAGGCCTATTGGGTATGGAATCAGGAAGACCTGAGTTCAAATACAGTCTCAAATATTAGCTCTCTGGCCTTGGGCACATCAGTTAACCCCTGTATATCTTAGTTTCCTCATCTATAATATTTATAAGAGTACCTAACTCCCAGAGTTCTTGTGAGTGAGGATAAAATAAAATAATAATTGGGAAGTTCTTTATATACTTTAAAGAATTACATGAATTCCAGTTGTTGTGGTGGTGGTTGCTGCTGCTGCTGGTGGTGGTATTGTGGTTGGCCTTGGACACAAGATAAAACCAGATCCACAGAGTCTTCTGTTTGCCTCTCTAAATAAAACCTCTGAACCAAGTTTCTATTTTGGTCTAACTGGTTTTTGTATTCTGGTTTCATTTGTAGTAAGAATTTCAAGGTTGATATATTCAGTCCTGTCTGTTTACTCACTGAAAACCAGAGAAAGAATTCAGTTAAAATATTCACAGTTAAATTAATATAAGTCCTACCCCGCTCTGATACCCACTAGTTGTGGGACCTGGAGCAAATTGTTTAATATCCCAATTCCTCCTGTAGAGATTAAAATTAATATATAATAATAAAGTATTATATTTTTAAAAGTTTATTAATAATAACTAAAGTAAAAGCTACCTAAACCTTCAAGCCTACTCGCAAAAGCAAAAGAGAGGAAGAAGGGGGAGCAACAGAAACTGATAAATCAATAATGTGACCATGCAAACATGGAGGCATAGGAGAGATTAAAGGGAATTTGGGGAAATACTAAGGGACTTCTGGGAGATAAAGCCCCAAAGTTCAAAATTTCCATTTATACACTCCAGAAGATACTGTAAGACTAAACAGCTAAGCTAGAGGTAATCTGCATTGGTGGATGGAAATTCTTCAATCAATGACATTGCAAGTTGAGTCATCATAAAAGTTAAAACTTTTATAAGAAATCTAAAAAATAAGCGCTTCTTAGAATCCTGTTCCACTTTTCCTTTTTCATCCTGCTATGGCCATCACAGTAATACAACTAAGTGACTGCTTAGAGACAATAACGTTTTAAAGTTCAATCACTTTGAACTGGTTTCCTTATCCTTAAAATGAGAAGGTTGGGCTTCATAGAGTATGAAGTTATTTCCAACTCCAAACCCATTGTTCTTTGCTGCAAAAATTGTTGGGGGACCATGAGGTTCTGATGACCATTTTGTATTTTGCTTTGTTACATGAGCTACATAGCAAAACAATTCATATCAAGTCATCCCTATTTAATTGAGACTAATATATAACTAACCTGGTACTTGGAGAGTATGCCTAATCTCTCTATTACTATTACTATATTACTATATTTAAGACTGTCAACTTTTATAAAACACACTTGAGCTCTTGTTCTATTGGTATAACCTTCAGATACTGAGATTTACCTCCATATCACAATGAGGCATCAAGAGTAAAACTTTATGGAGGATGATTTTTCTGGAGACTATAAAAATGGGAATTTATAGTGTGGGGAGTCTAAAAACAGTCTTCTGAGATTGATAATGACATAAGTAAAATCCACAACAAAAAATAGCTCTGGTGTCTCCAAATTTTCTCAGTTTAATCCCAAAGATTAGTAGACTGAATAATTAAAACAGAAAAAAGATGTCAGAGACATGAGGAAAAAAATGAATCACTTTATATTCAAATGATAACTGCTTTTCCATAGGCGATACTTGGTGCTATTCTTGGACTATGATTTTCACCTGGTCTTTTAATTAAGGCTTTTGTCTAGTCTATAGACTTTGGAAAATTATGTTAGAGAAATTAGTTCATGAGTTAGCTCATCTGAAAAGACATTACCTTCTGTCGGGAAGAAAACCTCTTTGACGAAAAACTCTCTGTTTGGGCACCACTACTTCTCAGTATTATTTAAAGACTAACAGTATTCTCAATGGCTTTGTTACATAAGTGTACCAAAAAAAATCTTCAAGGCCACTTGATTGTACCACTTGCTAGCTTCCCAGTGCTCTTGCTACTTGACTACCCTACTTAAAATGTTCTCAAGGACACTTGACTCCTTCTACTTTTAAGGTCTTGTACCACATTATGGATCACTTTGTGAAACAAGACCAGCATTTCAATTTAAGTCATTACTCTGAAGGAGACAGAGGTCATCATAGCAGTCTTCACCAGGTATATCCTTAACCAGACTAAAAGAGAAAGTCATAAAATGGGATTCCTTCTACTTTATTTTATATTATATTTATTTTATATTGTTATTATATTATACATTATAATATAATATGATTGTTATATTTTATATTATATTAGAGCACATGATGCTCTAATAGGCAAAGGGCACTACAATTTTGCAAAATCCTACACCAGTGTCTGGATTATACCAACTTTATCAACCTTTAAGTTGAACATAAATCTCAGTAACATAACATATGAGTTGAGTACATTGGCAAGTCTTTTGCATAACTGGTATATTGGGGCAGGTGGTATATAGTGGATTGAGAGACAGACCCAAAGATGGGAGGTCCTAGGTTCAAATCTGGCCTCTAACAGTTCCTAGCTGTGTGACCCTGGACAAATCACTTAACCCCTTTGGCCAAACTCTTATCACTCTTCAGCTTTGGAACCAATACTCAGTACTGACTCTAAGATGATAAAGATTAAAAAAAAAACAATTAAAAAAAGTTTAAAGCTGTGATCAGCCTTAGAGTTGGTACAGTCCAGTTACTTGGGAGATCTGGATATGCTATATAGACAATTGAGGATTTAGACCAGTTTATCAGCAACATTTGAGTAGAACATCCTTAATATCACGTGCACAGAGAGCCAAACCAATTTGACAGAATCAATGGTAAAGTATAGCTTATGTCTTAGAAGCTGATTCTCATGGAGAAACCGTTAAGTGTAGAGTTCCATGAAAACCACTATAGTCATCAAAATGGAACACACTCAAGCCAGCTAAGCAAAATAAATGCAGAGGGGTGGTGCTGAAGCCTTGCTAGAAGGAACAACACATTGTCATTACCAAAGAGCTGCCAGTCCACCAGATACAGGCTCTAGTCTTAGATCCTTACTGTAAAGGTCAGAAAAGTAAGTACCAAGGGTTTATTTGGACTGAAACCATCTTGCATTTACTGGGTTAAAGGCTGGAAGCCTAGAACAAAGCATGAACAGCTGCTATTAGAAACAACATTTTGGAGTGAAGATATTGTTTTCACCTGTAAAGCATTTAATTTGAGTGCTGCAGATGTGTTTGTGACTTTTTTTAAGCTAAGAGAAGTCCTAGTGACCCTATTTCTTATTGCTCATTTTCTGCTTTTAATTAATATGCCAATGACTATTCATTAAGCATCCATGGGGTTCCTGCCACCTAATATCTTGCATCAGTGGAATTATTTACTAGGAAAATGGAAGAATGTACTAGCCCGAGATTCAGTGAATAGCACTTAGTATTTATTATTTTCAGCAACTTATTTACCTTAATGACTGTGTTTTGACTGTTAATACTTTTACCTACACAGAACACATATCAAGTGACGAGGAGGGAATTTGGTTCACATATAAGAGCCGGAGTAAATTGGCTGATGTTTAATAGATTTTTTTGTGAATAATTCACCAAATGGACAAAGCACAAGCAAATAATAAGGGATACATAGCTAAAAAGAGCATAACTAGGGATTTATTATGAAAATGATCAGGGAAAATGCTTAATAAAATTCTCAGCTGTCAAGTGAGAAGGCAGTATTCATGTTTGTGTGTGTGGAAGAGAGGTGATGAGGAATAGTGGCTTTGGTATTGAACTTAAGAGTCAGGCACACTAGGATTCAAGTCAGAGTTCTGACATTTACTAAGTACGTGCCAATGGCAAGTCGGAGCCGTATGCAACGCTAACATTTATATACTAAATCATAAGTGGCTTGAGATCTACTTTCATGAAGGGGATACACATTCCAAGGAAATAACAGATTCTTGCTGTATTGTCCTATTTAACAATGTTTAACAGATGCATTGTCCTGTCCAACAAATGGTGACATAAAATAATGAGATCATGGTATCATCTTGCATCACACAGCATTCTATTGATAACAAAGAATGCTATACTACTAAGGATAATGCTTAGCATGTATGCAGCTTTTTAATAAGCACTTTACAAAACACTGTTTTATCCTTAGTTAATCCTCATAAAAACCCTGTGAGGATAGGTGTCATTGTCCTGCTTTTATTTATTTACTTTTTATTTTACAGAGAAGGGAACAAAAGCTGTTAAATGACTTTACCAAAGTCACACTGCTAGTGAACTCAGGTCTTGCTGCCTCCATTGTTGCCCAGTACTCTATCCATTGTGACACTTAGCTAGCTTAATGTAGTCCTCATATATAGCTTTCATGAGAATAGAAATAAATGTGTGTGTTTTTATTATTGAAGGGACTATTACTCTATTCTGTTGTCATGGTCACAAAAGAACTCTGGGGATAGTAGAACCTTTCCACGGGCGGGAAAACATTTTCATGGATAATGAGGAAATATTTTAAAATAACTTAATATCTTGTTAAGGCCAAGACTATTGTAATCCTCCGAAGACAAAAGCTATAAGACTGGTGTTATACTTCTCTGCAACATTCAATGCTGCTAATTGCTCCTTGTTTATAAAACCCTCATCCCACTGCTTTTCAAACATTTCTAATTACTTTTCTCTTTTAGACCTCCTATCAATGGTTATATCCTACAGAGAATTTACTCTTCTTAAAATATTTTATATAAATGACTCAGTGAATAAAGGATTGGAGTTGGAGTCAGAGAAGACACGAGTTCAAATTCTGCCTCAGACATTTAGTGGCTCTTTAACCTCAGACAAGTCACTTCACTCTAAGTGGTCTTGAAGTACTCATCTTGTGGTGTAGATAATGCCACCTACTTCACTGGATTGTTAATGCTAAAGCCCTGCCAGAAGGGACGATAAACCATTAAGTGAGGGTCAGATGAGAAGACTTGGGTAAAGTGCTTTATGAATGCTAGCCACTACTGCTACTTTCCATCCATATTCTTCATTCAGCTGAGACTTTTTCATCATTTAAGGTCCCACTCAAGGTCTATCTCTTGCAGGAAGCCTTCCTTTATCACCATCACCTATATGTGAACTTTTGTAGAAGGTACAATTTCTCTGGCATGGGAATATGATCTGCTCATAATTAACCCCTATTGGGCTGCTACATTAATGGATCAAATCAGCTTACTGCATTACCAACAGGAGAAGACTTTCTTGGCCATGGCAACTCACGAATGAAAGAAATGTTTAAAGGGGCAGCTGGGTAGCTCAGTGGATTGAGAGCCAGGCCTAGAGACGGGAGGTCCTATGTTCAAATCTGGCCTCAGACACTTCCCAGCTGTGTGACCCTGGGCAAGTCACTTGACCCCCATTGCCTACCCTTACCAATCTTCCACCAAGGAACTAATACACAGAAGTTAAGGGTTTAAAAAAAAAAGGAAAAAAAAAAAGAAAGAAACGTTTAAAAAATCTCTTTAGCCTTTTTTTTTTCACTCTTCATCGGCAATAACTAAAGGGTAATCTTGAGAAAGGGGGATTTTTAAGGCACCCAGAATTGGATAATTATAAACTATCAATAAAATAAATTATCTCTAGATACCTTAAATATGATTTATTTATCAAATATCCAACAAATTGGCATAAAATTAGAATTAAAATCTATAAATTTCGATATCCTTGAAATATACTAAAATAGAAACCTGACATTTAATTACTCAATTTTTTTCATTAGAGTGACAAATCAAAGTTTGGTGGTCTTGATTTTAGCATGTACCCAAAGGCAACATGAAACATCAAAGAATGAAATAAACATTCATCTCATCTTTCAGCTCTTATGAGAATAAATAAAAAAGATGATAATGAAGACAATGATATTTAACAATTTTTTTGTTCAAATCCATACTTTCTGTCTTAGAATCAATACTGTATATTGATTTTAAGGCAAAAGAGCAGTAAGGGCTAGGCAATGGGGGTCAAGTGACTTGTCCAGGGTCACACAGGTAGGAAGTATCTGAGGCTAGATTTGACCTAGGACCTAGCATTTTGGAAAATGCATTGAATTTGGGACATGGAAAAGGTAAAAGTCTTGTAGTCTATTCAGAGATCTCAGATCTACATATCAAAAATTATTTCTTCTAGAAAAGAATCAGAAATCATTGGATATGTTAAATAACAAACAATGTCACCCATACTCACAAATTAATTGGACATCTTAACAGACAAGAATTAACTAATTTTAAAGGACAAATAAAGATTAGCTGGGGTAGTGAATTCTATTCATCAAATATGTAAAACAAAGGTCAAAAATCAGCATAGAATTAGAGCAGTGATGGCAAACCTTTTAGCGACCTTAGAGACTAAGGCAACCTTCTTACTGCATTTGAGACCCCCACCTTACCCTAGACTGGGGAGGGAAGAAACACCCCCATTGGTCTTCTAGGCAGAGAGGGGGTCATGTGAGAAATGTCCTCAGGTGCGGTGGAGAGAGGAAGGGGCTCTGGCATGCCTGCCATGGGTTCGCCAACATGGAATTAGAAGAACGAATAAGGATGTGTGTATCACATATTGCAAGCAATTGCAATAGTTTCAACATATGAACCATTCAAATTCCCCTAAAATGAGAAATGCAAAAAAGAAAATATTTTGACCTTTATTATTATCACTGTTTCCTATAAAAAGTAAACCATTGTAAAGATATTATCACAATGAGCAGTTGAAATGATCTTAGAAATTACCTCAAGGCAGCAAACATAAGATCTGTTTATAAAAGCTGAGAGACATGGAAGATAAAGACAACATAAGCTCAGAAGTCAGCCTGATTCATAAAACCCAACAGAGGAATATTATAAAAAGCATAATCTCATAAAACATGTAAAAATGCAATTGAAGTAAAAAAATCTAGAAAAAGCTTGGTGTGAGACACAACTGAGTCTCATCATCATTCCAAGAGCACTCAGCTAAAAGTAGCTGGAGGATAAATAAAAGATACAGAAAATGGAAGAAATTTGCCTTCATAACAATCTACTTTCATCATTATTGAGTTAATTACAGATTTAAGATATAACACCAATGTGATACATGAGAAATTTGAAATAATCATTTAAAGAGAGTAGGCTGGACTAGACCAAATACCTGATGGAAAAGTGTTTATGTGTGTATGTGTGTCTTTGTTGGAGGCAATGTAATATTGAAAGGCCTGAGAGCTCTTTTAAAAAATTTAAATTTGTTTACTTATTACATTAAAATACTCATTTAATTCCCTTTCGCCCTGCCCCTCATTATAATGAGAGGGTATCGTTTCACACACACACACACACACACACACACACACATATACACACATATACATGTATGTATTCTATTCTATATATATATATATTCTCTCTACAAAAATATATACTATAAAATAACATCTTATTTCTATTTATCAGTTCTTTCTCTGAAAGTGGACATATATAAGAAAGTTTTCAAATAATATTTCTGTTGCTGTATGTTAAAATTAATTTTTTTCTAACAAATAAAATGGATGTAGACAAGATTAGAAGGAAAGCAGTAAGTTGAGGGTTCCTTCAACAACTCATATTGGAAAATGTGTCTCTGACAACAGATTCTATTTGCTTTCCTATGTCCAACCCATATTTACTAGGTCCAGGACAGAAAAGCACATCACTTGGAAATTGGGCATGGGGGCTTATAAGGTTCTTTCATCATATCCTGTGTTGTCTTCTACCCCTTCTGTAGTCATGCTGGCAGAGTGCTGGGAAAGGGGACAATATTTTAGACTGTTCATGAACATTAATATAACTGCTGAGATTCTAAATATGAGAAACTTCCCCAGGGACTAAGTTGATAAATTTCTGGTAGAATTAAATGAAAATAATATTGGTCTTCTCACTATAAAACAGAAAATTGTATCTAAATGGAAGGATGGCTTGAAGATTGTTCTATGAGAGTCGAATACAGTTGGCTGATTTGGTTTTATCATGTGGAGAAAAGTAGTAAGAAATGTCTTTTCTTAGAATAGTTTATGATTTTGTAGTGCAGTGCTCCTGAAAAACATTTACAAAAAATACAATAAAGATCACCATTGTAGTTTATACATAAATTCTGTAGTTTATACATAAATTATAAGGAATGGGGAGGTAATGAAATTAAATTATTCAAAAAGACCACATAAATTAAATAAACATGCACCTTAATACAAAATTATAAGTACAAAGGTAGACTCAAGGAAATATGGTAAATAAAATATGTGTTGGAAAGTATAATTTAGGAGTCACAAATAAGAATCCAACAAGTTCTTCTTAAGTATGTATAATGAATACTGTCTTCAAAAAAGGACAGGAAAAAATTTAGACACAGCAAGCACTGAATAGCATCAGCAGGGAGAAAGGAATTGATTATATTTCAACAGAATGTTATGATTGTGGAGCTCATGTCCATCCATACAGTTGATTGTATATGTCCCGACCAAATCTTTTTGTCACAATAATCTAAATCAACATCAGATTCAAATTAAGATATTGTATATGAATAAAACAATTCCAGCATGACCTATTTAATATTTAAAGAAGCCATTTAATGTTAAATAAGCATAAAAAGTTTATGAATTCACCATACATCTTGCCTCTTTTTATTAACACATTCCTTGCTGAGGAAGACGGGAGGGATCTGAGGAGTGTATATTGTATACCAAGTACTTTCTTTCATAGATTTTGAATTTTGAAGAGAATGAATATGTGCCCAAAGTGGTGAATACTGCAGAGTAACATGCCAGTCCAGGTCTGTTAGTGGAGAAAAAAAATACTCTATTAAGATCTCTGCTTGGATACCTCATGATGATATGAAGTGAGTGCCCACAGGTTCACAATGGATATGCTAAAAGAAGGCAGGCTCCAAAAGTTAGGGAGTTAAAGGAAAATACTTTGAATTATAGCTTTTTTACATATATATCATTAGAAGAGCCACATTATCAGAATTGTGGGTTTTAAAATTAATATTCAATATCTCCAAAGTATATTTAGAGAGATTTATTAATATTTAACTAGAGAGCTAGAGAACACAGGGAACGTTCCCCACTCACTTCACGTGGTGGAAGAGAGAGCTAGAGAGGCATTACCTAAAACTTATATACAATCACGCAAAAGACACAGTTAAATAGAAAGGAAAAGGAATTGTGGGTAATACAGAAAGGACATTTGGGTAATGTAGTTTTAGGGATTCATGATTTTCCAACTATACAGAATGTATCAAGTAAAGTTTTAAAATTCAAGAATATCATAAAATATTAAAATGCATAATCAGGACTACATATTCTGCATTTGTGGCAGGAGAAAATACACTGATGTAGTCACAGAGATTTTTACATTGTTATATTTTAGTCCTTTTCAGTCATGTATGATAGTTTGTGACCTTTTGGGGGGTTTTCTTGGTAAAGATAGTGGAATGATTTTCCATTTTTTTCTTCAGCTCATTTTATAGATGATGAAACTGAGGTAAACAGGGTGCAACTTACCCAGGGTCACATAGTAAGTGTGTAAGCCCAGATTTGAACTCAAATCTTCCTCACTCTATGTGTGAGGCCCTATTCACTGTGACACATTACTGCCCAAGATTTTGAAATATTTCTGCATAAAAAAGAATTTTAAAAATGAATAGCACATATATAGTGCTTTAAAATTTACAAAGAGCTTTAGAAATATTATTTCATCTCTCACAATTATAACATCTTGGGGAAGTAGTTGCTATTATTATTATCTTCATTTATAATTGAGAAAACTCAGGCTGGCAGAGGTAAAGTGACTTGCCCATGATCACACAGAAAGTACCCAAGGCTGGATTTAAACTCAGTTCTTCCCCACTCCAAGTGGAATAATCTACATATTGAGTTGCCTATCTGCCTCTGGTAGATCAAGAGATTCTTAACCTGGAGTCTGTGAACTTATAAAAATAATACTTTATATGTTTTGTGTGATAATACATTTATCATCCAGACTGAATTGCTTGCCAGCTCTGGAATTGGGGAGGGAATGGGGGAGGAAGACAGATCATTTGGACCATATAATTTCAGAAAACTTATATGGGAATTATTACATGTAATCAGAAAAAAGAAAATAAAAAAGATAAATTTAGAAGAATAATGTTTTAAAAACTATTTCCATGTAATTCATTTTCTATATTATCCTATATTCTGTTAGTTTAAGCATTTAAAACAATTGGCTCACAACTTCAAATTGCTAATAGATTATCGTAATGATTGAGGGACAAGGATTTTGCTGGTTTACTAAGGATGCCAGAGAAGAACTCTGTGTTTTATTTAGCCTTTTAACCTTCTCTCTTGTCCAAGCCTCTGCAGGCCTGGACTAGCCTCTCCCTTTTTCTTTATTCCTATACCTTTACCTTTCTAATTGTAAATAAACTGCCTTAATCCTGCCACCTTGCTTCCTGATTTACCAGTTTCAGAAGAACCTTTACATAATTGTGAAACACTAGTGTCCATGGATGAAAAGCCTCTAGACAATCTCCTGGACACTCCTTTAGGGAATCCTGATCTAGTTTTATTTACTGATGGCTCTTCTTTTATGAGGGATGGCATAGGCTACACTGGAGCTGCTGTAGTCACAGAATTTAACACCATATGGTCAGCTTCACTACCCTAAAATCCAAGTGCTCAAGCCGCAGAACTCATAGCCCTAAAACATGCATGTATAATTGCCAAAGATAGAAAGGCAACAATTTATACAGATTCTCGATATGCATTTGGAATATGTCATGCAGTGGGTATGTTATGGCTCCAGAGAGGATTTTTAACCTCAGCTGGAAAATCTATAGCTAATGCAAAAATTATTAATGAATTTCTTTCTGCTCTCCAGCTACCCAAAGCCCTAGCTGTAGTTCATTGCTCTGCCCATACAGGTGGCACTGACCCTGTCTCTAAGGGAAATGACCAGGCAGATACTGCTGCAAAGCTAGCAGCTATAGAAGGGCCTGAATTAATTTTAACATTAACAACCACTGATGACTTAAATTTATCACTTTCCTATGATGAGAAGGAAGTAACAAAATGGAAGCAGAAATTTAAACAGATAAATGGAGTATGGGTGTTCTCTGAAGGAAAACCCCCGCTCCCTAGACACTTTTATCACCAAATTTGCCAATCTATTAATAAAAATGGTCATTTTGGTACCCAGGGCATCGTGGACTCTGTTAAGAGAGTATGGATAGCTCCTGGCATAACCACTATAGCCTCTAAAGTGTGTGCAGCTTGCCCTACCTGCCAAGCATATAACCAACACATTTTTCGTGGCAAGGCTTTTGGTGGGCGTCCATTGGCTTACACACCTTTTGAGCACCTACAAATTGATTTCATAACAATGCCAAAGGCTGGACAATATAAATTCTGTTTAGTCATAGTGGATCAACTGACCAGGTGGCCGGAAGCATTTCCTACTGCCCAAGCCACATCAGCCTTTGTTGCCAAGGTGCTTTTAAAAGAAATCATTCCTTGTTTTGGTCTGCCTGCACGTATTGACTCGGACAGGGGGAGTCACTTTACTGATTCAGTTTTATCTGAAATATATTCCTGTCTGGAGATAACTCCCAAATTCCATGTACCATATCATCCCCAGAGCTCAGGCCAAGTTGAACAGATGAACAGAAAACTTAAAACTATGATTGGCAAATTATGTACTGAGACACACCTAAAATGGCCTGAAATTCTCCCTCTAGCTCTATTTTATCTTAGAAGCAGGCCTAGGAGAGATCTACACATCTCACCATATGAGATGCTTTTTGGACATCCTCCTAAACAGGCTAAGCCTTTTTCTCCTGCATATACATCACTATTAGGAGAAGATACTTCTATTGCTTCCTATATACAGGAATTGCAGCACAAACTGCGTGAACTCCATGAATCTGGAACTGCAATACAAGCAGGACCAATAGACTTTTCACTCCATGACCTGAACCCAGGAGACAAGGTGTATATAAAGAAATTCCAGCTCACTGGGGCAACCCAGCCTTCATGGGATGGCCCGTTTGAAATTTTATTAACCACCCCAACAGCTATAAAGATTGGAGAAAAGGACTCTTGGATTCATTGCTCACATGTAAAGAGGGCATCTTCTATTGAACCTGATTGACTGTTTCCTGTTACCTGCATCGGAGATAACAGTTCATAGACTTATGGATGCTAATTTTATAACCCCATGACTCAACTATATATCTTGAGCTGATCTGGGTATTTCTTTCTAAATACCCACGTCAGGGGGGGATTGTATTTTTATAAAATCCAAGATTTAATTATATTTTTATTATATCCAATATTTAGTTTTTGATTTTGTTTGAGAAAAATTCTCAGGGAAAGAAACTTGCTGATTCCTTAATCCAGAGAATGAACTGTTTGCAGAGAGATGCCTGAAGAATCTACATTTAATCAAGAGATCCAGAATGAACTTTGGGTTGCAATTGATTGAACTGATGGGGTTTGTTGCATTGAGCGATCCAGAAAGAACTTTTGAGTACAAATGAATGGACTGATGGGTTTTGAACAACTACTTTAATTGTACATTTTATGCCAATAGGGGACTGCCCCCAATTGGTTTCTTGTCAATGCTCTTAGCAAAACATTGGTTTTGCTTTCTCTCTTTTCCATTCCCCTCTTATCTCTAACTATTGTAGTCAGAAGACCTTTGTGGGTATAAGATGTTTGTGTAAAATGATCACTTGGGGTGACTAGGCACCCAATGAACATCTGGGGGGATTGTGTAAATGGAATTAACTCTAGCTGATTCATAGTCAAAAATCTACCTACTCTAGGCATAGAATGATGTAATCCTCACCTCCATTAATGGGGAGGGGAGATGGGTTACCCACATGTGACAATAAGTAACAAATCAAGAACTAGGGACTGCCCTTTGGGCAGTCCAAAATCAGTGTAAAGACTGCCATTTGTCCACTTGAATTAGAGGTGGACCCACGGGAAGTGACGAAAGACACTATCTCTTTAAGTATGTTGGTTACTTCCTGTGGAGGGAGTTCCCACTTTGAACTTGGTGCTGAAGGATCTCTGAGGAGACCTCAGGCAGCTTCTACTCTGTATTGTCACGTGGGTAAGTTAGGCTGACTTCCTTGGCCTACCTGGGCCGCTTCCAAACTCTGCCTTAAGCAGGCACTAGCCTATCTGGTTGCTAGGCCTTGTGGCTTGCAGCCTAATTTATTTAGCCTTTTAACCTTCTCTCTCTTCCAGGCCTCCACAGGCCTGAACTAGCCTCTCCCTTTTTCTTTATTCCTATACCTTTACCTTCCTAATTGTAAATAAACTGCCTAGCCAGATGCTGACTTGGGTCTGATTTAATTACGGAATCAACCTGAATTGTTGATTCCTGATGGCCACACTTTAAATACATATCTATAAAATACCTAAAATTCTACCTCTTACAATACCCAACACCACCCCTGCTCCATTGCAACAGTCCTTTGTCATTTCCTTGAAGGTATCATATATACAAGAATAAATGATCAAAAAAAACACATTAAGTGCATTCCATGTGCCAAGCACTATATTCTGTCCTGGGGGTTTCAAATACAAAAGATAGGGCAGTTTTTGCCCTCCAGTTGCTAATGTTCTGACAGGAACAGACCACACATATAAGCATGTGGGAGAGGAAGGGAAAGGAGTTTTGGTGTGAGGATCAGAGATTGTGAGTTGACATTAGCAGAGTCACTAGTCATGGTCTTTCCAGAAGTATATGATGGTATTTATTTGATTTTTTTTTATCCTGGGACTCCTTTCTAGGAGCATAGGGCCACAACCAGTAGGCAATGGGTTGCTCAGGATCACCCAGCTGGGAAGTGTCTGAGCCAGGATTTGAACCTAGGACCTTTCCTCTCTAGGCCTGGCTCTCAATCCACTGAGCTAGCCCAGCTGCCCCTACTTTAGGTTGCAGTTTCTTTATCAGATGTAGTTTTTACAGGGTTGGGTTGCTAGCCCCACGCCCAACCCTCCTCCTTTTTCATCCTGGCTAGGGACCATCCTTAGCCCAGGAGTGGTAAGGGTGGGCTATAGGGGTCAAGTGACTTGCCCAGGGTCACACAGCTGGAAGTGTCCGAGGCCGGACTTGAACCTAGGACCTCCAGTCTCTAGGCCTGGCTCTCAATCCACTGAGCCACCCAGCTGCTTGATTACTATTTTCCAAAAAATTCCAAGAGGTAGACATTTGAGAGCATGAGAGAAAGGATGAAATAGCCATCTTGTGGCATGGATTGGATAAGAAGCTTAGTCTAGGCTGGGCTAGATATATGTAGATACTGGCATCTTTTCTTGCTCACTCTCCCACTTGCCCAGAAACTCACCAATCATGGCAGCTCAGTCTTAGGGGGCAATTCCAAATAATCATTTGGATGTCAGGGATCACACCAATTGAAAAGATAAATAAATAAAGGAATGTTATCCTTAGATTCCAACAGATACAAAGTAAACTCAGATAGTGGGGAAGATACAATTCCTGCCCCATGGCAATGAAGAGGTAAAAGAGAACCACTCACCCTAATCTAGAAAGGACTTTAAGGGTAGAGATCTAAGCAAAAGCAGGAAAAAATATCTCAGAACAACTCCTTGATGGGCTCTTTTGTGCCTCCTAGGTGATGCTGTATGAAGTAGGTGAAAGAGACCCAGAAAGCTAATGAATGTAGTTTAGGTGGACTATGAAAAAGTCTGTGTTAAAATAGACTTTTCCATAGCCCCTAGGCATGGAACCTGGAAAGTCTGAATCAAAAAGAAGAGAAAGAATAAAGGGAGTAGCTTCAATGGATATCTGGAAATGCTCAGCTTAGTGAGTTAGTGATTGATAGCTGAGGGGCAGTTTCAGGACTGAGGGATGCCTAGAGAGGCATTGTTGTTCAGTTCTTTTAGTCTTATCTGACTCTTCATGAATCCATTTGGGTTTTCTTCACTAAGATACTATAGTGTTTGCCATTTCCTTTTCCAGCTCATTTTGCAGATGTGGAAACTGAGGCAATCAGGGATAAAATGTCTTGTCCAGGGTCACACAGCTAGTTAAGTATCTGAGACTGGATTTCAATTCAGGAAGTTTATTCTTCCTGATTCCATTCCAGAGACATGTTCTCTGTCCACTGTGCCACTTAGCTATCCCCACCTATATAGACAGATCTAGGCAATGGAAAGTTAAGAGGTAGAGTTAATTGTGATTGGCAGTAGTGGTACTGAAGTCTCTCCCAATAACAGTTGTAAAAATCTTTCACTTCCTGGGGAACCTACCCCTTCTCAGAGGTGGGAGGTCCGCATGTGACACCTATTGTATATATTTTTGTTCTTTTTCTATTAGTTGTTCTTTTTTTCTCCTCTAAAACAATACTATTTGTCATATGTGATGGCTCTCTGGGAGGGAGTAAGGGGAAGAATCCTCGGAATGACTATAGTGATGTAAGAAACAGAAAAATATAAAAAAATTATTTAAATATGCTTATTTTTCTTTCCCTCTAGTGGTGCCATTGGCCTAGAACCTTCTGAGAGTTGAAGAGGTTTCCATTAATGTATAAAGGATTAAAAACAATTTTATTCTAAGTTTTCCTGAAACTTCTGTTTTGTTAGTAGGATATTATAATAAACTGTAATAAAATTACTTTTTTCTTAGACTTTCACATTGATGTCTCTGGTCTGAGAGCAGTCTAGAGCATGCTTAAGCTCTTATCCCCTAATTAAACTACAAGACAACAAAGGCCTATCCAGGTATTGTCAGATCCTCTATTATGCTATTTATTTTTATTTTTAAAACTTTACCTTCCATATTAGAATTATTACTGTGGTTTCAAGGCAGAAGAGTAGTAAAGGATAGGCAATGAAAGTTAAGTGACATGCCTAGGCTCACACAGTTAGGAAGTGTCTGAGACCAAATTTGAACCCACCCTTTCCCATCTCTAGGACTGGGTCTCAATCCACTGAGCCAGCTAGGATTGTTTAATTTATTTTCTTCAATATTTCCCAATTACATATGAATAATTTTTAACATTCTTTGTCATGTTTTAAAATTTGATTTCCAGATTTTCCCCTCCTTCATCCATTGAGAAGGCTGGTAATATGAAATGTATTATATATGTGAAGAGAGCAGCTAGGGGACACTGGATAGAGCAGTGGTTCCCAAACTTTTTTGGCCTACCACCCCCTTTCCAGAAAAAAATATTACTTAGCCCCCTGGAAATTAATTTTTTTTAAATTTTAATAGCAACTAATAGGAAAGATAAATGCACCTGTGGCCATCACCACCTCCCTGGATTGCTGCAGCACCCACCAGGGGGTGGTAGCACCCACTTTGGGAATCACTGGGGTAGAATGTTAGGCTTGAAGTCAAAAGGACTCATCCTTCTGATTTCAAATCTTACCTCAGATACTTACTAGCTGGGCAAATCCCTTAATCCTGTTTCTCTCAGTTCCTCATCTATACAATGATGTGGAAAAGAAAATGGCAAATCAGTCCAATATCTTTGCTAAGAAAAACTCAAATGGGTTCAAGAAGAATTGGACTCAATGCTTCTCCAGTACCCAAGTGTCTTATTTCTGTCTCCTTCTTGTTGATTCAGCTACAAAGGACAAAAGATGCTGTTGTGATTTAGAGAAGCTGGTAACAGATTGATAAAAATAGTCCAGACTAACTTGGTGCACCTGTGCTACCTATTCTCCCTGCTTAGGTCATGCTCAAATAGTACTCAACTAGATGTTAAGAGACCTGGACTCTATATCCCACTCATGACATTAATTCTGAGCTTCTATTTCACCCTCTGCAAAGTGAGACCTTTAAGATCTCTTCCAGATTAAACAAACTATGATCTGTAATATTTAAGCTGCATTTCAGGTCTGACTAGCAGCTCAGTCTCAATCTTAGACCTCCTTTGTTACCTTGGGAAAGTCACTTTTCTTTTCTGGGATCTGTGTTTCCTAAATAAAGTGGAGGAGTTGGATTAGGTGATCCTGGAGATTATTTACAATACTCATTTGATAATTGAAGGGGATTCAAGGGGTCAGATTTGATGCCTTCTTTTACTCCCCCTTCCTCCAAATAAAAGCACACAGCATCTCTCTGGGTCTCATAGGAGACACCAATCAATCCTTCCTCTTCACTAATCAGATTTTTTTTAAGATAAAGAGAATAAACAACTGACTTAAGCATCTAGCTATATCACAACTTAATTTAAATAGGAAACAATTAAATGATCTGAGTAAATGGGAAGGGGAGGAATCCACAGCCACAACCTCCAATTGTCCCAAAGTCTCTATCTTCTGAAATCCAATGTCCATTCTCCTATACCCCTTTACAAGTCCCCTGTCCCAGGTATGGTTTATGTTGCGTTCCTCATGTGCAAACTTTCTCTTTATGCCTGACCTTATGTACCAGTACACAGGTGAGGAAGATGATTCTGTGATTCTCTAGCGTGGGCAGATGGGTTTGAAGTAAAGAAACAATGAAACTGGCCATAATAACCACATAGTGATGGTGTTATCAGATCCATAGGCATTTGGGTGAACCTGAAAAAGGGAGAGGGCTTTAGATTTGAAGTCAGGCTCAAGTAAAAAACTATTACAACTAAATCTGCAATAAAAAAATCACAATTCACTACATGAACTGTAATTTGTTTTTGTGTCTTCAGAAAATGACAACGCTGAAACTCACTGAAAATAGATAATTACAATTAAAGTGCTTGTGAGATGTCAAGCTATTTGCATTTATTTTTTTAAAGCTTTTGTACCCTTTCTGTCTAGCTGTAGTATTACAAAGGCTGTGTGGACATTTTAGAATATTGAACTTAAACATAGAAAAGAATAAAGGAAATAGATAATTGAGTTAAATGAATAGGGATCTTAAAGCATCAAAAGCTTTTCTCAAGTATGAATCGCTGTTGTGTAGACCTTAATATTCCTTTGAAATGTCATCTTTTCCTCTTTGCAACAAAAGTTTAGATTAAAAAGTCAGGGGGGAGGAAGTTGTCATATGGTCATTTAGTTCCTAATTGGCTGAACCTGGTCTATATGCTTGGTTGGGTGCTTCCATATGCTATCAATGATGTGGAAGCATAGGGGTTAGTTATCATTGATGCTTCAAAGCGTTATTCACATGATCTGGTCTCAAGCTGTAGAAATACATCTTGCCTTTTTCACTAATGGGTACTTCCCTGGATATCATGAAATACTGAAGACTCTGGAAAATCACACCTGTTCAATGAGTACCTAAATGGATGCAGAATACTGAAGAGGTAAGTACTGTGAGAATGAGGAAAGCAGAGAATATTGAACAGAGGAAAACTCCTTTCTAAGAGTAACTCAAAGCATACATATATGGATTAACTTATAGACAATGATTGCAAAGCAAGAAAATAAATGGAAAATAAAGACTGAAGTCCTAAGTAGAACAAAACAAAATGAGGAAGTAGAATATAATGGGGGTAATCTAGGAACATTTTCTGCAAAAGATGATCATATGGATCAGGGAAATTAAAGACTTAAATTGGCAGAGATGGCAGGGATAAGTTTGTCCCAGGCCACACAAAATGGGAGAATACAAAAGACACCATGGAGGAAGAAGCAATAGCTTTGATCCTTTTTGGATGTGAAGGGTAAAACAAGAAGTTTTTTCTGATTTCTTGGTTCCAAGACTGGCAGGATTGTGTAAACAATGAAGAAGATGGAGAGGATGAAAATGAAGCTAACTCAATAAGGGACAGACAATTAATGTTCAGGAAACATTAATTTCTTTGTTTACTACTAGGGAAGTCAGATTTGGTGATTTGAGTGTGAGGATTGTTTTATTTTTCATTATAGGTTGGTTTTTATTATCTTCACTTTTCTTTATTATCCCCCAAAGATATTTGCCACCAGGTGAGTGCAGGATGAACTAGAAAACACTGACATTATCGTGCTTTTTGATGAAGTGCTTTCAGACCAGTGAAAATGAATAGTTGTCAAAAGCTTTACTTCCCAGGAAGAGTGTGATAATCAAGACACTTTTATAAGACTTTTAATAATCTAAATTCTCCAAAGCACAGTTCTGAATATTGGTCCTTTCCCCTGCAGGTTTCAAGTACTTTATGGTTTTTTGTTGTTGATATTAATAAGGTTAATCTACTATAAACTTCTGTGTCTGTCACCTTGATCTCTAATCATGCTGGTAAATCCAGGCAACCATGATTTAATAATGCTGGCTTATAGGCTTAAGAGCTTGGTTTTTTTTGTTTTCATAAAGCAAAATCTGGTATTATTATATTTTATATCATGCACTTTGACATGATCAATGGTTTTTTCCAATCTGGTTTGCTCTTGACTCATCTTAGGTAAGAGAAATCAGTTGTTTTGTCTCAATTTTTTAAATTATCATGGGACACAGAAAAGCCTAAGGTAACTTCTATAGTAACCATCTCAATGAAAAAAATGCAAGGTTTATGAATGTACAAAGTGGCAGGACTATATCTTTTCTTCACTTAGCCTACTTAAGCTTCTATCAAATTTACTATTATTTCCAGAATGGTAGGTATAACTTTAAAGAATTTTGGAATTAGATTCAGTTAATGGACCCATTCTCCAGTTTATTGAGACAAGTTTAATGGCCAAGCCCTGAAATATGTTTTGTTGACATAATGAAGAAATCAGAGTCAGTGAATACATGAATATTTATTTAGTGTTTTCAAATATGCAAAGCACCATTCTAAGCACTGCAAAGAGAAAGGCAAAAATCAAATAGTCACTCCCTTCAAAGAGCTTACATTCTAATGGAGTATAAATAACTAGGGAATAAAAGATAGAAAAAAGACAGTTAAATGATAGATGACATGTATGTATGTGTATGTATGAGAGGATAAAAGGTATGAAAGATAATCTGGAAAGGGAAAGCATTAGCACCTGGGGACCTAGGAAAGTCCTCTGGAAGACAGGCCTTGATCTGAGTATTAAAGGAATCCAGGGAAACTGGGAGATGTAGGTAACGGTGTAGAGATTATTTTAAAATCTAGTTCTTTGTGATTTTTATTGATCTTATTACTTATTCTTTTTACTGAAGGTCTTTGATGATGTTACTATATTATTTTTTAAAAATTTGAACTGCTATTGGAATCCCAGCAAAAAATGAGACACATGAAGCCAAAACATTTCACTATATCTTTGTTTCCTGAAATAGTATGATGAGGGAAAAAAGTTAGAAGTAAAATCCAAGGACAGCAACTCACTTTAAGTTAATACTTTTGTTTGGTATAATATTTTAAAACATATAAATATTAAAAAATATATATATGCATATATATATGACTGAGAGAAAGAGAGAGAGATAGGAAGGGAGAGGGAGCGAGGGAGGGAGGGAGAGAACTAGGAGAAGTTCACCATGGTAATATGGTGAGGAAGGCAGAACAATATTTTATCTATCTGAGTCTAAATCTTTAATTTTCTCTCTGTGTGTCTCTCTGTCTCTCTGTCTCTCTGTCTCTCTGTCTCTGTCTCTGTCTCTCTCTCTCTCTCTCTCTCTCTGTCTCTCTCTCTCTCTGTCTCTCTCTCTGTCTCTCTCTCTCTCTCTTTCTCTCTCTCTCTCTCTCTCTCTCTCTCTCTCTTTCCTTCCCCTTCTTTTTCCATTCATTGCATATACAAATACAACTTTTAAATTTAGAATGTTGTTGAAAGACCAAATAACATGATACAACTGACTGGTTGGGAAAGCTATTGTTCAGAACACTAATTTTCTCACTAACAGTGTCTTTTCCTCTTTCTTTGATGTTATTTGTCAGATAGTATATATCAAGATTAGACTGTAAACTTCTTGAATGAAACTTTGTTTTTGTTGTTGTTGTTGCTGTTTTGTGTGTGTGTGTGTGTGAGCCTAATCACAGTGCTCTAAAAATAATAATGATGAACAACTCTGGGCATTGTAAAGAGATCTCTACCAAGGAAGAAATAAATAGAATGAGCATTTAGAATAATATACTGAGGGACCTGCTACTGATGTTTTCTTTTGTTGTTATTGTTATAGGTAAAAGATTATTCCATCATTAAGATGATTATTAACCTGATAGAAGTAGATGGAGCCTTTTTCTGCCAATTCTGCTTGAGAGGAAGCAACCCTCTTCAGTCTCAACTCTCTTTTTTCTTATTAAAAAATCCGTGTTTAATTTTTATACAAAATATAATGTAGTTTTAGATCTAGGAGAAAGTGCCTGCATATTTTTTTTCATGAAAGGTTCTCAACATTTAAGGATGGCTTAGCAAAATTATTTTGGATACTACCAAGTCACAAAATGATGATAACATTTTTAATTGACACACAATGAGGTATTTAATTTAAAGTCCTGAAGTAATGTGTATATTTTTAATTTTGTATCAGATTAAAGCAATATTTCATGATGAATGCTAAATGAGTTATCCAGAATCTAATACCTTCCAAAATATTTTGCTTACTATCCATTGTGTATCAAACAATATAGAAGGATAAAACTAGAAGAAACACTGATGGTCACCTAGTTCATATTCCTTATTTTAAAAGTAATTAAACTAAGCCTAAAAGAATTTATATGACCTGTCTGGCATCACACAGCTAGTTAGTGACTAAGTTAGGCTATTCTCAGATCTCTTTACTCACATTTTGGAGTGTATTCTACTAGGTCATACTAATCTAACTTTCAGAGGAAAGAAGATAATCTTTTCAACTAATTAGAACCTGGGTTGAACAAACTTTCAGAACAAGAGAGGATGAAAAAAATTCAAGTTGTTTGTGTGTGTGTGTGTGTGTGTGTGTGTGTATGTTTGTGAATTAATTTGAATTCAATTTAGCTCATCAGCTTTGTTTTGACTTCACCAAATTAATAAATCTCATCTTAGCAACTCTTCTTTTTCTGCATTTTTAATGAAATAGCAAATTTTAACCAACTATAGGAAACTGAGGCAGGAAAACTAGCATCTGCAATGTTTGTAACAACAAAAATCTCACACAGTCATAAAGATGAAGCACATTTTCCACACTCCTTGAAGAAGATAGTACATGAACAGGAGTTGTACAGTAAATACAAAGCTAAGAAGGAATATAGATAGATCATGATCTGCTTGACTAAAGGGAGTTCTCTACCGGAGACTACAAAGAAAATAGAGTATCTAAGAGATTAAAGAGTCCAAGTTAATTACTTATAATCCATGTCTGTGGAAGTTTTCTAAGCCTTTCTCCTCCATTCCACTATCAGACAAAAACTTCCAAGAAAACAAAATGGTACTGAGGATTTGACTTCCTGTGTTTTAATTTATTTTTGTGGTTTAGGATTAAGTGAGATGATCTATGGCAAGCTCTCTGTAAATCTTAAAACATTATAGGCACATATACACACATTGTTGTCATCATTTTATTATTAATGTTATTACTTTTTTTTTTGCTATTATGTTCTTTGTGTGTAATTCAAGTAGCTGCCACCAGGAGAGAGGCATAAAAATGGAAATTCCTAGGCCCAGCTGACAGACTCTTTTCAGGTAAGAATGACTTGAGGGTCAAACAATCACAGTCTTCAAACAAAACAATCCTGTCCTGTTTCAACTGCTAACACTATTTTTTTCCCAAAGATAAGAGAGCTCGGAACACACATGGCTTTCCCATAAAGCAATCGGCCAGAGTTCTGACAAGTTCCCAAAGTTGATATAATGCATTATTAAGATTATGCATCAGGGGATAAATAATTAAAGTGTTTTGTGACATAAGCTTTAAATGTGGAAAATGTTCAATTCTCTGAGCTGTGATTTTTATTTGTATTGCTTTGAAAAGGGTGCACAGGGTTTGGGCAAAAGCAGAAAGAGCTCATCTTAATTCTTGAGCACGGCCCTGTCTTCCTGTCAGAAAGGTTCCAAGATGCAGGACAGTTTCAGTATGCTGAATGTGAGCTCACTTTTCTGAGCAAGAAAGCATTAGAACTGAGAAATTATCAATGCAGTGGGCTTATCAGTGAAAATAGAAACCACAAAGAGATGAGAAGCAAAACAAAAGAATTGCAAACAAAATTTAATCAAGGAGATTCAGCTGGCATTTGTGAATCTGTTTGCATGTCCCTATTGTCCCCCCTCCCCTTATCTAACTATTTTCAAGGAAACTATTAAAATGAAATATATAGTAACTTTATAAAAGGCCCTTACTGTTGGATCGGCTATTTTTTTTTTAAACCAGGATTGTTCAATGTTCAATTTCAATTGGTCTTCTGAGGGTCATTATTAAGTGAAGTGTAAATTTTGAATTGTAGGGATTTTTTAAAATTAAATTCCTCAATTGAATGGAGTGCATATGTATTCAACAACCATATTATCTTCACTAACTGTAACCTATATTTATTGTATGCTGGCTATGAACAATTTCTTTTCATCTTCACAGCAAGGAATTGCTTTTTAAAAGTGTATTATAAATGCCTATATATGATTACACTATTGAATCACTCCTTTTCAAAGTCCTTTATAGTATGCAAATTAACTTGGGATGTAATCTATTCAAATAGGATGAAAATACCTTTTCTATTTATTTCATTCTATTGCTCAGGAAAACATGTCATCACTGAACTGCACAGCCACATTCATCCACAATGACTCAAACACTTGGCCCAATTCTTCTTCTCTGAAGCTTTATAGGACAATAATTACTACTAAATGACAAGATGAAGATTTAGGCAGTGAGAGCTCATGAAAATCAACCATGCTCCCACTCACAAGTTGCCCTGAAATCTTTATTGATATCATGAATGTCTAATTATATGGCTACATAGAAATGGAGATCATTTTATCTCAGAAACCTTTCCTTTTTTTTTTTATCCCACCCTCATGTCATTACTCAGCTTTCTAATTTGTCCTTTTGTCATTATTCCCCCAGCCTCTCACATGAAGATACAGTAATAACCATAGAAACCTGAAGCTGGTAATAGAAGTGGCCATTCACTCCTTCATGAGCACAAAGCCCGTCGCTATCTATTTTACTGTTTTAGTTTCACTGAAGAGTCTCCTTATTGTGTTAGAGGCGTATTATGCCTTGTAAAGAATATAGTCACAATATACTTCTTTTGCCAAGAGAATCATCATTTAGATGTTTAATCACCCGAAAAAGCCATTTACAGCTCTGTATACACCTTCACTCTGAGTATAATCCCTTAATTATTAATTGGCTTCATAATTCTGGATTTGAATGCACTTTTATGAAGGTTTGCTCAGCGTGTTATGGTATATCTGTATTTTTTAATCTAAACTCACAGCACCTGAACATTTTTGTGTGTTTTGTGTTGTTTTGTTTGTCCAAAGGACACATAGAGTCCACTCAAATTTTGCTTCATTAGCAATATTTATTTCTTAGTGAGTTAGAAGTTTGTTCTTTATGGGTATGGCCAAGACTTTCCTTTATATGACTTCATTTACCATTTCAAATTCTATTTTTTTAATTCACATGTTTCTATGGGGCCAGTTTAGACTTCCATGTGTGTTTCTGTATATGTATATGTATTATCTCCAAAGCCTATGGAAGTGTGGTCTACAAGGGATATGAAACATAAAGAATATGTCTATAATATTTAGATCTTACCCAGCAATGAAGACAAAGATGATCTCTACATTTTGAGTTTAGGCACTGGAAAAACTTGTGGTATCCTTGAAAACAAAGAAGGAGGCAGGACATTTTAGATGAGGAGAAGGGAAAGATAACTAGTTCAAGTATAAAGGATGTTTAAAAATGTTAATGCAATAGTAAAACATTCAGAAGGCATTGGCATTGGTAGCTTGAAATAAAAAACTGGAAATCATATGTGTGTGTGTGTGTGTGTGTGTGTGTGTGTGTGTGTGTGTAAAGAGAGAAAGGGGGCAAAAGGAAGGGGGAAACAGAGAGAGAGAGACAGAGAGACAGAGAGAGACAGAGAGAGACAGAGAGAGACAGAGACAGAGAGAGAGAGAGAGAGAGA
>NC_058132.1:586424137-586494571 GCF_016433145.1 Gracilinanus agilis | reverse complement strand
AGACAGAGAGAGACAGAGACAGAGAGAGAGAGAGAGAGAGAGAGAGAGAGAGAGAGAGAGAGAGAGAGAGAGAGAGAGAGAATGTAAGGGAGAAAGGGAGAGAGAGAGAAGAAGAGGGGGGATAGGGCCAGGGACAAAGCTGTGGGAGACTCTCAATAAAAAGGAAAGAAGAGGAACCAGTCAATCAGGAAACGAAAGAAAATGAGAAGTGAGAACAGACCATAACTTTACTTATAGCTTCAAAGAACTGGAAGGGACCTTGGAAGTCCTTTAATCCAATCCTTTCATTTAAAATATGAGAAAACTGGAGTTCAATAAGGGTTGAGTCACTTGTCTATGGCCACACAGATATTAAACAGCAGAGCCAGGATTCAAAAAAAGTTCTCCTGTACCAGAGCAAATGTTCTTTTCATTATAACACACTGCTTTCCATATATAACTCAATTATATAATAATATAAACATTTATTGCAAATATATATTGCATATATAAATACATATATATATATATGTCCTGTTCTCAATACTAATTCTTCTTCTACTAAATCTATCTAATTTATGTCAATTAGATTTGTCTATAGGACAATTCCTAAAGAGAAACCATCTCTCACTTGATATACAAAATAAACAACTAATTGTGAAGATTTTATGCAAGACTTTAAAGTCTATAAAGTGGCTTCCATAGAATATCTTTTTTTTGATTCTTACAACAACCCAGTAAAGCAAGTGCTATTATTATCCCCATTTTGTAGAAGAGAAAACAGAGTTTAAGCCTCTTGCAGACATGGTCAGTCAGAAAATGTGACTGAATTCAAATTCAGATTAGATAACAAAGAATGGATGTGTGGCAGTAAGGATCACAAGAATCACTTGCTGCCTCTGACTCACTAATAATAAGAAAAGAAAATACCTTTCCGTATTGGATAGGATAAATATTTTCCAGATAGTTTCTCACCTGTATATAGCAGTTTATATTTTTGAGTTTTTCCCTGTATCTCATTTTATCCTCCTATAAAGGCTTCTAGTCATTAATGGTCACAACTAATGACAATTCCTCCTCTTAGGGGAGGAAAAAAAAGAGGACACACACATACACATATATCTCCATGTAGACAGTGAATATCAATCAGTACATTACACAGGCAACTATAATACACACAAATAACAGAGGTACATTTATATGTATATTTGTATATATGTAAATATATACAAGAGTCATATTCAATTTAACAGAAATATCTTACACCCACACAGGAGAAGATGCATGATATCTAACTAAGGACTTACATCTATTAAAAACCTATTAGAGTTGTTATTTGTTTCTCACCCATGTATGAGTGCACATAGTCACAGTCATCAGAGAATAAGTGTTTCTGTCCCCAAATCACCTACTTTTTTTTCCCCTGAAGCCTATGAAGTGCTTTTCATTGTAAAAATAATTTTAGCTTTTTTACTGCATTTCATAAATATGGCCTTTGGGCCCACTGTTTATGACAGTTGGAATAGCTCTGTTTGGACTAGCCAGCAAAGACATCGTCTTTCTGTAGGTATTGACACAGAAGCCATAAGCGTCCATCTGGATGTTATGCTTGTTTCCACACGCTTCCATAGCATTGGGCTTTGAGATTGATATCTAAAAATGCACATTTCAGTATAGTTGTACCATAGAAATAAATACCAATTTATTCATTAGCACTTCCAGCTATAACACATTTTAAAACCACATTTTAAGTTTATGATTTTAAGGCTATCCATAAATTCTTTAATGCCTATTTCACATATATTTGAAGCAATTTATTTTATTTTCTCTACTTTAGAGACTACCTTATGGTGATTGTGGCATTCAACATTAATTTAAATACTTTTTTATTTAAAATAAATTATGTATAAACTATATCAAATAGGAATCTTTTAATAGTTATCTTGCTAATAGTTTCCACCCTCAACCTAAGAATTTATTTATACTTGCAAAATAAAATACACAACTGAAAGTAATTATCAAGATGATCCAGACAAAAAGCATCTCAGACAAGGTTTTTATTTAGTGATCACTAGGGGCAATGACAGAACAATAGTCCATCAACCAAGGTGAGATTGTGGCTATTCAAAAGCCATGTCAAGTAATTTGCTAGAAATTGTCATTTGAGTAGGCAGAATATTGGGCAATATTCAATTGAAATTACCTCTCAAAGAATCATGGCAGATGCAGAGCAAACATAGTAGTAGCAGGAGAGGATAGATTACAGTATGAAACATAATTTTTTTTTAAAAAAAGGTAAGTAGGGATGATTTTGGTAAACTGACCAGTGAATAAAGATCAACATATGAGCTAAGGAACAACTGAAATATTTACCTTATAGGGCTGCTGTGAGGATCAAATAATATAATGCATTATGAAGTCCTTTTCCAAACATAATTCACCATATAAATATCAGTTGTTATTCTTGTAAGCTGACTTGACAACTATCTGGGTAGCTTGCAAATCAATTTATTTGGCTTTAAGTTCCCCAAAATAATGACTCACCAAAAGGACACAAAACTGGAACAAGGAAGAATGAGGTGGGGTAGGGTAGTAAAGAGGTGTGGCATCTATAGTTAATAAGGAAAAGTACTATTTTGGAGAATGGAAAATACAGCTATGGAAGAACTATGTTGAGAAGGACCAGAATAGAACAATCATTTTTCATGCTTCCTTCTCATTCACCTCATGGTATATTAAATTAATTTCCAACTCTCATGAATTCTTTCTACATAAATTCCCTTGTATCTTTCCCCTTCTCTCTATTCCTTTATCCTTAACTCAAGTTCAGTCTCTCATCAATTCTCAATGGGACTGGAATATAATATGCTCCTAGTTAGACTTCCTGTTTTTAGTCTTTTTTTTTCCAATCTATTATCAACTTAACTGCTAAAATAAGTTTCCTAAGTCACAAATCTAGCCATATCATTGCTCTGCCCTCTAGTCCTCAGTGCTTACTTGCTGCCTGTAGGAGAAAATACAAACTTCTCCGCAGAGCATTTCAGGTCTGCAGCAGCTGGTTTCTTTCTACCTAACATTCAAAATTTATTTTATATGGCTCCTCTTCTCACATTCTACATTCAAGTCAACCTAGATTATTGTCATACCCTAAACTAAAGACTATTTTTTATGATATTATATATTTATTTTTTCTTTTTTGTATACATTTTCATTTTGGTTTTTAATTAACAACCATTTATTTTCTTTTCCTCCTACCTAGATTTGTTTTAAAAAAAAGGAAAGGAAATTACATTTGGTAATTAAGAGACCATTAATAATTTTGCATAGGGCATTTTCAGTTTAATGATGAGGTGAGAAAAGAAATTACAGATGGTTTAGTATAGAGGGAAAACAGAAATTATACTGTAATCATTGCAGAGAACCACAACAACAACAAATCTTTCTTGGTGAAAACCATCCACAATAGAAAAAGTAAAATTCATAATAAACATAAATTTCTCAGATGGTGATCTGAAGCCAGTTGAGTAGGGCCCATTAATGTGTATATATATATATATATATATATATATATATATATATATACCTTAAACAGTTGTCTATTTTATAGAATGATAATTATTTAGTCCAAGAAGTAAAGAGGATATCAGACTGTATTGCATTTTGGAAAATAGATGCAGCTTTTAATAATAGCAAACTGTTCAATGTTAGAAAAATTTGCCATTTAAAAATGAATGCTCTACTGATGCCCCCCGCTAAAAATTATAAAATGTCTAAACCTTACAAAAATTAAAATTACAAATAAGCTAACAGGTGGTAGGAAATTCATTGTATATTTAAGCAGGCAAAATAGTTTTTTACCAAAGTTGATGTGTGCAGTGAGTGATATAAAATACACTTTCAAGTTATATATAAATGAGGCAATTTAGTGAGGTTAGTAAGATGGAAAATCCATATGGTACATTGTCACCCTTAAGATAATTTTAAAAACAAAAAATATGTAAACAAATATGGGCAAAAGCATCAATGAATTGGGGAGGATAACTGTAATAGCTTTGTGGGAAAATATGGATCAGATTCTGTAGTTTCAATAATCATCTATATTCAGAATAACTCCTAGGTCATATAAAGAGTCCAAATTTCTTTCTTGACTTTTCTCCTGCATGGACAACTGCCTATTGGATATTTCCAATTGGATGTCCCATAGGCAGCCTAAAATCAGCATTTCCTAATTAGAACTCATTATTTCTCCTGCCCCCAATGTGGTTCTTGCTAACTTCCCTATTTCTATTGAGGATACTACCAAAATTCTAATTGTATGGTTTTAAATTCTCAGAATTATTCTCAATTCTTCCTTTTCTCTCATCCCAAATATCCATTAAGTTGCCAAATCTTAATTCTACCTCAATGACATTTCATAAATCCGTTTCCTTCTCTCCATTCACATTAAAATCACCTTAATTTATACCCTCATCACTTCCTGCATGGACTGTTTCAAAAGCCTCCAGTCTCTCTTCTCTCTGAAATTCACCCTGAACAAAACTGCCAAATTAATATTCTTCAAACATTGATCTGTCCATATCACTCGCTCCACTATTCAAAATATTCCAATTGCTTTCATTTGACTTTGGGATAAAATGAAAACTCCTGTTTGGAATTTAAAGCATTTCACAATACGGTTCTAGCTTACCTTTTCCAATCTTATTCAAAATTATTTTTGTTCAAAAATTTTTTATTCCGGTCAAAGCAACCTACTTGATATTCCCTGCATACTATCTCATACTTCTATGCCTTTACAAAGGCTTCCATTGGCCCTCCCATGCCTAACTTCCTAAACTCAAGTGTAAAATCCTATAGGAGGCCTATACTAACAAATATGCATTTTATATTTACCTATTTATATTCATATTGTTGTTCCCTGAATAAAATATTAACTCCGTAAGGAAAGATCCAGTTTCATTTTTTTATTGTGTACAATGTATAATAAATACATTGAACAATAATGTACAATAGAAAATGTACAAAAATTTTGAATAATATATAATTTGTATACTGCATAGTGGAATATCTGTATATAGTAGGTACTTAATACAAGCTTGTTAAGTGATTCAATGAATGAACAAAAATTGCCCAGGATGAAAATGTTGGGAATAATCAAAATATATACATGAGTGGAGGATGCTGTCGGCTGGTCCCAACCCAGACCAATGTGATGCTTCAGGTTCAGAAATTTTATTTTTATTTTTTTGTGGAAAAAGAAAAGAGAAATATTTATAGAACTTCAAACAGCAAAAAAAGAGATTTACTTAGCTGTAGCATGGAAAGGACATTAGTCAAGGATACAGTATTTATACAGGCAAACACAGCATCTTTTTTATGGAAATGAAATCTTTTTACATGGAAATATATATTTTATATATTGAAATGTTTCTGTTCAGAAAGGGATGTTTAGTGTGATAAATCCCAAGGGAAAATAACATGATGGATGCACCTTTTGTGCTCTCATTTAATTAGGAAGTTGTATCAATGGCTTGGGTCTTGTAGCCCTGAAACAATCAAGAGTCAGAGATAGTTTCCTTGTCTTTCACAGGGCAAATTATATATATATATATATATTCTGGGACTGTGTTCCTACCATATCACACTCCTTCGTTACAGAGTCCTAGCCATCTTTTTATAAACCTTCTGTTTGATATCAGTTCTAAGACAGAAGAGCAGCAAGGGTGTTAAGTGACTTGCCCACAGTCAGACAGCCAGGAATTGTCTGAGTCCAAATTTGAACCTGTGTCCTCTTGACTCCAGATCTGGCAATCTATGCACAGTACTACTTAGCTGCTCCAGAGAACTAAACATTTTGCAGACTAGTCAAACTTGTGGTCTCTCTGAATTTGGATGAAAAGTTAATTGGGAAATGTTTAACAAAATAAATAAAAATGCAATACAACAAAGATAATGTTAATTTTTTATGTCAATATTTGGTCTTTGGAGATTCATCTATATTGAGTTCGAGATAACTATGACGACATTCAATAACTTAAATGACTTTCAGGATATTATTGGAGAGTATTCAAGAAGCTTGGTGTATAGCTTTGGAGCCTAGGGCAAAAAAATTGGAAAATGATAAAAAAGAGAGAATAAGCAATTGAATGGACCCATGAAGGAATAATTGATTGTAGAGGAGAATGAGAACCAAAAATCCTAGTCTTCATCTTATCCATTCATTAGGACTGAGTCCCAGATCTTAACAATCTAGCCTCTTTTGTGTTTGATGCCAAATCTTTTCAGTATAAAATGGTTCTTCTGATGGAAAATAGTGACAACCACCAGCACACTATTAGGAACATCAAAGCCTAAAGATAAATGATGATATTTTCAGTACTATCACTAATTCTCATAACAGGTCAAGATACTACATCTCTAGTAATGAAGCTCAAAAAATACAGGGATTCCTGACCACTCCAAAAGACCTATTATGAAAAATGCCATTGCCAGAGAAAAAAACTTATGGAGTCAGAACACAGATAAAAGCACATCGTTTTCTATTTCATTTTCTTCATATTTTTTGTAATGTGCATATTTTGCAAGAGAGTACATATATATCCTATACCAAATTGTTTATTCTCTCAAAGAGGGTATAGGAAGGGGAGGGAGAAAATATGGAACTTAAAACATTAGAAAATAAATGTTAAAAATCTATTTTATATATAATTGAGAAAAATAAAGTATTACTAAACTACAACAAAAAGTAATTAACAAAAAGGTTACTCATTATCTTCTTGCTTATATTCTTTCTTGAGATAATAACTATCTTATTTAAACTTAAAAGGAAACATACTGGCTTCTAAGATCCATGTACTCTTTATCTTCAGTTTGAGAGAGTTTATCTTAGAAAAATAAAGCTATGAATTTAGTCACAATGACTTTGGGACCCCAGCTAGGCAAATTCCTAACATATAATCAGAGATTGGGCTCTCTATTGACAAATTTTAAAGTTATATTTGTCAGTTAGTCAATAAGAATTTTTTAAAAACCCTTACCTTCTATCTTAGAATCAATGTTATGTATTGGTTCCAAGGCAGAAGAATAATAAATGCTAGGCAATGGGGGTTAAGTAACTTGTCCAGGATCACAGAGATAGGAAAATGTCTGAGGCCAGATTTGAACCTCCAATTGTCAGTACTGGCTCTCTAACCACTGAGCAATCTAGTTGCCCCAATCAATAAGCCTTTATTAAGAATCTATGCTATGTCAAGCACAATGATAATCACTAGAAATATAAAAAAGGCAAAAGACAGACCTTTCTTTCCAGGACTTTAGAATATAATGGAGGAGGCAATATGAAAACTACTATATACCAAAGCTATATAATCAACTGAGAAAAAAGCAAAGAGGAATTAGGAAAGGTTTCATGTAGAAAGTGAGATTTTAACTGAGACTTGAAGCAAGCTGGGAAGGTTAGGAGCCAGAGATGAGGAGGAAGAGAATTCCAGGCAAAGAATAGTGAGAAAGGCAGTGTCACAACTGAAAAGGATGGAGAAGTGAATCAGGGAGGAAGAAAGGAAAAGTATAAAGAAGTTAGGTCATGAGGGTCTATGGATGCCAACCAGACAGCTTTATATTTGGTCTTGGAGGTGGTAGGGAGGTATTGGTGTGTGTGTGTGTGTGTGTGTGTGTGTGTGTGTGTGTGTGTGTGTCTGTGTCTGTGTGTCTGTGTCTGTGTGTCTGTGTCTGTGTGTCTGTGTGTCTGTGTATATCTCTGTCTGTGTCTGTGTGTCTGTGTGTCTGTGTGTCTGTGTATATCTCTGTCTGTGTCTGTGTGTCTGTGTGTGTTTGTGAGAGAGAGACAGAGATAGATAGATAGATAGATAGAGAGATAGAGAGATAGAGAGATAGAGAGATAGAGAGATAGAGAGAGAGAGACAGAGAGAGAGAGACAGAGAGAGAGAGACAGAGAGAGAGAGACAGAGAGATAGAGAGAGAGAGACAGAGAGATAGAGAGAGAGAGACAGAGAGAGAGACAGAGAGAGAGAGACAGAGAGAGAGAGACAGACGGACAGACAGACAGACAGACAGAAACAGAAAGAAAGAGACAGAGATAGAGACAGATAGAGAAACAGAGACAGAGAGACAAAGACAGAGAGAGAGAGAGACAGAGAGAGAGAGAGAAAGAGACAGAGGCAGAGACAGAGAAAGTGACAGACACAGACACAGACACAGAGAGAGACAAAGAGAGACAGAGAGAGAGACAGAGAGAGAGAGAAACACAGGGAGAGAGAGACAGAGACAGAGAGAGAAACAGAGGGAGAGAGGGACAGAGACAGAGAGAGACAGGGAGACAGAGATAGCAAGAAGGAGAGACACAGTCACATCTACACATTAGGGAAATCACTTTGGTGGCCAAATGAAAGACAGACTAGAGAGGAGAAGAACTTGTAGCAGGCAGACCAAACAGCAAGCTATTGCAATATTTCAGATATGAGGAGATGAGAGTCTTTGTCAGGGTGATGCCAGTGTCAGAGGAGAGAAAGGGCAATATTGGACAGGTATTACAAAGGTGAAAATGAAAGAGTTTTGCAACAGAGAAAACATGGGGGTGTAGAGAGAGTAAGGAGTTGAGGATGACCTCTTGCTTCTTTGAGTTTGAGGTGAATGTCAGTTTACTGAAAATATTGGTGTAATGAAACAGCAGATTATATTATAGTACATGTGGACAGAGAGGGACCTGGAAGGGATAATGGGGGAAAGAAAAGACTTTTCTTAGAGACTATATCCATTTTAGATTTTCTACTGTAAGATGTCTATGGAGACAATAGTCCTTTTCTTAAAAATTTTTTCCCAATTACACATAAAAACAGCATCCACCATTTTTCAAAGAATATTGAGACTTGAATTCTCTCTTTCCTCCCTCACCCCCAACTACCTCCTGCCTTGAGATGGTAAACAATCTCATGTAAACTTTACATGTGCAATTGTGTAAAACATTTTTCCATATTAATCCTTTTGGACCAGTGATTCTCTTTAATATCCTTCCCTCTCCTCCTCTGTACCAGAGTTTTGCCTTTTCTTTTTTTCCCCTTGACGGTATGCCAGAAAGCTACATACTCCACTTTCTGAACTACCTCCTCCTGCCTTTTTTTTTAAATTGGTTGAATAATTTATTGATGTTACCTGGAGGTGTGATCGAGTTTTCCAGACTTTGGAACAAATTTTCTACCTGGAATAATTTTACTTTATATAATGCCTCACACTTATTCTATGGTTTTTGATGTGTTTACTTATTGATTAAGATATGTTTTGAATTAGTTAAGGTATCATAACTAAAATGGGGTGGAAGTGGTTTCAATCTTACCCCTACACAGGTCAATTCATATTAACCATGGAATCAGTTTCAACTCTCCAGGATAATTAGAAAGCAAAATACTTCTAAACAACAGCACCCCTTTTCCCCATGCCCTTTCTGGGAAGAAGTTTTCTGAATTAAGCCAGATGAAAAGAGACCTGCCAAATGAGGGAGAGGATCTAAACTTATTTAATTTATTTCCCCATGACATGCGTTGTTCTTTGAGGGAGCAAAGCACTCGAGGCTTAGGCAACTTTGTACCAGGGGTGGAATAAGGAAGGTCCAAAGAAGATCAAATTGAACTAAGTCCAAAAGTAGCTTTATTAGGTCAGTTTTCCTAGAGACTAGATCCAAGAAACAGGTGGAACAGAGTGTTCTTCCCTTCCACTCTTGGCTTTGATTCATCAAAGGCATTATTTCTGGGAAGTCATACAACCAATTAGTCAAGGGCATGATGATGAAGCTGCTATTTAGCAGGGGCAAACATTTTGTCCTGAAAAAAGGCCAGTTCACCATTTGTGACAGTTGCATAGTGGATAAAGTTCTGGACTTGGCAAAGGAAAACCCAAGTTCAAAATATGGTTTAGACCTTCACAAAATGTGGCAAAAAACAAGTCATTTAAGCGATTTTAGCCTGTCACCTGCCCTGCAGAGCTGTTGTGAGGATCAAATGAAATAATAAATGTAAAATGCTTTCTTTACGTTAAAGTCCTATATAAATGTTAGGTATTTTTATTTTATAATAATTATATTTAATATATGTTATATATAAATTATATATAATATAATACTTATAGAGGTATTTTATAATACTCTAATGTTTCCTAAAAGGTTCTCCAAACAATTATATATGTTGGGATGCATCAGGAAAATTCCTCCATTGATCCTAACTCCAAAATTTAAAGGCTTAAATTGTCTAGTACTCTTTTCTCCATTCCTTCAATGACTCAGCCATACTAATGGCCACCATCCAAAAAAACAGTGCCAATGTAGATCATAAGTTACCAATCCCTTGAGAATTTCTCAAACATCAATCATATCACTTATAGCTGGAGGATTTACCCAGAACCCTATTCTTCAAGCTTTTACAGTATTAATTGCTTGAAAAGTCCAATCGTACATACCTCTATTATATAGAACAAACAGTTTTATCAATGAATGGAAGCAGTAGCCTATAGCTAAAGCCTGGTGCTATTCTGGGCTTCACCCAGAAGATAAGAATTATTGCTTCAGAGGCAGGCTGATCAAAGTTTATATACTATCACTTATGTACTTGGAGAGCTGGGATAGATCTAGTATACTATTTTTATTAATTTTACCCCTTCTGAGATGTAATGGGCATTCATCTCTCTAGGACCAAATATGAACAAATCCCCATCTGTCCATATCAGTGAAATCATAGATGCCTCAAAGTATTCATTTAAAACTTATTTTTCAGTTCATTATAATTTATTAAAGTTTATTTAGTTTCAAATTGGTTTCAAATATCTCTAATTATTCTATGATTTATTTTAATTACATTTTTTACTCCCAGGTATTTTTGACCTTGCTGATTTTCAGGTCATTATTTTATTCTTAAAATATGAATGGATCATTCTTATCTTTAAAGGAAGAAATTTAAAACACAAATAATGCTATTCATCCTAGCTCCTGTCATATATGTTGGTCATACATATCTAGCCAATTTTCAAGAAAGACCAAGATATCATCAGATGAAGGAAAATGTGACACCAATCCAAACCCTTAATTTACTGCTTCAAATTACTCAGTTTCCTTATACAGGTGAAAACTAGGGCAGCCTGGCTGATGAAGTACTAGATACCTCCAAACTGAAAGATCCAATTTGCCCAATATTCACAAAATGATAGAAATCATTTGTTCATTTTCTCTTTTTTTTAAAAAGTTTTTAAAAAAATTTCCAGGTTAAGTTAGAATAATTTTAATATGATTATTTTCTGAATTTTTGCTATCCATGTTCTCTCCTTCTTCCTTCCCAACCTTCCTCCTTTCCCAAGACAGTAAATATGATATAGGTTGTACATGTGTTACTATATAATACATATTTCCATGTTCATCATGTTAAGGAAGAAGAGACATACCACTTGCACTGGAGAAGAATTCATGAAGGAAATAAAGTAAAGAATGGCATGCTTCAATCTTCATTCAGACTCCATCAGTTCTTTTTTCGTCATGGGTTCCTTTGAGTTGTTCTGGATCCATGCATTGCCTTTAATAGCTGTCTTTCACAGTTGACCATCGTACTTTATTGCTATTATTGGGTACTCACAATTCTGCTCACTTTGCATCACAGCATAGAATTATTTCCATTTTTGTTTGTAATCATCTTGTCCTTTCTTATGGCACAAAAGTATTCCATTACAATCAGTCTGAGATTGTAATTGTTACCCCTACTTTTTTAACTTTGGCTGAAACCTTGTAGATTCTATTTCTATCCTTTACCTTTACTCTGTGTATATCTCCCTGCTTTAAATATGTTTCATTCACTTATTCTCCTGGTTTGTTGTTGGGTTTTTTTCTTTTTGATAAGTAGGCTACTCAGAACAATTTTCTTTTATCAGCTGGACTCCATTCTGCGCACTTCCTGCCCGACTCCCAAGGTGAAATACTTTGTAGCTCTCCCTATGGTCACCCACCTTCATTGGTAGCCAAACAACTCTTCCTTCCATGGAAGGAGGTCTTGAGATGGACCCCTCTGAGTCAGGGCTTTCATTTCAGCCACAGCAGCTCTATAAATAGGACAGTGATCATTTTCCCTACTAATCTCACCCTGCTGCTAACACTCAGGAGAGGGATTGGAGTTAATTTTCTCTTTTCACTTCCTAACACTTGATAGCAACTGATTTAAAACAAAGATTTTCCTTTTCTTTTTTTTTTTCTTTCCCTCCCAGAGTGTAAAAAGAGACTGGATTTGTGAAAATACACAGCATGGGGCTGTAAACATTTCCTCCATTTCAAACATTTTCTGAGACTGAAATTTTTCACCTAAGATCTGCCTCACTGAACTGGCATATTAAGAACTCCTAGAAATGCAGTGTCTTGAAAGCATTAACAAGTTCTACGTAAACCAAGACCTACCCTAATTATATAGAAAATGGCATTACATGTTTGATCTACAAGTAAACAACTTCCATCTGTCTGAAAGGATTGGGAGTTAGCTTTGGCAGAAAATGACTTCCTTAAGGTTCAACTTTGATTCCAAGATAATTTCACCCTATAGTCTAAATGCATCCATTTCAATATTGCCCCTTGAATCTAAAAGTTCCTTTCATGTAAATGGGAGCTAGGTATATTATTATCCCTTTTGATGTTGATTTGTGATCATTAATACAGTCATTTTTTTCAATACTTTGGATTTTTGTTTTTGTTTTCTTTTAAAAGATTCAAAAAAGGAAAAAAAAAGAAAAAATGTGAATTTAAAGCTGGGTGATGGGGGAGTGGTAACAAGAAAGGTTAGCAATTTCTTGACCAAAATTTGATTTCAGGTCACTCTTCAGGCTCCTGGGCTTCATGGTAATTTGTTCATCCTTGTTTCATTAAATTGCAATTACTTCTGCTATCTCTGGCTTCATCCCTTTGGCTGGATCCTGTATTAATTAGGCCCCAGGATCCTTGTAGAGATGAAGAATTCTCTACTGGACAATGTTCTGCCAGAGTCAAGAGGTGAGTAAAAAGATGTTAATAGTAAAGTCAAGAATTATCATTTAGTTTTTTTAATGTTAGAATTACAGAGGTCGTCACCTTCGTTTTCTGTTATTTGAATCTCACTTTCTCTTATCTTTTCTGTTTGAATTTGGACACAAAAGTGATCACATTTATTTTTTGCCAAAGAAATCAAAAGAGTCGATATGTTTTTGTTCTGAGAATAAATATATTCATTATATTCATTAATCTGGAACTTTTCTCTTGTCTAATTTTGAGGCAACTCTAAAAGTGGCATCTCAATAGTCAAATAGATAAAATATAAGGTTCCCTGTCTTATTTCCAGTGGGAAGCTTCATGAATTTCTCTCTTAATATATGTGAATAAATAAGTGAAAACAAACAAACAGATAAAAAACAGTAGGCATTTCAGAAGAAAACTGGCTTTGAACCCTCAATCTGACACTTTACCTGTGGCCAAGGGTAAATCACTTAATCCCTCAATTGCTTTAAGCAACTCTCTAAAGTTTATTTTAGGAACATGTTTAAAACCATTCTTACAAGGCAATAATATTACTTCATTTGAAGGACATGGAAGAAAACCACAATTTATATAGAACTACAGAAACTTCAAAGTTGAAGGGTCCTCATATATCATGTAATTTTTGTTGTTTAGTTATTCAACCATTTTCTACTCTGTGACCAAATTTGGGTTTATCTTGGTAGAAACTAGGGTGGTTTGCCATTTTCTACTCTAGATCATTTTTCAAATGAGGAAACTAAGGCAAGCAGGTTTAAGTGACTTTCTCAAGGTCACACTACTAGTATTTTAATCCATATTTGAACTCAGGTTCTCCTGACTCTAGACCTGGTGTTCTATGTGCTTATCAACTTAGCTGTCTATATTATGTAATAAAAGCCTATGATTTAATTTTTTAAATGTTTATGCCTTATTCACCTTCTGATCTCCTACCTTCAACCATCCAACTGAGAAGGAAGGATGGAAGGAAGGAAGGAAGGAAAAAAAGAAAGAAAGAAAGAAAGAAAGAAAGAAAGAAAGAAAGAAAGAAAGAAAGAAAGAAAGAAAGAAAGAAAGAAAGAAAGAAAGAAAGAAAGAGAAAGAAAGAAAGGAGGAAGGGAGGAAGATAATACTCTTGCCATGAACAAGTATAGTTAAATCTTTCCAAGTTTTTATATTTACCATATTGTTGTCATTACATAAATTGTTTTCTTAGAATTTCTGTTCCCTTTATTGTGCATTAGTTCATACAAATGTTCTCATGTTTCTCTGATGCTATCTCCTTTATCATTTCTCATAGCACAATAGAATTGCATCATATTTACATAACATAACTTGTTCATTCATTTCTGAATTTATGAATAACAGATCAAATCACCATTCTTTGCTACCTCAAAAAGAGCTAAATTTTATATATCCTTAGTTAGAACTTGTTTAACTTAGACTAATCTTTCTTTTAATATATTCTGCCTCTAATTCTTCCATTTCTTTTCTTCCCTTTTCTTACTCTTTTTATGTTAAGGGAAATGTATCTTTACCCAACTATTTTTATTTCTTCAACTTGATTTGATTTGTTCAGATGACAATGAGGTTGACATGTTAGGTGTTCTTCCTCTTCCTCCTTGGTATATTCCTTCTGCTTCTATTTTGCTCTCTGGCTCTAAGATATCTGGCAAATTTCCTTTTAAAATTTCTTGAAAAATGATATATAAGCTCTTTGTTCTTTGAATTCAGGCTGTCTAATTACATATATAGGTATATTTATTCATATGTATATTTTTCTGTCTTTTTCTTGGTTCCATATTTTTTCTCTTACAATATATCATACTTTTTCTGTTTTTTCAGTCTTTTGATGACTTAGTTTTAATATTTCTTGTTGTCTCATTGAGTTATTGGCTTCCATTTGGTTAATTTTAATTTTCAGGGATTTTATTGCCTGGGTATGGTTTTGTTCTTCTGGTGCCAAGCTGTCAATTCCCTTTCAATTTTTCTCTTCCATAACTTTCTTTTTTTCTATTTTTCTTCTAATATTTTCATTTCATTTATTAAGAAAAAAATAATTATTCAAAAAACCAAATGATTCTAGAATCATTTTCCTCTTCTGAGTATGCATTTTGCTTATCCCGGTCACCATAAAGGCACATAGTGATGTGATTATCCTTTTTGTTTGTTCATTCTTTCAGCTTCTTTACTTCTGACTTGATATTATTGCTGTGCTCTGTGCACTTCTGGAGAGAAGTTTTAGGGTGATATTTTTGCTGGTTTTTTGGATTATTGAGTTTTTTATAACTATAAGATCTCAGGGATAGCTCATGCTAGGGACTTTAAGCTTTTGATGCTCAGCAAGTGGTCTGACCCAGAACAAAGTCTAATTAAATTCTCATTGCCCAGGACCTCGCCACATCTGATCTCTGTAAGTTCCTGACCTGGGTTTGGGTCTCAACAACACTGGACTGCTTGTGAAGCCATTACTGGACAGTAAGTTTCATGCTGTCTCAGAGTGTAGCATTCCCCTTTCTTTGATGTTATTGCTTTCAAGTTACACTAGAAGCTAGAACTGAGATCGTGTTCTGCTCATAAATTCCAAGTCATGAAGATGGTGTTTGTTTCTAAGCTTGTTCCTTTCTAGGTACATAGACTAGTTCTCATGGTCACACTGTACTCTGGAAGGTCATCCCTGGGTATAGGTGCCCTCCTCCAATCTGGATCTGTGACCCAGAAGTGGGTGGTAGACACCAAAGATGTCATTTCATACCTCTTCCTTCACATTTCCCTTGTATGAACCAGGGGTCTCCTCTTGCCTTGATACATAAATTCTCTTAGTCCTGGAGTAAGTACTAGAACTCTCTGTCTCCTGAATCACTGTGATGTTTTCCTTGGATTTCTTCATTAGGATTCAATCTAGTGCATTTTCTAAATATGTTTGGAAAAGATTTAAAAGGTAAATAACTATATTGCTTCATTCTATTCCATCATAATTGTTCTGCTTCTCATCCTGTCAAGGAACTAGAGGTTTAAGGATTTAAGTAGTTTGTTCAAGTCCACACAGTTAGTGAGTAGATGAACCTAGAAACCAGATCTCTTGATTTGTAATCTAGTGCTCTTTCCACACTGCCTATTATATAACATTTCAGTATTATTAATGATTCAACACTTTAAGAAGTCACAATTTTCAGATCTATCTCCAGTGATACAAAGTGCAAAATCTATGTACTTTGAAAGATAGATAATGTTCACAAGATGCTGTGCTGGAAAATATGAATACTAGAACATTCTAGCAGTGAATTTTCCTAGGATGTTCCTTGAACAATAAACATACAGTAACCAATTCTATGCTTAAAGTCTTTTTAGCTCAGTAGGATCCATCAGTGTTTGTGTTGCATCATCACCTTCCTAGAAGACCCAGGATACCTTCTGTAGGCAACATGGTAATGGACCTTTACTGTCGACAGAATCTTTGCATCCTCATTGTAGCAAAATCTCTCAAAATAAAGCTCTAGTCCATTTCTTTGACTCACCCTTATTCTCCATTTTTGTTTTCCAGTGAATACAGATTAAGATCTTACTATAGTATAGTAATTAGTGGTTCTGTTCAAAAAATAGCTAAAAACACCAATTTCAGTAGTGAAGATAGCCTAAGAAACAACATGCTTCTTTAGTCAGTTATATTTTTATTATTCAAATAATAATGTTTCCTGTATTTCTTCTCTATCTTGCAATTGAAATAAAATTAGCATAAGAAAGAATAAGGAAAATGAACTAACACAGTCTTAAGTTTTATCTCAGTTCTTATTTGCTATTGACTATGTATTCTTTTCCAACCACCGGTTTTTTATTTTGCTCATTATTGTACCTACATCTAATATTTATCTTTGGAACTTCTCCATGTAGCATTCCTTCCTCACTCAGTTATTTCATTTTCCCTGGACTCTCAATCATTGTTCAGATTTATTCTTCCTGCTTTCAACACTGCAGCAGCAGCAATTGCCTCCAATCTGTAGAACTCTAAATCACTTATTAAATCCATATAAATTTATTCTCACAACATCTGGTATAGTGTTATAATTTCCAATTTGGAAATTGTTATTTCATGAAAGCTATGCAAGAATTTTCTGTCAAAGCTAAAAAAAATTTTTCCTCCTTTTTCCTACTCGAATGGATGTTTCTGAGAGATAGTGTTCAGAGGTCTCTGGTTCCTGACAATTGCCAATAAATAAAGAGCTTGAATATTAGGGAGCTATCGTTCAGCATCATACCACATCTAGCAATAAGTGTGGAACTATTCTCCATGTTTTTATTGTGGGTATCTCTTGTTATAACTGAAACCAAAAGTATTTCTGGGACTTTCCCAAAAGAACATTACAATTTTCCTCAGCACTGATCTAAAGCGAAGGCACAATGAAAAGAGGGTTAGATTTGGAAATCTGAAAAGAAAAATGTGCTCCGATCCTGCCTTTGAAATCTACTTTTGCGTTATCTTAGGTAGGTAACTTAACTTCTCTGTGCCTCCATTTCCTCATCTGTAAAATGAAGGATTTAGACTGATGACTTTTGACATCTCTTTGATTTCTTTGACTTTGACAATGATTACATAGTCTATAAGTCTATGAAATATTTTCTTTTAGCTTCAGATTATCTTTATGACAGTATCTTCACTTCTGTAATTTTAATTATCTAAAAAAAGAATAATTGAAATGATTGAAATTACAAAGTAGATCAGGAATGATTTTAAGCACATAAGTACTTATTTATATGAAGTTTTAGGCTTACAAAATGCTTTATAAATATTATCTCTTGTTATCCTCATGTCACCCATGGAGTATAGGTGCTGATATAATTCCCATTTTATGGATCAAGAAACAAAAAACAAGAAAGAGACCACCCATCTCTCCAACAATCTGTAAATACATACATACATTCTTAATTAGACTAGTGAAAGAAGAAAGAATGGATTTCTACAAATGATTTTGCAGACAATTTCTCCCCTACTGTAAAATAAATTTTCTCCAACAGTGTTTAGGTCTCTGCATATCATTGTGGGGGTTCCACATAACAAAAGTACTAAGGGAAGTGTGTGGAGCTGTGGAAGAAAGCAACTAGATGGAGCTACAATCATTTGCCAGAAATCCCTCCATCAATAGTTATTAACCTTTGCCCTATTTCATTCAGCAATGAAGATATCTTAGTGTACCACCTTTCACTGGATAATGCTTGGGAAGTCTGGAGGACATTTGGAAGTCCACACACTTTTGTCAATAAGAGAAATTACATTTAATAGACCATTCACTTTTTAAAATAATCTCTTGAGAACAGGTCATAATCTGCAATGTGCTTCAAGATAACTGGTTTCAGCTTGTTTTTAAAATCATGTAAATGATATTAGCTTCCCAGAAGGAAATTCAACAGAACATTATTTTCATTACAACCACTAATAGTAATACTATCAGTAAAATTATTTTCTATTAGTCTGAGATCAGTAAAAGCAATGGGTTCCCTTCTAATCTTGGTTGCAAGTAGTGATAATCTATTCCTTTGCCATTTTTCTACTTATGAAACATGATAATTTGGAAGTTTATTTAAGTTGCTTCATTACCCCGACTATTTTAAACAGTTGCTAATAACTATCCTAATCGTTTCTTTATATTATGGTTGAAAGAAAAGAGCCATAATTCCTTTTCTCAATTATTAATCAATTTCAGGATTCATTTACTAATAGGGAGTGCTTAATAAACCACTGTTCCTCTCTCATTGACATTTTCCCCTTTCACGAAGCTGATGGATGAATGAGAATCAAGTGACAGACCACTGATGAGCTAAGAAGTTCTAATCATGTCATTTTGGAATGAGGGTAATTTATGCAATAGGATAATAATTTCTTTATACTTGGGCAGACACTGAACAATGATTAGAGGATTTGATTCCAGGAATTTAAAAAAATTCTTAAGATTAAAATGCAAAATTATTAGAAAAAATATTCATTACTTCCTTTGCCTCTATGTCTAGTTATAAGGCTGATAAAACTTTCATTTTGGTAACAAAGACTTGGTATAGTATCAGTGTTGGAATTTGAGATATCAGATTCTGTAAAAACTGGATTGTCAGACAATGGGTTAGTTGTAGCTTAAATTTTAAAGATTTAGAATAAATTGGAGGTCAAAGTCACTTTGCTCTCTTTCTCAAATCATTTGTTCAATGTGTCTCAGAATTTCAGAACTAGAAAGTAGATTTGAAATTATCTTGGCTAAATTTATTCTTGACAAATGAGGAAGCTGGATCGCAGAAAAATTAAGTGACTGGAGAAAAGTCATGAAGCTAGGTTCCTGGCAGAGATGGGATTAGAATTCAAATCTCTTGGGTTCCAATCCAGTTGTTTTTTTTTTAATCACACTGTGCTGTTTTCTTTGATGATGTCTGTACTTCATATAAACTTATTACCACAAAACCTGGATTACCCAGTAGACTGGCACCTTCAATTAGTCAGAGTCATTGTTAATCCAAGAGAAAATAAACATCTGAAAATGTGAAAATCTTGATGCATGCTGCTGTGAAAATGCAACATGGATTCAGTGATCTTTGGAGCAATTTCCCTAAGGTTGACAAGCTATCTCTCAAGTGTTGTTGTTCAGTAATTTTTCAGTCATGTCCAATTCTTTGTAATCCCATTTGGGGTTTTCTTGGCAAGGATACTAGAATGGTTTGCAATTTCCTTCTCCGGCTCATTTTATAGATGTGGAAACGGAAGCAATCAGGGTTAAGTGACTTGTTCACAGTCACACAGACAGTGAGTGTTTGAGGCTGGATTTGAACTTGAAAAGATGAATGTTTTTGACTCAAGGCCTGACACTGTATCTAGTGTACCATAGGGCCAAGTTTTGGGGTATTTTTGTCAGCTGAATGCATAACTAAAGTAAATGTAACTAAAAAGTTCATAGGATTTTTGATTTTGAGTTAGAAGGGACATCAGAGAATATCAGATGCTATGTTCTCATTATACTGCTGGGGAAAGCAAGAATAAGCAAGATGTAGTGATAAATACAATGAATAATGGAACTAGGATTTGAGCTCAGGTCCTTGGTCCCTGAATATAGCACTCTTTCAGATACAATATATTGTTTGGGGAAGATTAATCTGGTTTAATCACATGTCTAGCTAATGGATGACTTTTTCTTTTTTCCTCTTGTATAGTCCTTGGGAAAGAATGTGATGCACTAGAGAAAGCTCAGAAAAGATGGATTATCTGAGTAAAGCCAGAGCATGTAGGTAAAAGCTATGGTTAACTGAAAATTCACCTGGGACAAATTCATTTGGAAGCAGAGGAGGTAAATTGGCAAACTAAAGGAAAGTAGTCCTACCAAAGGAGGGCATGAAGAGGGGGCAACAATGCTAGCCCTCACCCTGGAAGGTAGGAGTAGGGTTAGAGGGGCAGACTCTGGCGACATCCTGGTGGAGAGGAGGATTGTGACATAAGACTGGTCAGAGGGAGCTATGGCCTGAGTCTCATCAAGAAGTCAATAAACATTTATTAAACTCCAGTTATATACCAGACACTGTGCTAAGTGCTGGGGATAAAAAGAAATGCAAAAAATAATCCCCTCCTCCAAGAATCTGACAAACTGTTGAGTTGCCATTAGGAGCAAGTATTCCCTGGTCACTACTATCTTTGGATAATTTCTCTTTGTGAGACCCCAGGTGAAAGAGAACTTCACTGTTAATTCATTCTAGGTACACCTCAGACTTATTAATATATTCAATCTGAAGAGGAAACAATTTTCCAAGTCAGGGTTGAATGTAAATAAAGGTTCAAACAAAGAAAAGGTACAAGATTAACAGGTGCTATTTTTTCCTTTATGGGATGGGATAACACTTTTTGGCGAATGTTTAATATAGATCTTTAGGTGAATGTTTAATAGATTTTAAGGTAAATGTTTAATAGATCTTTAGATGAATGTTTAATAGATCTTTAGGTGAATGTTTCACAAAACAAAACAAAGAAGTTGGGAATTTTATTGATGCAGGTGAAGAAGCACCCCCAACCAATACATATCAGGTTCTCCTCTAAAAAAGAAAATAGTATAGAGAAGTTAAATGACTTATCTAGGTTCACCCAATTAGTGTTTGGCAGACACAGAGCCTGAAGCCAGATTATTCACACCAGGAGGCTAATTCTCCATCCAGTCTTCTGGGGATGCTACAAGTCGAGACCAAAAAGCAAAGCAGAGCATACTCTCCCTATCTCATAAATTTATGACTCTATATATGAATTTCCCAATAGACTGGCTATACAAAAAAGGACTCACTTGTCATACGTCTTGCTTCTATGCCCACGTGTATGTTTCCTATTTTTGATCCCAAAGTTTTGTTTTAATACTCCCCTTTGTTTTGTTTGGCAGCTAAGGCAGCAGCTTCCAGTTTCTAGCGAGGCAAGCTTATGAGGCAGACAGTCTGTGAGCCTTGGAAGGCAAAAGCATCACCTCAGTCCATGCCTCCCGACAATGCTGCTACCTAATGTCCTGAGCCTATTCTTAAATTAGAATTTTAGGAGGCATGCCAGCCCCATGCCCTGCCAGCCTGGTTCCATCAGGCTGGTCCATATTGATTTATTTGGATGCATCAGTTCCTTGGTTTTCTGTCAGTTAGCTCTACTGTCACCCGCTTTGATTCCTCATTACCTCCATTGTGAATTCTATGAACATATATCATCAAGCAGCCGCTGCACCCAGGATTTGAGACTGACAAAATAGGATCAATGTCTTAGGGGCACAACCCAGAATTTCAATAATACAATTAAATTCCTTGAATACCAGATACATCCAGATTGTCAATCCTGCATTTTCCCCACGTTCAGGGCAGGAAGCAGCCCCCACCCAGAACCTGTGTGTGCTGTTCCTGTCAGTGAGTAACGAAGGAAAAAGACTCGATAAAGAACCTGAGGGAGAGATAATCAAATGTTGAACCTGCTGAGCCTGTTAGATGAAACTGTTAACAAGGCTTGCTCAAATCACTGGGGGAATGCTGGGCAGGGAGGAAGATTGGGGTTCAGAACAGAAATGTGTAAGCAGGGTTAGGCAGCCTTAGGAGGACTTATTCCTCATTGCTGGAGCTACGGCGGAGGCAGCCTTCTGAAGGATTTGGAGGGTCCCCCAGGAATTGCTTGGGCACACTTCCTCACTCGAATCAGGGAAGCCTAAAGCTTCAGAAGGAGAGGGAAGACTAAGGAAAGAGCTTGTAGACCTGGAATTCTCATCTGCACTGGCACAGAAAAACTTCCTAAAATGTTAAAATCAGAAAGTGATGCACACATAGCAAGGATACATATGTTTATGCGTGTATGGGTTTATTTGTGTGCATACGTGAACGGGGTACCAAGGACATAACGGAAGGTGGAGAGAGTTATTTAGAGCAGGTATTTGCCACTCCTGATAGGACAGCAGAATGCAGGTTCCATACTTATCTTCAGGAGACAGACGTTTGATTTGTGCCCTTCTAACTAAAACAACAAGAATGTCATTATCCTATACGTGACTGTCTTTCTCCAGAAATTCTAACTTTCTCCATTTCCCCAGATTCTCCTCCCTACAAGTTCCGGCTGTCCCTACCACTGGTCTCACGGATGGATATCAACGAATATAGTCGATTTCAAATGGGAAGAAATTACTAAGGCTTTGGGGTAGATCACCTATTTCCAGGTCCTAAGTAAGATATGATTTGAGAGCACTTGATTTCACTTCTGTAAGCTAACCCTAACCCCCATTTTCACATTCACCCCTGACCATTTGAAGAACTTTGGTTATAAAACCCAAAAATGGGGGCAGATGGGTAGCTCAGTGGATTGGGAGTCAGTCCTAGATACCGGAGGTACTAGGTTCAATCCGGCCTCATACATTTCCCAGCTGTGTGACCCTGGGCAAGTCACTTGACCCCCATTGCCCACCCTTCACACTCTTCCACCTAGGAGCCAATACACAGAAGTTAAGGGTTTAAAAAAATGAAAAAAAATAAATAAAATAAAACCTGAACATATGGCCTATGTCCTGTACAAATTATTAAACTCAAATAGGGGGTCATAAAGATTTCTAATACAAATGAGGAAGAAAATTCTATTTTGTTCATATTGTATTTATATTTGTAGAACCACAGTTACCATTTTTGTGACCTTAGACAACTTTTAAAACTTTCTATTCCTCAGTTCACTCCCCTGAATAGAATGTAAACTACTTCAGAGTAAAAATTGTTCATCTTTTTCTCTACATCCCCAGAATTTAGTATATTACCTGGCACATAATTTGTGCCTAAGAAAGTATGTTGAATTAAATGAATCTCAATAATGGAAAGAGGAAAACTGGACAGTGAGGTCTTTTTTTCCTCTAAGACCTAGATTATAAAATCCTTTGTTAAATATGATATACTTTGAGCTCCTATAGTCCCCAGAATGAAAACAAAGAAAACAATTTTCTTTTAACACTCCTAAGGAAGAAAAGAAAAACAATTGATTCTTTAGTCAATTCATCTTTTCTTTTCTTTCCTATGCTCTCTTTTCTTTCCCCTCTTTTTTCCACTTTCCTCTCCTTTTCATTCTCATTTTCTTGCCTGTTCCAATCTCTCTGAGTGACCCTGATCAATTAAGTCTCATTACTCCTTCCTGTCTTCTTTGAGTGAAAAGTAACTAGAACTGAGGATCTACTGACCAATAAAGTTATTGCTATATTGAAGACTGTGAGAACAACAAAGCAACAATATCCAGTAGTTTCAGCTAATACCTTTATGGGCTTTTTCCTAGGTTTTACTATATCTGAACTTCCTTCTGCACTCTGCTTTTTTCATTTATTTTTTTCCAAATTACACTGTTGTAATCATTATATGCATTGTTTTATTGGTTATGCTCACAAGATTCTTTTCTGATTCATACAAGTCTTCAAGATTTCTCTGAATCCATTCTTTTCATCATTTCTCAAGGTTAAATTGAGGCAACTAGGCAGTACAGTGGATAACTGGCCTCAGCCACTTACTTGTGTGAACCTAGGCAAGTCACATAATCCTGTTTATCTCAGTTCCTCTTGTGCCAAATGAGCTGGAGAAGGAAATGGCAAACCACTCTAGTGTCATGGCCAAGAAAACTTCAAATGGGGCCATGAAGAATCAGAAACAACTGAAACAAATTAAAAACAACAAAGATTAAATAGTATTCTGTGATATTCATATGTATTCATTCTAATCTTACTGATAACAATTATAAATATAAATTAATTTTAGCAATGGCAAGACATCTCATTCATCTGCCATTTTCTCTTTTTTTTGGGGGGGGGAACAGAAGAAGGATTGAGGGGAGGAAGATGCAAAAATCACTTTGAATACCACCTATGTGCTATGGAGGTAATCTTGAGTTATAAGGAAATCTCCTAGTAGAACTTGGAAGGGGTATCGATGGAAAGGCAATATAACTTTGGATCTAAAAGACAGTTTACTGCATTTATCTTCAAGGTACAATTCTTACTGGCAACGAGAAAGTAAATATCTGTCCATCCTTGATAAAAAAAAAAAACATAATTTTCTCTCTGATCTCCCAGGAGTAACAGATGACTCACAGTAAGCAGCCACCTTCTCTAGAAACATCATAAAAAGCATCATCAGAAGCAAAGAAACCTATCTAGGCTCTGCTTCATCTTTACTACCCTTTTCCCTCATCAGTGTGATTCTGTTCTACTGCACAGCTATACCAGATATTCTGAGTAAGGCTTAACACAAGCCAGTCTCCTGATAGTTTATGTTCAGCATCTGAATGAAATGAGAAACTTGCAGATTATTCAATAGTTTGCAAAAGAAGATTTACTTAACTTTTAGCAACAATATGCATTGAGAATATCTTGAGCTCATTCAAGTGAAAGAAACCCGTTTGTTAAATATCACCACAAATCCAAACCAGTCAACTGGCCAAACATCAGAGAATAGCTCCTCATGACTGTTTTGTACTCAGGTGCCCAATAATTGATGCCAAAAGCCTAAAACTTTAGTTCTCTTATCCAAATATGTCTTGGGAATGGATGAGTTTAATAGTTTTAAAGAAAAAGCAACTAGACTAACTTGCATGAGATTGGAGTTTAAGGTATTGTTCCCACCATAATATAACACAATGTGTTTTCTTGTTATAAAACAGGCACCCACTATGCTTTGTTTTTTTTTAAACTTTCCATTAATTTTTTACTTACATGTAAAATCAATTTTTGACAATTATTTTCTGATAGTTTGCAATTCAGATTCTCTTTCTTCCTCCCTCCCCAAACCTTCCCAAGGTAGCAAATCTGCTAATATAGCTTTGAGCGATACATTCATGCAATATTATTTCTATATTCCCTATGCTGTGACAGGAGATATATCATATATACAATAAAAACTCATTAAGGAAATGAAATAAAGTGGAAGATGATATGCTTTAATCTGCAATCAAATTTCAAACCTTTCCTTCTTTGGTTGCAGCTAACATTTTTTTATCATGAGTCCCTTGAAATTATCTTGGGACCTTGTTTTGCTTATAATGGTTTAGTCCTTCAAGTTAGTCCTTATATTATTTTAGTCCCTAAAATATCCCTGTTAAGATATATACTGTTCTCCTGGTTCTGCTCACTTAATTTCGCATGAATTCATATAAATCTTACATGTTTTTCTCAACTCTTCCTGTTCATTGTTTCTTATGGTCAATAGTATTCCATTTTAACCATATTCAATCATTCCCCAATTAATGGATACCTCTCAGTTCCCAATTCTTTGCCAATACAAAAAGAGTGACTAAAATGTTTTTTTTACAAGTAAGTCCTTTTTTTCTATCTCTGATCTATTTGGGAGGCAGACCTAGTAGTGGTGTATTGCTAGGTCAAAGAGTATGCATAGTTTTATATGCACTTTTGGCATAGTTCCATATTGTCCCTATGAATGGTTATATCAGTTCACAGTTCCACAAGCAGTGTATTAGTCACCTAATTTTCCCATATTCCCTCAAACACTGATCATTTTTTTTTACCTTATTAATCAATTTGATAGGTGTGAGTTGGTACCTAACGAGTTGTTTTATTTTGCCTTTCTTTAATCAATAGTGATTTAGAACATTTTTTCATCTAACTATAGATTGTTTTAATTTGTTCTTCTGAGAACTGCCTGGTCATATCCTTTGACCATTTATCAATTGGGGTACATTCTCATAAATTTTTTTTAACATTTATTAATAATCATTTTTAACATGGTTACATGATTCATGCTCCTACTTTCCCCTTCACCCCCCGCACTCTCCCCCACCCATGGCCGACGCACATTTCCACTGGTTTTGTCATGTGTCCTTGATCGAGACCAATTTCCAAATTGTTGGTGGTTGCATTGGTGTGGGAGTTTCGAGTCCACATCCCCAATCATGTCCACCCCAACCCATACGTTCAAGCAGTTGCTTTTCTTATATGTTTCCTCTCTTGCAGTCCTTCCTCTGAATGTGGGTAGCATCTTTACCATAAATCCCTCAGAGCTGTCCTGGGTCATTGTATTGCTGCTGGTACAGAAGTCCATTACATTCGATTTTACCACAGTATGTCAGTCTCTGTGTACAATGTTCTTCTGGCTCTGCTCCTTTCGCTCTGCATCAGTTCCTGGAGGTCTCTCCAGTTCGCCTGGAACTTCTCCAGTTTATTATTCCTTTTAGCACAATAGTATTCCTTCACCCGCATATACCACAGTTTGTTCAGCCATTCCCCAATTGAAGGACATACCCTCCTTTTCCAGTTTGTTGCCACCACAAAAAGCACAGCTATAAATATTTTCGTACAAGTCTGTTTATGATCTCTTTGGGGTACAAACCCAGCAATGGTATGGCTGGATCAAAGGGCAGGCATTCTTTTATAGCCCCTTGAGCATGATTCCAAATTATCAGCCAGAATGGTTGGATCAGTTCACAACTCCACCAGCAATGCATTAATGTCCCAATTTTGCCACATCCCCTCCAGCATTCATTACTCTCCCTTTCTTTCATTTTAGCCAATCTGCTAGGTGTGAGGTGGTACCTCAGAGTTGTTTTGATTTGCATTTCTCTAATTATTAGAGATTTGGAACACTTTCTCATGTACTTATTGATACTTTTGATTTCTTTACCTGAAAATTGCCTATTCATGTCTCTTGCCCATTTATCAATTGGGGAATGGCTTGATTTTTCATACAATTGCTTTAACTCCTTGTATATTTGAGTAATTAGACCCCTGTCCGAGTTTTTCGTTATAAAGATTTTTTCCCAATTTGTTGTTTCCCTCCTGATTTTGACTACATTGTTTTTGTTTGTACAAAAGCTTTTTAGTTTAATATAATCAAAACCATTTAATTTACATTTTGTAATTTTCTCTAACTCTTGCTTGGTTTTAAAGTCTTTCCTTTCCCAGAGATCTGACAAGTAAACTATTCTGTGTTCACTTAACTTATTTATAGTTTCCCTCTTTATATTCAAGTCGTTCACCCATTCTGAATTTATCTTGGTGTAGGGTGTGAGATGTTGATCTAGACCTAATCTCTCCCATATTGTTTTCCAAATTTCCCAGCAGTTTTTGTCAAATAGTGGATTCATGTCCCAAAAGTTGGGCTCTTTGGGTTTATCATACACTGTCTTGCTGATGTCATTTACCCCAAGTCTATTCCATTGATCCTCCTCTCTGTCTCTTAGCCAGTACCATATTGTTTTGATGACTACTGCTTTATAGTATAGTTTAATATCTGGTACTGCTAGGCCCCCTTCCTTCACATTTTTTTTTTCATTATTTCCCTTGATATTCTTGATCTTTTGTTATTCCAAATGAAATTTGTTATAGTTTTTTCTAATTCAGTAAAGAAGTTTTTTGGTAGCTTGATAGGTATGGCGCTAAATAGGTAAATTAATTTGAGTAGAATTGTCATTTTTATTATGTTAGCTCGACCTACCCATGAGCAATCAATGGCTTTCCAATTGTTTAGATCCAGTTTTATTTGTTTGGAAAGTGTTTTGTAGTTGTTTTCATATAATTGCTGTGTTTGTTTTGGTAGATAGATTCCTAAATATTTTATATTGTCTAGGGTGATTTTAAATGGTGTTTCTCTTTCTACCTCTTGCTGCTCTAGTGTGTTGGAAATGTACAGAAATGCTGATGATTTATGTGCATTTATTTTGTATCCTGCAACTTTGCTAAAGTTGTTGATTATTTCTACAAGCTTCTTAGTTGATTCTCTAGGATTTTTTAAGTATACCATCATATCATCTGCAAAGAGTGATAACTTAGTGTCCTCCTTGCCTATTTTGATACCTTCAATTTATTTTTCTTCTCTAATTGCAACTGCTAGTGTTTCTAGTACTATGTTGCATTCTCATAAATTTGATTCACATATTTTAAAAAAAATTACCTTTTTCAAATATAGTTGTTGTTTCCCTTCTAATCTTGGTTGCCTTAGTTTTGTTTGAATAAAACATTTTTAATTTGAAGTAATCAAAACCATCCACTTAATTTTTATTAGGCTCTATATGTTTTGTTTGGTGATAAATTTTTTTTCATATCCATAACTCTGACAAGTAAACTTTTCTGTGTTTCCCTAATTTGTTTATGGTATCACTCTTTATTTCTAGCTCAAGTATCCATTATGATTTTATCTTAATATATGGTGTAACATATTGGTTTATGCTTAGTTTCCACCTTATGTTTTTTCAGTTTTCCCAGCAGTATTTTTCAGATAGTAAATTTTTCCCTTACTAGTTTGGATCTTTTTGTTTATCAGATACTAGGTTAATATGGTCATTGATTAGTCTATGCTGATTTCCTAATTTTTCTATTGATTTACTACTCTATTTCTTAGCCATTACCAGATTAATTCGATGAACACTTTACATAGAGTTTGAGAACTGTTAGGGTAGGCATCCTCCCTTCATAATTTTTTTCATTAATTCCCTTAATATTCTTGGCCTTTTCTTCTTCCAGATGAATTTTGTTATTTTTTGTTCTAGTTTTTAGTAATACTTTTTAGGTAGTTTCATTGGTATGGTACTGAATCGGCAAATTAATTTAGGTAGAATTGTCATTATTATTATATTGGCTTGGCCTATCCATGAACAATTCATATGTTTCCAATTGTTTTATTTGTATAAAAAGTGTTTTGTAATTGTGCTCGTATAGTTTGTGGGTATGTTTTGGTAAAGATACACCTAGATATTTTATATTGTCCAGAGTTATTTTGAATGGATTTTCTAACTCTTGCTATTGAAATTTGTTGCTGATAACTAGAAATTCTGATGATTTAGGTGGTTTTATTTTTTGTCCAGTAATTTTGCTAAAATTGATAATTGTTTTTATTAGGTTTTTGATTGATTCTCTGGAGTTCCCTATGTATACCATCAAATCATCCAAAGACAGATAGTTTTGTTTCCTCATTGCCTATTCTAATCCTTCAATTTATTTTTCTGATCTTATTGCTATATTTTTTTAACAAAATATTGAATAAAAGTGGTGATAATGGGCATCCTTGCCTAGTTCCTGATCTTACTGAGAAGGGTTTTAGTTTATACCCATTACAAATAATGTCTGCTAATGATTTTACACACATGTACTCTTTTTATTCCAATGTTTTTTATAAATAATAGGTATTGCATTTTGTCAAAGGCTTTTTCTGCATGAATTAAGATAATCTAATGGTTTCTGTTGGTTTTGTTGATGTGGCAAATTATGCTGATAGTTTTCCTAATATTGGACCATTTCTGCATTTCTGACATAAAATCCAATTGGTCATGGTATGAAATCCTTGTAATATAATGCTCTAATATATTTGCTAGCATTTTATTTGAAATTTTTGCATAAATGTTCATTAAGAAGATTGGTTTATAGTTTTATTTCTATGTTCTAGCTCCTCCTGATTTAAGTATCAGTAGCATATTTGTGTCATAAAAGGAATTTGGAAAGATTCCTTGTTTCCCTATTTTCCAAATAGTTTATGCACTATTGAAGCTAATTGTTCTTTGAATGTTTGGTAGAATCCACTTGTGAATCCATCTGACCCTGTGACTTTTTCTTATGTAATTCTTTGTGGGCACGTTCAATCCTTTTTTTTCTATTATGGATTTAAATATTTGATTTAATTTTTTGTTAATCTGGACAGTTAAAATTTTTGTAACTATCCTATTTCTCTTAGATTGTCAGATTTATTCAAAGCGGGGCAAAATAAATCCCAATAATTGCTTTAATTTCTTTTTTCGTTGGTTGTGATTTCATCTTTTTCATTTTTTATACTGGCAAGTTGATTTTCTTCTTCCTGTTTTAAATCAGATTTACCAGTAGTTATTTAATTAATTTATTTTATCATAAAACCAGTACTTTTTATTATTTATTATTTCAGTGGTTTTCTTACTTTCATTTTTATAAATTTCTCTTTTGATTTTTACGATTTCATGTTTGGCATTTTAATTAAGGATTTTTAATTTGTTCTTTTCTAGGTTTTTTAGTTCCATACCTAATTTATTGATTTGCTCTTTCTCTATTTCATTGATGTAAGCATTAAGAGTTATGAATTTTCCGGGGGCAGCTGGGTAGCTCAGTGGAGTGAGAGTCAGGCCTAGAGACAGGAGGTCCTAGGTTCAAAACCCGGCCTCAGCCACTTCCCAGCTGTGTGACCCTGGGCAAGTCACTTGACCCCCATTGCCCACCCTTACACTGAAGTACAAGGGTTTAAAAAAAAAGTTATGAATTTTCCCCTAAATACAGTTTAGGCTGCACCCAATAAATTTTGGCATGTTGTCTTCTCATTGTCATTTTTTTCAATGAAATTATTGAATGTTTCTATGAGTTCTTCGACCCATTCATTCTTCAGGATAAGATTGTCTTATTTCCAATTAATTTTTGCTCTTTCTGCTACTTTCTATTGAATAATTTTTGTTGCATTATGATCTTAAAAGGATGCATTTAATATTTCTCCTTTTCTACATTCTCTTGTGAAGTTTTTATGCCCTATTGTGAAGTTGTTAAATACTACTGAGAAAAAAAAAGTATAGTCCTTCTATAACCATTCAGTTTTCTCCAGATGTGTGTCACATCTAACTTTTTTCAAGTTCTTTTTACCTTCTTCACATCTTTCTTACTAATTTTTTGTTTGGATTTGTCTAATTTTGACCTGGCAAGGCTGAAGTCTCCCACTAGTATAGTATTACTATCTATTTCCTCTTATAACCAATTTAACTTCTCCTTTATGAATTTGGATGCTATGCCGTTTAGTGAATATATGTTTAGAATTAATATTGTTTCATTATCTATATGCTTTTTATCAAAATGTAATTTTCTTCTTTACCCTTTTTATTAAACCATTTTTTCCTGAGATTATAGTTACTAACTCTGTTTTTTTAATGTTGTTTTTGGTTTTGTTTTTACTTTGGCTGAAACATAATAGATTCTGCTTCATCCCCTTACTTTTACTCTGTGTGACTCCTTTTCACGTGTTTCTCATAGATAGCCTATTGTTCATTTTTGGTTTTTAATTCACTCAGCTGTCCTTTTCTATTTTATGGGTCACCCATTCATATTCACAGTTATGATTACTAATTGTGTTTCTTTCCATCTTATTTTCCCCATTTCTCTCTCTCCTTTCAGCATTTCCTAATTCACTAAGGTTTTGCTTCGGACACAGCCTTCTCCGATTCACCTTCATCTTTTCTCTCACTATATTTCTAGTTATCTTCTGTTACAAAAAGTGCGGTTATACTTTGTATATTTTGCTTTATTATTTCTTTCTTTCATCTCTTTGTGGTATAAATCTAGTAGTGCTAATGCTGAGTAAATGCATGGTTTAGGAAATTTGGGATATTGTTCTATATTGTTTTCCAGAATGGTCAGATCAGTTCATAGTTCCATCAGTAATAGATCTATATAACTTTCTTCCCATAAATCCTCCCATAATTGTCATTTTCTTTTTGTGTCATCTTTAACAATCTGAGTTTACGTGAGTGGGAACCTCAGAGTTGTTTTAATTTACAATATTCTTTTAGAGACAGCTTATGATCTTTAATACTACCTGCACCACTGTTCCTATTCCAAACCATCATCAAAGGGAACGATCACTTCTAGGGCTAGTTTTCTCTACCAGATGCAGACCAATACACAAAGGCTACTGGAGTGTCCTTTACTCCAAGTAGATCAAATCATTTCCACTTTGGTCACAATTTCTCATGACTCTCTGATAAAGGTATTCCAGTATATGGTTGTGCTACCAGACCACTGACCCTGAAGTGAGTTTAGCACTCACATTCATGATTCAGGAAATCAGCCCTTGTGGAAATGAAACCTCGCAACTGCTTCTAATAGGTACTATAACACTATCTCTTCAGCAGCCACACCTACTGAAGAACTAGAAAATTAAGTATTTGTAACTCTCAAATGGTTTATAAATGCATATTGTTTTACCAGAAGAAATAATCTGAAAAAGGGGCAATACCATCTGCTTTGTTACTATACCTTAAGAACTGTGAGATCTTTGCATCTGACTTGTAAACTGAAAATTCCTTTGTATAGTGTCTTCCAAATTAGAATGCCCTGTAAGAGGAGGGATATTTTTGGTTTTCTATTTATAATTGTTTAATTTAGGACAGTGTTTTACATATAGTAAAAGCTTAATAAATGCTTTTTTATTCATTCTATTTTGAATTAATATTCTTTTTTTTTTGGTTTTGACTTGGTTTTCTTCTTGCTATTTCTCTCTCTTTCTCTCTCTCCCTGTCTATCTTATCCACCTAGTCAATTTTAATAATTCCAATATTGTTATTTTCAATTTTATCTCTAATTTTATTTCTTTTTTAATTATAAAATTATTTTTCTATTTTTATAATTATATACCTTTATGATTATATACCTTTTTTCAGTTATTTATTTTTTCTCTCTTTTGTTGATAAAAGTGTTTAAAGATAAGTATTTTTTCCTAAGGACTTCTTTGGTTGGCTCCTTAAAAGGTTTGATATATTGTATCATTGCTATTATTTTATTTAATGAAATAATCTGCCTGGGCCATTTCTTACTTTTAAGTGATTATTGAAGGCTGCTTCCTTTCTCACTTCTGCTCTGACAGACTATGTTTTGGTTCTAGTTTCAAGTTCCTGAAGTTCCTGATTACTTTAGATGGTACTGGCTCATGATGTGGCCCCCAACTCCCTTTCAGAATGACCCATGGTTTCAGGCCCTTTTCTAGTCAACTAAATATGCTAGGTTGCATAGTTCCTCTCCTTCTCTAACAACTTCTTGTTTGTTCATTTGAGTTCACATTGGATTCCCTAAATATAAGTCCTGTCTTTCACTCAGAGTTTATTCACACTCATTATGACTTCTCTATTAATACATTCCCCCCTCCCACTGCCTGACTTTTTTCCTCTATGATCTGACAGTTGTTTTGTGTAGTTCTGGATTCGATTATTTAACATTTCTGCTTCTTTTCAGTTTTCTCTAGCTTTTCTTGGATATTTTTCACATATTTTCTGGGACTTATGTGGGGAAAATTTATCTTCTTCATGAATTTGATAGTACCTTCATATTTGGAAGCCTTTACTTTTTGTTTTAAGCAATGTATTCTTTTTTATCTTCATGAGCTCTAATTTCATTAAAAAATTCTTACTATCCACATTCTTTTTAAGTCATTGTGGTTAACATATTTTATTTTTATTAGTTTTGAAATTAATTGTGGAGTGACTCTTCTAGATTTAGCTTATGAAATTCTCCTAACCTATAATATTTATATTCATTGGTTTCAAAGATTTCTTCTGTTAACTTTCATCTCCAGCTTCAGTTCCTGGGCTGGGACTTTGTGCCAAGAATAGGTGCTGCCTCCACCTACACTCTTAGAAAATTTAGGTAGTCCTTGATGCTTTTTTTTCCATTCTGCAGTTTTGGATTAAATAAGTGGCACCAAAAACCAACCTCTTCCAGAAGCTTTGGTTTCTTTTTCATTATCTGGTGTCTTAATGCTGGGGCTGACCCAAACCTACTTGTCTCCTCCATATTTTGTTCCCATCTAAGAAATGGCTCCATCTGCCTTTACCATCTTGATAGATCCTAATTAGATATTGAAAATTAGGCAGATTTCAAGTGTCTGAGAGACAGTCTATCCCCTTCTCCCAAATGGGGAATTTACTGGTGCTGAGACATCCCCCCCCCCTTTAGCAATCATCCAAAGGAAACTGACCCTGCTTATTACTGTGGCTTTAACAAAAGGAAAGGGTTCAGGACTTTTGGAAGTCCCTGAGTTGAGCACAATAGTACAAAACTCTGTCTCTGCACAATGGCCAGTGGAGGAATGTTTCTGTCACCTTGCATAGGCTTAAATAGTAGAGGCTGAGATCCCTGTGGTTTTGTGCTCTGCTGTTGGTACTGAGGGCAACTCTAGGTTTCTGAACCTCATCTTGTGTCCTGAATTGGATGAAGGCACTTGATGTTTATCTTCAGTTTTCTTAATCTCTGTTTCAGCTGGAGCCCCTCAGTGTTTGTTTATTGTTTGTTTTTTTTCTGGGGTATTTTTCAGGGAAACTAGAATTGGCTAGCATCTTATTTTGCAGTCTTAAGTAGATGATATAGCAAACATTTATTATGTACCTACTATGAGTATGGCACAATTCTAGATAATAAGGAAAAGAGAAAGATGAAAACTAGTCCACTCCTTGAAAGAGTTTATATTTTGTCATGATTCATCTAGTCTTCTAGCCTCCACATTACAGAACTGGCAGAAACATTCAGTTGTTTATTCATTTTTCAGTCTTGTAGGACTCTTTATGACCCCATTGGGAGTTTTCTTGGCAAAGATACCTCCCTTGCTCCTTCTTCAGCTTTTTTTTACAGATGAGGAAAACTAAGGAAGGCAAGGTTAAGTGATTTCCTAAGGTTACACAGCCCATAAGTGTCTGAGACCACTCTTGAACTCAGGAAAATGATTCTTCCTGACTTCAGTCCCAACACTATCCATTGCTCCATCTAGCTTCCTCTGGTGGAAAGATATAGGACCTCAAGACAGACTTGAAGTCAGCAAGACCAGCATACAATTGTTACCTCAAATAGGGACTAGTTGTGTAACCCTGGTCAAGGCTCTTAATTTCTACTTCCCTCAATATCCTTGTCAGTAAAATGATGGGGTTGGATTAAATACCCTCTAAAGACCTTTCCAAGTCTAGATCATTTGAGCCTGTCACCCTTTCCTCTTCCTTTCTACCTGTCATACCTAATCAGCTGCTAGATCTTGCTTCTTCAGCCTCAATGACATCTCTTACATCTGTCTCTTCCTCTTTACTACCTATGCCACCATTCAAATTAAAGCCTTGATCACCATCTGCCTGAACTGTTGGAATAACTACCTAAGAGTTGTTCCCATAGTCACTCTCAGTCCTTTCTAAATCATTCTTAGCATTATCGATAAGCTTCTATTTCTCACATGTAGATCTACTCAGGTTGTTCCTCTACCTATAAAATCTTCAGTTATTCTCTTTTCCTAGAAAGTAAAATTCCAGTTCCTTTGCTAATAATTCAATAACACCTACCACCAAGCTTTGTGCTGACTTTCTGCTGTTATCTCATACCATTCCTTGCTATTTAAGGGAAGAAAGAAAGGAGAAGGGAATAATCCTTTATATAGTACCTACTATGTGCCAGACACAGTGCTAAGTACTTTAAAAAACTATCTCATTTGACCTTTACAGTGATCCTGAGAGGTGATATTGTTACGGTCCTATTTTTCAGTTGAGGAAACTGAGGCAAACAAACATTAGATGATTTGTCTAGGGTCACAGTCAGTAAGTGCCTGAGGTAGATTTGAACTCAGTTTTCTATTCTATCCATTTATTCCAGCCAAACTGGAATTCTTAGTTTCAAATGCCACATAATCTCTTTTCAATGCTTTAATTCAAACTTCCCTAAGCCTAAAATGCCATCTCTGTCCCCTATGACAGTTGAAAGCCTATATACGTTTTAAAGATTGACTCAAATGCCATTTTGTCTAGAAGCATCCCATAATCTTATTCACCTCTGAATCATCACCCCTCCCTTGAATTGTTTATTGACTTACAAAACAGTACCTATGCAATTATCCTGTGTGTTTTTTAAATACAGTTATTTCCTAAATGGATTATAAATTCCAAAACATCAAAAATATATCTAATTCTATCTATCTATCTATCTATCAAAAATACCAAGATTAAGGGCTATTCCATTTTTTCTTTGTATTTCAAGCACCTAGCCATGTTTTTTGTATGCCATAAGGATTTAAATCATTTGTGGAATTGAATTAAATTCATTCATCCCTATATCTCACCAATATAGGTGCAGGCTATTTTCGATTTTCATAGCTTCCAATATTCATGTCCTCTCTGCTCCCTACTAGCCCTCATCAATTGGTATTAAAATAGAAAAATTAATTTATTTGCTTTCTAAAGATTTGCCTGATCTTTTTTGTTGCTTTTTCTTTTCTTGACTATTCTAATCATTCAGTCTGGCTCTGGTGAATATATGTTCATTGCCCTGAAATCCTCCCCTCTGCCTCTTTTTTTTTTACTGTTAGGTAACTGGAGCTCAGCTGAATACCAGTCAACCTAACAGAGACTACAATCAAGCAAGCAGGACAGAAGAATTGAAGCATTATAAAACCTGATTTTTTTTCTGTGCTTTATCATTCTCATTTTTAAAGTCACAAAGTTTCAGATAATTGGAATAAATGGGTTTTCTTTTTTTCAAACTTGTTCAAAAGGAGGTTTCTTTTTTGAATTGCTCTCCTTTATCTTTCTATGGAAAATTTTTTTTTAATTTTCTGTTTGTTATTTTATTCAGTGATGATTTTTCAGTAAATTCTCTAGTAATAGTTACAGGAATTACATAGACTACAGCTTGCTGATTTGTAAACTAACAACCTTTTGTTGCTAGATAAGCAATACTTAGGATCCTGAAAAGAGTTCCTGAGGCTTCCCTTCCACCTTTCTTCTATTATCTATACTATTATTTTACATATATTGTTTCCATATACATATGTTTCTATACACATATACATATATTTAATGCCATATAGTGTATATTATATATAATCTGGTATATTATCATATGCAATGTATTAATATGCTTTCTCATATCACATTCATTACTCTATGTCACCCTTTTCCCATCTACTCTTTCTTGTAATAAACGATAAACATTTAAGCATATCCAGCCTATGCAGAGACCTTATGTACACCTTATTCTATTTGAATAGTTCCAACTTCTGCAGAGTAGGAAAGTGTATCCTCTTTCAGTTATCCAGGATTGAGTTTATTATTTAATATTGATTAAACAGCAATTTTTAGATAAATACATGTTCACATAATTAAGCATATATGCATTTATCTGAAAAAGAGAATTACTCAAAAATATTTAAGTGAATCTGCTTTTACTTAACTCCATTGTAGGATCATTATGTGATCTTTTATTCTTTTTTATCATGGAAGAGGCAATTCATTTTTTAATATCCATGCTCTATGACTGCTCATCATATCAAGACAAATTATATTGTGTACATTCACAGTCCGGACTGCTGCTGTCTGTAGTGGGATCTAAAGCTATCCAATTAATATATGGCGTTCAGGGAAAATAGCTCATTTTTAAAGCAGGGTCTTAGGCAAAGGAAAGGACAGCCTTTTATTAACTTTGTCCCTTGTCTTAAGACATATTTATTGCATTCTTCTCGAACAGAAATAATAGAGGTTCAGGCATAAGGCTATATGCGTGCATGCACACACGCACACACATTCAAAAGAAAAAAAAACTCGCTACTGCTATGAATGTAAATGTGCCTGTCCTTTGATAGAAAACATTGTAGTTTCCTTCAAAGTTGGAAAATAACTCATAAGATTAAAGGACCTCTCCTAAGGAAAAAAAAGAGAAAACTTACTTATTTCTTACAACTAGAAATGGAGACAATAGTTTTTCAAAATATTCAGTGAATTATCTATCTATCTATCTATCTATCTATCTGTCTATCTGTCTATCTCTGCATACATGGAATCTGATTGATTCATCAATACTTAACACACATAATATATAATAATATTTATATATGTATGCATATACTTATGTATATGATAAATATATATCCCATAAACATATGGTTAGTCAATCTCTGCATTAGTTTTTATAGGCATAACATAGAGAATATATATGTATATATACATATACATGTACATGTATACACACAAATACATTGTTGTTTTTAATTCATTTCAGTTGCTTAATTACTCCACTTGAAATTTTCATGGCACAGATACTGGAGTAATTTGCAATTCCTTCTCCAATGTGCTCAAAGGGGAGCAAACACACTGGAGCTCTGAGACACTCCCCCCCCCAGAGAACCCTGTCTCACTTTCCCAGAACACATCTGATACTTTTAAAATCAAGATAATCTTTATTAAGCAAGGACATATATGAGCATATGAAGAGAATTGGTCTAAAGCCAAATGCTCAAAGTTTAATCTGAAAGTAACTATAATTATAATTCTTAGCAAAGAAAGGCAGATCAAGGAAAAATGAAAAGAAACTATATATTCTAAAATTTATCTAGAAGCTCTTTTTGTGAGGTTAAGAACTGGAAACAGAAGTGATATTTATCTTTTGGGGAATGGTCAATCAAGTCATGGTATATGGTTGTAATGGAAAACTAGTGTACCGTAAGAAATAACAAATAAGATAGCAACCAAATAAAATCCTTTAAAGAATTATAAGAAATAATAAAGTGAAATGAACAGAATCAAGAGAATGTTGTACACAGTAACAACAATAATGTATGATGATCAACTGTGAATGATTTAACCATTATTAATAAGGCAAGGATCCAGGACAACTCTAAGGGACTCAATGAAAAAAGATATCTACCACCAGAGAAGGAACAGATGGGATTCCAAATTCAGATTGATATACAACATTCATCACTTTATTTCCTGCATGATTTTTCTCTAGTATCAGCAATATGCATCTTGTTTCACAACATGATGAACAGGAAAACATTTTATATGATAATGTATGTATAACATATCATATTATCTGCCTTCTTGTGGAGGGGATAAGGAGAAGAATCAAGAGTGAGGGAAAAATAAATGAGACATAAATTTTTGGACATAACTAATAAAAAATTTGTTTCTCTTAGATAATAATATTCATTATAATTTATTGCCTATTTAGAACATATATTGCATATGTATCATTTTATGCTACATGTTATATATATAAAATATTTTATGCTACATGTTATATATATATATATATATGGTAACAAAAAGAAAAAAATGAGAAGAAGAGAAATTATGGAGGGAATAACCACACCACTGAAATCACAAATCTTTCAAAAATAAAGCATTGAGGTAAACTAAGCATTTCATTAGAGTATGTCAGATTGAGGAATGGACAAGTGGCTTGGTGGATAGAGATCCAGACTGGAAGTACCGAGTTCAAATCTGGTATCAGACAGTTTCTGACTGTGTGAGTCCAGACAAGTCACTTAACTCTAGTTTCCTAGACTTAACTTCTCTTCTGGCTTAGAGCCATTATTAGAGTCAATTGTAAGACAGAAGGTAAATGTTTAAAAAAAAAAGAAAAGAAAAAATTATATTTAAAACCTAACTGTATACCTTACTCATTTTATGAATTATAAGCATATCTCTTAACATCTCTGAGCCTCAATTTCCTCATCCATAATATGTGAATGCAACTTTAATAATTTATCACACTGTTATAGTAAAAAAAACTTGACACTGTATATTACTTTTAAGAGAATTTAATATTATATACTCTGATTTACTACCTTACATTTATCAGATTAGCCAATATAACAGAAAAGAAAAATGATAAATGTTGGATGGAATGCAGGAAAATTGAGACACCAATAGAGTGTTGGTAGAGTTGTGTATGATCTAATCATTCTGAGCAATTGGGAGCTATGCTCAAGACTCTAAAATTGGGTAAACAATTTGTCTGAAATCCAAAGGGAGAAAAAAAAAGCCTATTTGTACAGACATATTTATTGCAGCTCTTTTTGTGGTAACTAAAAATTTGAAATTGAAAGATTGTCTATTAACTGGGGAATAGCTGAACAAGTTGTGGTATATAATTGTTATAGAATACTATCAGAAATGACAAACAAAATGATCACAAAAAACCTGGAAAAACTTATATGAAGTGATGCAAAATGAAGTGAACAGAACCATGTAGACATTGTACATAGTGACATCAATAGTTTTTTATGAACAACTCAATGATCAAGTTATTTTCAGAAATGCGGTGATCCAAGACAATCCTAAATATTCATGATGAAAAATGCCATCTGCCATCTGAGAAAGACCTGAAGTCTGAATGCAAACTGCAACATACTGTGTTTCTATTTTTTCTTCTTCTTTTGTTTTGAGATCTTTTCCACAAAATGACTAATAGGGAAAAACAGTTTACGTAATTGCATGTGCAAAATTTATGTCATATTGCTTACTGTCTCAGGAAGTGGGGAAAATCAGGGAAGGAGAGAGGAAGCTGAGGAGGGAAAGATTTTGGAACTCAACATTTTAAAAATGAAAGTTAAAATTAATTTTGATGTACTTGGAGAAAATAAAATATTATTAATAGATCCAGTACTGAAATCAAATCATTCTTACCTGGTAACAGTACAATAATTAATGATGTATGTTGTTTATTCTAGGAAGTCCCAGAACCTAGAATGAGGATCTTCTGAAGAAATATAAGTAAAGCATACTGGTGAAGTCAAGTTAATGAATATCTCAAGGAAAAACAAGAAATATAATATCCAAATATCAAAAGTATAATCTTGTAATATTCGATATATGTTTCTTGGACCTAAAGTCTAAAAATAAATTAATTCTTAATGTTCATGATGTTTCTGTGTAAGTAACCTTTGTGCTCAACTTTTTGTTTTGTTTGCATTTTGCTTTTTCTTACATGATTCCTCAAGAATTTACATTCAAGGAGAAATTCAGAGATGCCTACTGGTTGATTTTCAAAGGCTTCATTTTGAACAATTGTGCTTGTGTTTATACTGAGCTTATACATGTGAGACTAATTCCCAATCCACCTTTAACACATAGTAGACTTGTCACAATGAACATGGAAATCAAATCCAGATTCTTAATGCTTACAACTTTCAGTTTCAATGAACACTCAAAGAAGGAGCACATAATTCACAGCAGGTTAAAAAAAAGCACCAATGTCCCACTTAGGAGATGCTATTGCAAATTACATCATTTTCAAACTCCAGATACCAAATTTACCTAATTACAATATGCTAATATCTATGCAAAACTTATCATCTACTAATAATCAATAGAAAATTCCATTTTGTCCATGATTACTTTGTTACTTGTGTAGAACATGCTTATTTTCTTCATAGCTTATGTTGTTGACTCTCTTGTATACCCTCTGTATGTTCAATTTTCCATTTCACTAGTATTTTCTATTATTAATAATTTTAATATTTTCATTTCTATTAATAATTTCCATGAATTATTATTATGTTAAGATCATAGATCTGGAAAGTATATTGGCAAGACATCTAGTACATTCCTCTGCCTCTGGGAAGGTGATATGCATTTTAAAACTTTCCAGAACAAAATATCATTACCTTTAAATTAGTATTTGGCTAAGTACAGATAGAGAAATTTCCTTAACTTAAAAGTCACTAGTCTTACTTGTTGGGGGGTGGGGGGGTTATGCCCAATTATTGACATAATTTCTAAATGAAAAAATAACTAAAAGTTTTAATAGTATGTGGGTGGATAAAAGGCTGAAATAAGAGAATTTTAGAAAGTCTAACCTGCTATGGTTGCTTTTCGATACAGATCAAATTAATGGAGAACAGTAGTATATGCACAGGTTAAAAATGAGAATACTTTCCAATTATAGAATAATTTCCAATTACAAGTAGAGATGGAATTATTAATAGTGCTCTTTTAAATGATTTTATCAATAGCTAAATAATAAACATAAAGCTTTCTTCCCTAGTTACTTTAAGAATGTGATTACATTTTAAAATGTAATGATTTTTCATTTTTCATTACAGAGGTCAACTGACTGTCTCTCATACTAATGGACTGCAGGTATTAATAAGATTTGGTTATTTCTTCATAAGGATCAGTCAATTAGGGATCAAAAATGAATCATGTAAATCAGACTATTAAATTTTCAATAACAAACCTAGGTCAAACCAGAAAGAATTCAGTTACATTGAACAACTGGAAATTCACAAGTCTGTAGATAGAGAAAACAGAATCATGCCGGGCTTAGAAGAAAAAGTGTATAAATTTGTCCAAAATTTACCTCTGAATGCCAAATTATTATTATTATTATTATTATTATTGTCAATTTTATATTTTAGATTTATTAGTTAGAGAATGTATTTATCCAAAGATCATCTATTAGATTACTTAACTTTAATATTTGACTTCTATGAAGTGAATAATGTTGAAAAAATGGTGCTCTGCTTCTGTAGCAATAACTAATCATACTTGTAGGCAGGTGATTATATAAGTAAAAAGAATCTGGGAAGTGGAATGATGACTTTCGAGTGGAAGAAGCTGAAGGCAGTGGAGAATAAATAAAAAAGGACAAGACAAACTTACTGAACAATATTCATTCATTTCGGAAAGTTGTAGTTTGTGGAAGCAAATGTTTATCTGATTTTTGATCTTGAGTGGTTTGGATATTTCAGTCTACAACCTCTGTAAGTAACAAAAACTCCGTAAAACCAAAGTTTTTAAAAATCTCAAGGCTATGGGAATTTTCTCTTTGCTGAAAATATACAAAGAAGTAAGGGCTAGAAATATTCCAAATGAAAGATCGAAGCAAAGAACGGAAAACCACAGGGTCATTTAAGTAATTGGTTATTGTAAGAAAACCAGTATCTACAATTAAGGGTATCTAAGGTAGTCAGATTCAGGGAATTAATACAACAGATATAAGCCATATTCACCTTAAATCGACCATATATTTATTAAATGATAGTATGAAAGCCATTAATGGAATGTTTACTTACACACACACACGTAACAATTTTGTGATCTCTAGTTATTTCTAATCCTCAATACTTTTTTTTTGTTAAAAGCTATATTTTGCACATAGAGGGAACAATATACTAAACTTTTCTACCAAAGGAAGTTAACCTAGTTTTTTCCTTTAAAAAAGCTATTGAAAGAATCCTTGAGAGACACTTCACTCAGAGGACTAAAGGCTCTAGCTCTGGCATCACTTCCTGCTCATCACCTGAGTATAAAAAGAAAAAAAGAAAAAAAAAAACTCTAGGCACTTTTCATTGCTTGGCTGATAGACCACCATGAGCAATTTAGATTCAAAAGAGCTATAACCCAACTGAATTAACCCAGTGTGTTTGATGCATATCTTTGCTGAATATCATTCTCATGGAATGGCTAAGTAAATCTTTTTATTAAATGTTAAGTGACAAATTGTCTCCTTCCATTACAATATCAGACTTAGACTCTCAGGGTACTGGACTAAATTAAGAGTAACCCATAACAGTGAAGAAGCCAAATCCCACTCTAAGGAGCAGAATTCTCCCCAAATCAGCTTTGTCCTAAATCCTGACTGATTTTGAATGACTAGTGGAGCTACTTGGAAAGGCAAAGGGACAGAGATGAAAAAATGCCAGGTGATTTTTAATCCTCTGGTCATAAGTAGGTGAGATTCCCTTTGACATAGAGATTGGCAGAATATTCTTAGAATCAGGAACTACCATCATGAATATCCGACAGTCACTCTGGCTCTATGTACTTATCCTTTGCCCTCTGGGTAAAGGGAATGATCTGTCCTTCAGCTATAATTGCTTCATTTTCCTAAGGTGCATCAGCATCTATAATATTCACATTATCTTTCATTAATTTCCTTGAATACTTGATACAACTTGAGGGAAGTTAGGTTTTTAAAATTTTTGCCCACATTTTAAAATGAATTAATCCATCAATTAAAAAAAATATATATCAGGCACTTACTATGTGCCAGACACCGTGGTAAGTGCTGAGGATGCAAAGAGAGGCAAAAGGCAGTACTTATCCCCAAGAAACTTCCAGTCTATTGAGAATTTAAAGTAGTTGTAGTAAAGGAGAGAGAACTAGGACAACTCAGAATCAAGAAAGTCTGGTTTGTGGAATAGCCAGGAGGTCAGGGTCACTGAATCAAAGAATAACTTTTGGAGAATGAAGTATAGGAAGACTGGAAATGAAAAAGGAGCCTAAAGCTTTGAATGTCATTCAGGAATTTGATTTCAGAGGTAGCCAGTGTTTCCCAGGCTATACTTTTCTCCCTTGACACACAGGTTATATTCCTAGAGAAAATTCATTCTACAGTGACTAATGATGAAAATGAGTTTTTTAAATCTACCAGAAAGAATACTAACAAGTAGAAAAGAAGTTTAAATAAGAAAAAAAGGACTCCAAAAAAAAGGCACAATAGTTTTGAGGACAGAAACAATGTTTGCTTCTAAAGAATATTTGTGTTCTTAATCATTTTAAGATAGTTTATTATGTGCATGTGAGCAATCGCTGTTTGTTTTTTTAAAGACGGCTATCCAATCTATTTTAACTTCCTTGATGTGACAGTATTAGACCACTACCTGAATGCTGCCCTTGCCAACTGTTGTTCCTTTTTTTGCATGAGAAATTTTTTTTTAAATTATTTTTTTCCTTCTATGACAGTAAATAGCCTTTTTTTTTTGTCATGAAGCTCTTGGGGTTGTCCTAGATCCCTGCCTTACTATAAATAGTTGTCATTCATTGTTGATCATTGTATTTTATTGTCACAATGTTTTCCTGGTTCTACTCACTTCACTATGCATCATTATATTTAAGGCTTTTCAGGTTTTTTATGATCATCTTGTTTGTCATTTCCTATGACAAAATAGTATCCCATTATAATCACATACCACAACTTGTTCAGCCATTCCCCAATTGATGGACATTCCTTCATTTCCATTTCTTTACTACTAGAAATCACTGTTTTAAGATATCCTGAAATATTTCTGTAAGAATGCAATGTCTGTAACATTTGGTTACATGATTACACAGCTGATGTGTTATGATTTGGAGGTAAAAGAAGGAAATGGAGGAGTTTCTCTGGTGTGCAGTATACAAAAGAAAAATCAGATTACATACATGAGTCTGAGGTCTAGTGGAGGTTTGAAAACAATTTGATGATAGGTTAGGGAACTTCAAAAAGAGGAGGACTTAGTGAGAAGTGGCCAATTTGATATAATCATTTGATCATAATGGTTCCCAATTTCGATAGGTATAGCTATATGAAGACTCAAACATACTCCTGCCTATTTTCATGGAAGAAAAAACCATATATGACATTTATATATAAAAGATATATATACATATAATATTATTGGGTAATTACTGCTGAAAGTGACATTAAATATTTTAGTATAAACCCATATGACTGTTGTGAATGCCCTGAAGTTACAAAAAATCACTAAATAGGAACTGCTTATTTAAACCAATCTTCTCATTTTATATATGAGGAAACTAAAATAATTAAAATGAGAAAACTTTGGAAACAGAGGTAGGTTTCAAACCCCAGAGTCTACTAAGCAAGGGCTTATTAACACCTAGGTTTGCTCTGACTATGAAAAAGCTATGTGTTTGCTGTATTGTTCCTTCTCATTTAGTGAAATTGGGCAATATAATTCTTCCTTTTCTCATGCCTCCCTCTCCAAAAAAGCAAAGATTGTGGAGTGCTATACAAATCTAAAAATCCTATATAAATGCAGTCAATGAATGTGTCTCTATGTTCAATTATTATATACTTTCCATCTTATCCTATCTTATTATTTTAAAATAGCTTTTGTTTACCAGTCATTATTTCCTTTCTGACTTCCAGGGCCAATTAATTGACACTGTTTCAAGCTTTTCATGATTCAATATGAGCTACATAATGGCAGTCTTGTTCAGTTGGATATAAACACTCCATTACCACTATATTTTAATTAGATGCTCCATAAAGCACTTTGGGATATTGTATAATTTTTTAAGGGAGAATCATAAGTCACTGGAACAATATTTCTGAGAGATATATACATTTAATTAATGTATGTGGTACATTTTATTTTTGGTGAAAAACTGAAGGTGGTTAATCACATTCTGCTTTTCTGCCAACTAAAACCTGTATATGCTGTAATATATAATGCATGATTATATGTTCCTTTTATATTAAAATGACCCCTGACAGCTCTATTTACAGAATTACTCTCTTTGGATCTACTTATCTGTATTACAAAATGTCATCCATTTCAGATACATTTTAACAAAATAGTTTGCTTTTGTTTTTTTCACTTTTTCATTCTCTATAAATATACTTTACCAACTTCATTAAATATTCAGATGTAAGCATATTTTAATGTTTTATATTATTTGTGTTTTCTTTTGCAACACGGCTAATATGGAAATAAGTTTCATATGTATAATTGTCTTCTCAAGGAAGGGAAAGGAAAAAGGAAGGGAGGGAATTTGGAACTCAAAAAATTTTGGTGTTAAATTTTTACATGTAATCAATAAATGTTTAATGTAATTAATAAAATAATTTTTACAATTGGAACATTTTTTAAAATGTTCACATTTGAAGAGTTCTTTGCAGAGAGGAGCAAACAGTACAACCTCCAAACCCTTACTCTTTGTCTTTTGTTAGGGAAACCATTATTATTATAATATATCAAAACTTGGAAGTCATTCAGTTTAAAACTCATCCAAAACATGGTGTTTTTCTATATCTGATGTAAATGATTGTCTTTTCTAGGCTTTGAAGACTTGCAAAATGATAAGCTTATTATCCTTCAAGGAAGTGATAATTCCCCCTCTTCCCCCACCCACCATCATTCTTACCAGACATTTACTTTACAATAACTGCTACCCATTTTGTTCTAACTTTTAAAGCTGAAGTTCAATCTATCATCCACATCAGATATTTTTAAATAGTTTAAGTCTGACATCATTCCTTTTCCAACCCTGCATTTTCTCCAGGCTAAACATGCTCCATTCCTTCAAATGATCTTCATATATTACATGGTTTCAAGTTCTTTTGCTATTGCTGTCATAGTATTATATAGCTATACTTAGAAGGAACTTAAGATAACACCAGCTCAACCCTCTCATTTATCTTTAATTTCTTCTGATACTTTTTCTTTTTTGTAATCATGTTCATTTCCTGATACACTCTGCCTGCACTGCCCCGCACTGATCCCTCCCTTTTGATTAAGAAATCCAGTTGAGCAAAAACAACAAATACTTTGACCTTGCATGACAACATTCAGCTGCTTTGTTCTCCTATTTGCTATATTATCTGTTCCCAGAGACCAAAACTGGTCTATATTTACTCAGATTTGGACTTCCTTTTAAATTCTTTTCATTGACATTATTATATTATACTTATTTGGTTTTATGGACTTTTTTGAAAAGTTAATAATGACTTTCTCATGTTTCTCAGCATTAATCATATTTTTAATCCTTACTGAGACAATTTCACATTATGTTTACATACAGAATTTTGTCTAGACATCCCCCAGTCAATGGGTACTCACTCATATTACATATAGAAATCTTTCTCTCTTTATATAAAAGTATCTATAGCTTTATAGATATGGATATATTTATCTGTCTCTAGATATATCTCCACGATCTCTCTATTTCTACACACACATACACACACACACAAACACTTACGTTTTGTTAAGTTTTCTTTCTGAGTAGAACATGTCAAGATATATACACATAGAAATAAAACATCTATATATGTATAAATATTTATAGAGATCTCTTCTGTATCTATATTTCTTTTTCCTACAAAGAAAACTTATTATGAATGTTTTGATAAACATGAGACTATTTTTCAGTCTTAGATCTTGTAGTATACATAGTAGGATTACTGGGTCAAAGGTTGAACAATTTAGTGACAAAATATGATTTTGAATTATTTTCTTTCTCATAATATAGATCATATAATTGGTTCCCAGAAAGGTAAAATTATTTGACTAGGGTCATAAATACAGTAAGTGGTCAGACTGAGATTGAAATCAAGGTCATTTGATTCAAAAGTTCTCTCTCCACTCTATAGCCTATCAGTTTAGTTTCTAGTGTAGTACTATTAGTGTCAAATTCATATTTGAACTAATTGGTTGGTTATCCAAAAGGGCGTTTGATTATTCTCAAGATTTCATGAGGTAATCTTGAAGAGTTGTGAAACAGATAGAATTATAATTTGTAATAATCAAGAAATGCTGTAGAAAAGTAAACTATGACCCAGAAGCAGCTAGAGTAGTTTTCTTTGTCTTTTGCATAACAAATGGTTTTGTGCTAGCATTGTGGCTCCTAATATCACTGTGATCCAGGCTCTGCAGGTAAAAGTTTAACTAGCTCTCCAAAAATAAAAGAAAAATTATGTACAACCCACTTTTAAGTTTAATCTGCATGATTAACATTTTCTCTATTACTTTCTTAAGTCTAGACAAACAACAAAACAAAATCAAGCCCTGATTTGTAGTATTTGCCATTTTCCAAAGGGCAAGTTCTCCCATTCAAAATTTAACAGTTAGCTCTTACTCTATGCTTGAGGAGCTAAGGAAGTCTTCTTTTATATCCTTTGGACATGTTAATTCTATTAACCTTGTGTATACCATTACCATACTTAAGTTTGTGATTGTTGCCAGTAATCTTCTTATGAAAATGGAATGAATTTCCATTCAGAAATAATAATTCACTTTTTTTACCTTTTCTTCTGATTCTTTATATGTTTTTCCCTAGGTCCTTTAGCTTTTAATGATCTTTGCCTTCTCACTATCGCTTAGTGTACACATTAAGATTTTTTTTATGTAATCCTTTATCCCTAGCCATATCAAAACAGATATCTCATTTAAAATAAATTTTATCAATATTTAACTTTTAACTTCCATTTTCTGGCATTGTGAGAGAATAGTTACCTGTAGGGTACATCTTCTTGCACTATCTTCCCAAGATCTCCAACTTTCTTCCCCTGGAGGAAGCAGAAAGTTTAATGGACAAAAGAACTAGAGAAAGGACCTAGGTTCAAATACCAATTTTGATAGTTACTAGGTCACTCTCTGAACTTAGGCAAGTCACTAACTTCTCTGAGTCTTGTGTTTTTTCCTCTGTAAAGTGGAGCAATATTGCATAGCTTTCAAGGTCCCTGCCAGCTTTAACTACATAGCTATAGTTTCAGGTTTTGATGTAGATCCTTCTCAGTCTTTTCTAACTCACGACTCCTGATGCATGTAGGAATGATGATGACCTAACACTAACAATAACAAAAATAATAGCTAGGATTTGCATGTCTTTTTTAGACTTGAAATTCACTTTACAAACATCTCATTTTATCCTTATAACAGTCTTATGAAGTAGATGTTGTTGTTATCCTAATTTTTTAGATGAGGAAACTGAGGCAGCCAGAAGTAAAGTGACTTGTCCAAGGATACACAGTTCATAAGTAGCTGAGGAAATATATGTAGATTATTATGTAGAAATTAAAGTAGATCTTCCTGATTCTAGGTTCTAAACTCTATAATGTGTACAGAAGGAAGACACCTGCTAGAAGGAATTGGTATGTGTGTTGTGGGCAGAGCAGAACTCTAGGACATTTGGAAAGTTTTGATCAGGAAATTTAAGAATTTGTGGGCATAGGTGGTATTTTTAATTTTGATGTTCAGTGTCAAGATGTCTGAAGAGAGAATGGGAAGTTTATAAAAGGATGTATGTCTGAGAAGATGGTGTCAGAGAACTAGATTTCTTTTTTATTGAGCCATAGTTAGAGATATAGACATGACTCACTGTCACAGGTAATAAATACCTCCAAAAGAGGCTGAGAACTATACATTCATATGAATACTTAGAAGATCTAATTAAGAACATTTAAAATAAAAAGTAAAAGGAAGGACAAATTGTGTTGAGATACAAAGAAATCAGACGTATTTGATAATAACAAGTATGGTACTGGGAGAAAGATAGTATTAGAGTAATGTGATAGATCTGAGATTATAAGAAAAAAAGATCCAAGTTCCAGCCTTGTCACATCCTACCTATATGACCTTAGGCAAGTCAGTTGATTTCTAAGAGTCTCATTTTCTTTATCTGTAATATATAAGAATTTGTCACTCAATAACCTCTAACATCTCTTCCTGCTCTAAATCTATGACCCTATAATCCTAACACTCAGATGCTCTAATAACAATAATTAGTGAAAGCACTCAAGCCATTAAAGGAACACTCATTAAAGAATGGTGGAGGAAGCCATGAGTGTGCCAGAAATAGCCACCAAGTTTATGGATAGGCTTGGGTTTGGGGGAGGAAGGTGTATTGTGGTGGTGTTTCCTCCTCACTGGTGGAACATGCTTCTTTGTGTAACCCTCAATCCTTTTCCTACCACCTGAACCTTCACACTCCATATACCATGTATGCATATTACCTCTCTCCAGGAACTTTATTTAGAAGTCCCATTTACCACCTGATATAGAATCTCTTAGAATCAGAATGTGGAAGAAAGAGTCAGTAAGGTTGGAGGTAGGAAGAATCATAAACAAAAAAATTGAAGTAGCCCCTTTTTCTCCACATTTTTCAGTGCCCTCTGTCTAAACCTCATTATTTCATCTACTCTTTCCCCAGCACTTTCATGTTGCCTTTCCCCCTTGACTCTAGAATTTGAGAATATAATTACATTGCATTTTTCCTCTGATAAATTGCCTTGTGCCTCATTCCTTTGGGACCTGAGGTTAAGTAGTAAAACCAAAACAAAAACTTTAACTCATTTTAATATGTACATTTTAATTATTATTTTAGCTGCTAGTGCCATATTCTTTAAAGTTATCTTCTATTTGCTCAATATTATCTTGTTATGTACTGAGATGTACATACATTCATGTGCATATATCTAAATATATGTCCATATATACATGCTCATATGCACATGAATTCATGTACATACACATGTAAATATTGATCTAAATCTAAATCTATATAGCTATATCTACTTATGTATCTATCTATATAAATTGTCCCTTCCTTTAAAAAGATTGCATCCTTCCAGAAAGCGTGTACTAATTTTCCATTTTTTAAAAAAAACTCCAGTGCTTTAGTGTAGTGCATAGTCTATAGGAAGCATTCAATCAATGCAGGTGGATTGATTTATTGAATAATGGCTACTTTAATAATTTAATCTAAGCACTTACAGGAGGTTGATGGAAAGAAGGGGAGCTATCTTTTTCAACTGTTTATTGAAAGAGAATCTAAAATGGGCAAGACATTGTCTTAGCTGCTGTAGGAGACACATGGAATAATGAATGGAAAACTATCACTCATAAAGCTTCCATTCCAGAGAAAAAGAGGGAAAAAAAATCTATGTTTCAAAGATTAAAGAACTATGCAAGTCCAATGAAATAATTCCACTGCAGTGTACGTAATTGTGTCAAATTAGTAGTAAACCTATTAATCTCTATAAATTCAAAGGAAAAAAGATTCAGATAGCTGCAGTACTGGGATATCTAATTGCATTACACTTTGCATTTTTGTACTGTGCAGATTTTGTGTCTTTTACCTGCTGAAGACTTGTGAGAACTCTTCCTTTTTAAGTCTTTTAGAGCCATTTTTCCAATATCATGAGTTCACATAATGTTTCCCTGTTTCACATTCAGGTAATTCTCACAATATTTTCAAACTTTTTCATCATGATTATATAGGTTATGGTGATCTGTACTCAGTGAACTTTTCTGTTACTATTGTAATTGTTTTGAGGTATCAGGAACCTTGTCTATGTAAGATGGCGAACTTAATCCATAAATGTTGTGCATGTTCTGACTACTCCATTTACCTGCTGTACTTTGTCCCTCACTCTTTCCTTGGACCTTCCTATTCCGTGAGACTCAACAATATTGAAATTAGGCTATTTAATAACCTTATAATGGCCTCTTGGCCTTCAAGTGAAAAGAAAAGTCAACCAATGGACAAACTTCATTGTCTTCTTACTTTAATAAATTGCTACAGCCACCTCAGCTTGCAGCAACCACCACTTTGATCAGGCAGCAGCCATTAACATTAAGGCAAGACCCTTCATGAGAAGAAAAAAAGAGTACAACTTCCTGAAGGGTTAGGTGATGGTTAGTATTTTTAGCAATAAAATATTTTAAGTCTTTATATTTTTACCCATAATACTATTGAACATTCAATAGACTTGAGTATAAAGTAATTATCTACACTAAGAAATATTTTAAAAAATTAGTATGCCTTCTTTTATCACGATACACACTTTCATGCTGGCCTGGAACCAAACCCACAATATCTCTGAGGTATGTCTGTACTTAAAAAAGATTGCTTCAAAAGGTGGGTTTGAGTATGCCTTTGAAGAACAGGAAGGATTAGATGGAAAGAAAGAGGAAGATTTTTATGATGGATGACATTTTAAGTCAACAAACTTGAGTTTGTCTTGTAAATTACTTAGTCTCTTTGCTCCTCAGGCAATTTCCTAGGATTTAATTGTCTATGAAGTCATAGACAATTGAGTTCTCTTTTGGTGGAGGGAGTACCCTATCCCTTAAAGTCACAGATCTTTTCACAACTATAAGCTGACAGGTGATATGATGGCAGAAAAAATATCCCTTGTCCTCAAAGATGCAAATGTATGAACAATAGGCAAAGAAGCATAGGCTGTCCTTAAGAAGGTGATGAAGATAAACCTGAATTTATTAGAAGACTTTTGTAGTGGAATGACAGATAAGATTAGTAAATTAAGCCAGAATATGAAGGATCTTGAATAGTTACTCATTCAATCAACATTTATTAAGCTCCTACTTCATACCAGAGACTAAAGACTTAAAGAAAGATTACTGACAATCTTTTTTTCAAAGATTTCACAGAGTAGTGCAGAAGATACTCAACAAATAACTTTTGGAAATGGGAAATATATGAGATAAATTGGATTTAATCAATCAAGAGAGAAGTTTTTAGAAATAAGGGAGAACAGGAAAGTATTTTGGAAGAAGGTTAAATTTTAGCTGAGATTTGAAAGAAGACAAGATATTATAGAGGCAGAAATGAGGATGGAGAGAATTCTGGGCATGGAGGAAAGACGCTGAAATTGCTTAGATTTAGGAATAACAACAAGGAGATCAGTGTCATTAGATCACAGAATACCTGGACTTGAATAAAGCAAAGGAGTTTAGGGTTTTTCTTGTAGGTAATTGGGGAAACATTGAAAGTTTCTGGGAAGATTTACATGAGAAGAAAGAGGTTTTATGAAGATTATTCTATCAGAAAACATAGAAGACAATTGAAAATTAATACTATAATCTAGTCTTAAAATGATAACGGCTTGTACTATATTAGAAAGAAAGAGAACAAAATGAGGAAAAAATCAAAATGGAAGAAACAAGGGATATTACTGAATTGCTTGGATCTAGGGAAGCAGTATAAAACTAATTCTGCCTATGTGAAATCCACTTCTCTTAGTAGATAAGAAAAGTGAAAGAACTTGCAATGTCTTATGAATTATGCTGACAATAAATTACAGAGAAAATGCAGAATTAATTTTTAGCCTCTGTTAAATGAAATATATGAAATTACTAATACCATGCCCTCCTCTTACAATCATGGAATTCTTAGATAGATTGAGAAAATAAAATCTGAGTTTAATTCAGATCTGTGATATATGTTACTTTTAATGGTCTTGCCCAGTTCAGCATCTTTCACACTGTTCACTGGTCCCTGATCTTTCAGCACAAGCAAATATTCTTTTGCAAACACTGCTCCCAGTTTGAGGGGCAATTAGTGAGAAATCCACTAGAGAGGTTGTTATGGTTGTTTTCTAGCTGGAACCCTCCGAACAAGAAAAAGAATGCTAGATATTGTTTAGAGGTTAGCAATTGGCTAAACACAGAATATATTTTTCTGAAAATAAGACTAGCAAACTGTGTCCACAGCCAGATCCACACAGCACGGTGTATGTTTGTGAAAGGGTCGCATCTGGCCTAAGTCTTTCTGCCCTTATAGCATGCAGAGATCTGCTGGAATTTTAAGCTTAAGCAGTTTTTCTTTCCAAAGGCCATCATCTGGCCACAAGACCATCATGTGGATTAATTATGGTCTGAAACATTCCCTTCATCCTAAGCTATTGAATAAATATACCCCAAATTACACATTAACACAATGGATCCAAACTATGTTTTACTTGCCAAAATTGAGATATTTAATACATTAGATTTTATTTTCTTTTAAAAAAGCACTAACAAAATAAAGTATATAAAAATGTTAGAAAAAAGAGTAGGTCAAATTTTACAAAGGCAAGGATGCTTAATGCAAAGGGTAAAGAACAAAACAGTCTAATGGAAAATCTCTGAAGGCTTTTGGTTCTTATTTCACTTCTTATATCAAAAATTTAATTTAATTTAATTCAACAAATCATTCTTAAGCATCTACCGGGTGCTTAGCACTAGGTTAAGTACTGGGGATAGAATGACAAAAATGACACCGCCTCTGCTCACTGGATCATTATAGTCTATTGGGAGGAAACAACATGTATACATCACAAAATACATACAAAGTAATCTGTAGGGTGGTGGGAAAAAGGAAGATGGACACAATTGTAGGCAACTCTTCTATTTTTACTATCCTTTGAGCTTTTTGTTTAACTTTCTTGTGTCCTTACTCTTAAATTCCACCTTTCTGCTAATCTCAATGAATCACCAATTTTTCATTCTAGTTAGCTTCATTTGCTTCAGATATTTTCCACTCATTTTTCTTTTGCACATTATTCTGGATATAATTGTAAAAAAAAACCCTTTACCTTCTTTCCAATCACTAGTGTTGATGACTTAGAACAGGTATGTGTGTGTGTGTGTGTGTGTGTGTGTGTGTGTGTGTGTGTGTGTATGAATTCAGTGGCAGGTTTCTCCTGTGTCTAGCTTCATCTCTTTTGTCTTTTTCCCTCTCTTTTCTTCCTCAAGCTAGTGTTCAGTTCCATCTTGCTGCTTTTATAGTATCTGTTCAATGTTTAATGAAGACAATCAATGCTTACTCTGCCTTTAAAAAACACATACAGGTCTTGTTTGTGAAACAGCCAGGAGGCCATGGAAGAGTACACAGTAGGAAATAAGGTGTAAAAAAGAGTGGAAAGATGAATAAATATGCCCCAGGAAGATGAAGTGGTTTGACTGTGGTCATACAGTAAGTAGTGCAAGCAGGATTTGAATTCATGTCTTCTGAAGCAATACCAGTATTTTTCCCCTGTATAAGAGCATCATGACTAATTCAAAATCAGATATCTAGATATGAGTGAAATACCACATAAAGTCTTGAGAAATTAGTTTTAAAATCAAGCTGTTAATAGAATTCAGCTATGGTGTCTTTCAAATGAAGGGTATCTAGGTGGCTCAATGGATGGAGCGATGGGTCTGGAATCAGGAAGAGTCATTTTCCTGAGTTGAAATCTGGCTTTAGACAATCATTAGCTCTATGATCCTGGCAAATCACTTAACCCTGTTTGCTTCACTTTCCTCATCTGTAAAATCATCTGGAGAAAGAAATGGCAAATCACTCCAGTATCTTTTCCATGAAAACACTAAGTGGGATCATGAAGAGTTGGACAGGACTGAAAATAACTGAACAACAACAAAACCTTTCAAGTGGGCCTGGTGAGAAAGAACTATTGAATCTTCCATATTTTAGAGATAAGTCTGGGGGTGGAGTCAAGATGGCGGAGTGATCCAGAGCAGCTCCATACCACCATGAGAATCCTCTCCAACCAAGATTAAAATATCACCACAAAATGAATACAGGAGTGAAAGAACCTACAAGGTGACAGAGGGAAACAACTTTCAAGAAAAGAAAAACCCAAAAGGTAGGCAAATAACATCTGGGGCACTGGGGTGAGAGGAGAGCAGAGGCAGCAAGAAGCTATAGCAAGAAGGGAAGAGCAAGCCAAGAGCAAGCAATAACACCCCTCCCCACATCTGCTGACTGAGTTTTGGGAACCTATGCTCAAGTTAACATCCAAATCCTGAGATCCTACTTGGACAAAGAGTGGCAGAAGCCAAACCATATACCTTGAAGTTTCAAACCTCTAGAAAAGTCTGGAGCCCCAGCCCAGGGAATTTTAGTTTAGCTTTGAGATAAGGACTTAGTTCATATTTTAGAGACCAAATATGAGAAATTTTATCAAAAAAGAATTTACATATAATCACTGTAAATATTTACCAAAGGGTCACTAAATGGAAAAGATAATTCTTTTTCCTTAAAATCTAAAATTTAAAAAAAATTACTATAGATTGATTATATCAAAAGTTTGGAACTATAATAAAATGTGTTTCCAAAAGTCATGACATTTTAAAGATAATGTTTAATCATAAATGTTTCATTCTATAAGTGAACTGAATACCTGTTTTCCTCAAGAAGGATCTTCAAGTATTGGATATTAGATCAAACAATAATAAGTAGTAGGAAAGTCTTAAATTTAATATGCTGTGACTCCATGTGCAAGTGGAGTGTTTGTAGCTGGATTTATCATTCAAAAAAAATTTTTAGTGATCTTGATTTTACTTTAGATCAGTGATGGGCAAACTTTTTAAAGAGGGGGACAAAGGAAAGGAAATGCTCATCTGTCAGTCTGTTTCTAAGGCAAATCTTTTGAAGTTTCATTGTATTATGTCCTACTCATTGTATTCGTCAGATTAGGAATAATGTTGCACAGCAGGATAGAACATTTAGGGGGCACCATCTGGCCCTCCAGCCATAGTTTGCCCAATCATTGCTTTAGACAATAGTCCCAATAAAACATTTCTTAATGAGTTCTACAAGAAAGAACTATTATTGGCTATTTGAAGAGAATGACATTTCTAAACATTTTCTAAAATGTTGTCATTCAGAATGCAATTAGAATGTCAGGGCAAAGGTTTCTTATTTTGGTCATTTTATTGTATTATGTTATTTCATAACATTTAAACTATGTTATAACATGGCCATGAATTATTTAAATCAAAATCTCCATTACATATTAGTTTCTCAGGAAAAAATTATCTCAGAGCAAAATAAAATCATGTTTCTAACTCTAAATAAATAAATGAAAATTTAAAAAACATAAAGACTAAAAGTCAGAAATTAGAATTTTTGACATCTCTACTTGTAAGTTATATCCTTGAACTAAGAACAATATCATCCAAATTTAATATCTTGATTTATAAGGAACCGAGGACCACATTTCCTCTTCTCTTTGTTTTGCATAGCAAATTGCTATTCCAGAGTAGTGACCTTGCTTTAACCAATAATTTTCAAAACCATTTATTCATTTTCAACCCTGAGGTGACTACATATGCTTTCTCTCCCAAGGGGACATCAGCATCTGTACTGTTCTCTTCAAGCCTCCTCTGTGGGCCCTTCAAAGCTGGAAATTCAGTTCTAAAAACAACAGGTGTGATCAGTCATTTTTATCAGTGATGCATTTTCTACTAACTAAATTTATCCCCTTAAAATATATTAAAAGATGCATACACATTACATTGACATTTTGCTTCTCTACATAATTAAGTCTAGGTCTAATTGTTCCTTGCTTTTAAATGTTAGTTTTATTAAAAATGCATTCTTCCCACACCAGCTCCCAGTACCTGAATAGCTTGAAAGCCATCCCAAGTAAACAGTTTATTTTTTATTTTTTGTAAGTATGAGTTTGTGAATGAGAATTTGCTGTTTCTATTTCATTTGAGTACCAGGGGAAACATTTCCAGTTCATTTGAGTGCTGTCTGCATATAGTACCAGATATGGTGATGAAAAGAAGCATCACCTTGGATATTGCATTTTCTATCTTTTAATGCAGTGATGTGATTTAGTCAGATACTCTTGCTGATGGCTACATGTACTATTCAGGTCCCTGGATAGTGGGAGCTGCAGTACTTCTACTATTCAGAATTATTCTTACAATGGCTTTTCATATAATCTCAAAACAAACTATGAAAGACTATTTTTCCAGGCAATGGGAAGGTTATAGAATCCAAATCATTGAGCATAATAACCTTTTGTCTTTGATAATGATTCCAGGTTGTGAACAAGGAAACTGGTCAAAGGCTACAGCAACCTTTTCTAAACTGTAAGAATTAAAAACAGAAAGAATAACACTAGCACGTATAACCACTTTTGTAAATGACACAATGCTTAGTAGGAGGTGTATTTGGGTATTATGCAGTATTTCAGTTGAGCACAGCTAAATAGGCTTCATAAATACACATGGAAAATACAAGTATAACCAGGAGATCTTTATGAGAATCTCAGGGAATTATAAAAGTCTATGTTAGGCTCAGGCTTCACTACATGAGTTCTTTTTCCCTTTTAGATTCCTGTGACTGATTACTCAGGTTTCTTTAAAAAAAAACCTCTCTGACTTCCTATGCCCAGATTGAATGGTGGTAGGAAGGGAAGGGAGTTTTGTAGGGAAAAAAGAAACTAAAAAGTCCAGGTTGTCCCTCCATAATATGACCTTTCCCTGGTATATATCAATTATAATAAATATTTGTGGATTGACTATTCTGTGGTGGACAGTCTAAATTATCCCCTTATTGATATTCTAATCATTTTCTGAAGTGACTTCCCCCTACAATGAGAGTGTGTAACAAGGACTGGTAAGCAAGCATCAGCATACTTGACTGAGGCCATCTTTATTGTAGAAGAGATTGGAGAGACTTTTTTCCCAGAAATGTCATGTAACAGAAGGGCCTTGGGGATATTTGGAGTAAAGATAGACACTCTATAAGTGGCCAGCTTCAAATTTCCTAAACCCTCGGTAAAGATAAGTCTCTTTGACTGGCTGTGGCTCAGGAAATAGGGTGCATTTGAAGAAGTTCCTAAAAGCCAGAGTCATTTTCTGGGCTCTGGCTCTTTCTAGACTTACTGGCATTAGAGAAGAAGGATGAGCTTCTGAGAGTTTCTGGGTGGGGAAAGTTCCTAAAACTCTCTATTACCCAAAGGTCAACAGAGGTGGTATTGGCAGTGGGAGATATACCAGAAGTGAAGGGCATGGTGGGACTCAAGCCAATTACAGTAGATAAGAAGCACCCCAACCCTTCAGGGCTATTCTAAAAGCCCTGTAGCTTGTCTAGCTCTAGAAGACTAAGACCACAGTAATCACTAGGTTGAATTGAGGAAATCCTTATAAATTTTTGGTTTCTTCAGAGTTTGAAGAGTTCAACCACTGAGATTTAAAAAATGCTATTCAAACTTCCCAAAAGAGTAATTATTGCTGCTACTTTTGTACCTTATTTAAGCACTTCAGTCAATGTTCTCCTGTGAAAGCCTTTTTTTGTGTTAAGCATCCCTTTTTTTGCTTGTAGCTACTCCATATTTAATTTACATAGTTCTTTGAGCACTTTCTGCTCTGCCATTTGTGTGGACTCTTAACCTGAGCCAAATCATGAGCTTTAAGTAAAAGTTCCTCAAGAAACCAGGGCAGAATGTAGTAATCCAAAGAATACAATAAGGGACATTTGACAATGCTTTTACGTAATCAGGTTACCTCAAGAATGAAGCCCTTTTGAATCATATGCAGAGTCCAGATTCTTTCAAGGAATGAGAGTAAAGTCTCAATCGTTTAGCCCAGGGGCAATGTTAATTTTAAGTTGCAAAAGTGAGAATTGTAATATGTGCATCATACAATTGTTGAAAGGAGCTAATATGATAATGAATATAATTATTATATCCTAAAACTGACTAGAGGAGATGAGAGGTATTTTAGAGATCATTTATCCAAACCTCTTCATTTTATAGAAGCTAGGACCATGTTAGTAACTAGCACAAAACCAATCCATAGAATAAATATCAGAGCCAAAACTTGGGTCTATATTCTCTCCCTTCTCTTTTAATGCTCTTTACATTTTACAAACGTAATTCCTCTATCCATCACAGACAAAAACTTTTCAGCCATTCCCCAACTGATGGACATTCCTTCAATTTCCAATTGCTTTCCACCAAAAAAAGAGATTTTATAAATGTTTGTACAAATAGCATATTTTCCTTTTTTATTGTCTCTTTGGGATATAGACCTAGTAGTGGCATTATCCCACTAAAAGTTATGCATAATTTTTAAAATTCTTTGTACATAGTTCCAAATTGCTTTCCAGAATGGCTGGACACTTCACAATTCTACCAGTCGTGCATTAGGGTCCCATATTTCCCTCATCCTCTCCTACATTTATCATTTTCCTATTCTGTCATGTTAGCCACACTTAGAAGTGTGAGGTAGTATCTCAGAGTTTTTTAATTTGCATTTCTCTAATTAATATTGAGTTAGAGCATTTTAAATGACTAGAGATAACTTTGATTTCTTCATCTGGAAACTGCTTGTTCATATTCTTAGACCATTTATCATTTGGGGAATAACATGTATTCTTGGAAATCTGACATAGTTCTCTATGCATTTGAGAAATCAGGCCTTTATCAGAGATACTTGTAAAAGTTTCCCTTTGCTTTCTTCTTTCCTTCTAGTCTTGGCTGAATTGATTTTGTTTGTGCAAAACCCTTTTAATTTAATATATTTAAAACTATCCATTTTATATCGTGTTATGCTCTATCTCTTGTTTGGCTCTAAATTCTGCCCTCATCCATAGATCTGACAGGTAAAATCTTCCTGGTTTCCAAAATTTACTTATAGTATCGTATCACCCTTTATTTCTTAATTATATACCCATTTTGATCTTATCTTGGTACATGGTATGAAATATCGGTCTCTATATTTTCTGCCATATGGTACTCCACTTTTCCCAACAGTTTTTGTCAAATAATGAGTTCTTATCTCAAAACTTTATGTTTTGGATTCATCAAACACAAAATTATAATGCTCATTTATTGCAAATTAATTCCATCATTCTACCACTCTATATGTTAGTACCAGACGGTTTTAATGATTACCACTTTGTAATAGAGTCTGAGATCTGGTTTGGTTGGGCTATCTTCCTTCACATTTTTTTTCTTTGATTCCCTGGACATTTTGGACATTTTGTTTTCCCATATTAATTTTTAATTTTTGTCTACTTCCATAAAATAATTTTGGGCAGTTTAGCATGGCACTGAATAAATTTTATAAATTGTCATTTTTATTTTATTGGCTAAATCTATCTATGAGCCATTACATTTTTCCAACTGTTTAAATCTAATTTTATTTGCTTGAAAAGTGTTTTACCAATTCTGTCCACATACTTCCTGGATTATTCTTGGAAGTTAGGCTCTCGAGTATTTTATATTGTCTATAATTAATTTAAATGAAATTTATCTTTCTGTCTTTTGATATTGGACTTTGTGGGTAATTTAAAAAATGTGGATGAATTGTTTAGGTTTATTTTATATCCTGCAACTTTGCTAAGGTATTGATTATTTCAAGATATGAATATATTAAAATGTTTCAGCTTATAACTATTATAAATTGCTATTAAAGTTTTCCATGAGGATTCGTAGAACCTACAACCAGCAAAATGTTGTGGATTAGAGTCATTATCTTCATGCCAAAAGAAGTTATTTCAGGTTCCAACTCTCCCATTTATTAATGAGGTGACCTTAGACAAATTAATTAACTTTTCAAGACCTCAGTTTCTTCACCTGAAAAATAGTTACATAATGTTTTCACTACCCACTTTATACAATTATTACACATACAATGATATATCAATAATAATTATTATTCCATGTGATTGCTGGTTTATTAAATTCTTCCATGACCCATTTGATCCATTTTGCTTTCTTGATTAATCTTGTTTACATGCTTTTGAATTCTGACACACAATGACAGCAAAGAAAGAAAATATTTGGGAGTAGAAAAATGATTCCTTCTGACTTAGATTGTCATGTTGCTTTCCTTATGTGCTACTAAATTAAAGCACTTATTTTCCATTAATATTTTCTTCTTTTGAAAATATGATGAAAAATCATGGGTGATATCAGAAACTTAAAAGAAAATGATTAATTGAAGGAAAGAGAATATGTAGAGATTTATAGAGGTAGTAATTGGCCTAATCTAATGCCTCTCCTTTTACTATTTGTTTTTATCTGTCATTGTAATTTTGAAGACCATTCAGCCAAAAACAGGCCTAAATGCATTTTCAGCAGGAAATAAAGTGAGGAGGAAGTTTTCTTCATACGATCCCTGGATATTAGGGATGGGACTCAACTGACAAAAGTACTCAGTTGTCAAAGAGTCAGATACAATTATTATTATTAATAAGAACACAAAAGGAAAACCACAGTAGCCATTTCTGCAGTCTGTAGAGGATTGAAAAGTCTTAATTTCTGCCTACTTAAACCAAATGTTCTTTTAAAAAAGTTTAAAGAAGATGCTCTTTTATATTATATTATCTAGTTTTTCAAATTATGAAGCTGTACTGTGTCCTCCACCCATTCTCCTTCCTATTCATAATTCAAATAAATATTTTTGTGGATTTCATTTCAGTGTTCTAAAGACAGCTTTCTAATATCCAATTTTCCTATAAAGATTTAGATTGTAGGCTCCAACTCAAGTCTCTTTCTTTTTTTATTTTTAGACATTATATAGTAAAATAAATTATGGTCCTGCTTGGAAGGAGTAGTGGAAAGAGTGGGAACTTGACATCAGGAAGCCTACCTTCTAAATCTACCTGTAACACTCTAGCTGTGCCACCATGGGAAAATCACTTAGACTCTTTGAGCTTCACTTTTTTAAGATGCAAAATATAGCTAATAATATTTAATTTACAGAGTAGTCAAAAGGAAAATGTTTTAGACAATGAAATTCTATGTCAATATGGAATATTTTTAGTGTGGCAGAGATTGTCATAGAAACATAGGATTATAGAGTTAAGAAGGGACCTCACAGACCAGTTAGTCTAATCCTGTCATTTTATAGATGACAAAACTAAGACATAAAGAATTTAAGTGACTTGACCAAGGTCATTCAGGTAGTAAGTGCCAGAGGTAGGATTTGAAACACAGGTCTTCTGATTCCAAAGACAATATTCTTTCTCTTGTGTATATTGCTTCTTCACTCAGCATAGATGGGGATCATAGAAATCTATCCTTTTAATTCAGAATTTCTTAATCCGGAGCCACAGATCTTCCAGGATTTAATGGTTAGATTTAAAAGATTCTATCACATTGGGTGGGAAAATATATTTTGATTTTCACTAGCTTCTAAAAGAAAATTTGCTTTTTCTTCAATTATGATTCTTAAAAACATTATCCTGAGAAGAGATTAGTAAACTTCACCAGACTGCCAAAGAGATATAGGGTATAAAAAAGGTTAAGAACCTCTTATCTGAATATTAACTTATTTAATGAGAAAATTATTCCTTGATTTTCAAGCAGAATGGTAACAAATTGCTGTGACTTTTCTGACTGTAGAGCTTTATACACTAATGTGGTTGATAGCAAGGTTACTGAAAACAGGTTTATTTCTTTAATTCTGTGGGATCAGAAGACAACTTCCATCGTATTTTTTGGTGGAAAGTAAAGCAGATCCTGTGACCACTATTTCAACTCTGAATTATGAATAGTATTGTTATTTAATAGATATGAAACTTTAAGGATAAAGAGGCTCCCACTGATGCCTCATCATAGAATGGAGTTGGTGTTGGATTCTTTTTTTTAACCCTCATCTTCCATCTTAGAATGGATACTAAGTCATGGTTCCAAGGCAGAAAGAGGGGTAAAGGTTAGGTAATTGGGTTTAAATGACTTGCTTAGGATCACACAGATAGAAAGTGTCTGAAACTACTTTTTAACCTAAGATGTGCTGTCTTTGGGCTCTCCATCCATTGACCTATCTAGCTGTCCCAATATGTTAATCTTTGTAATACATGTACTTTGAATTTTTTCCAGTAGATGAGAGATTTGTTTTTTAAACCCTTACCTTCTATCCTAGTAACAACTATAAGACAGAAAGACAAAGGGTTCAGCAAACAGGGCTAAATGATTTGCCCAGGATCACATAGCTAGAACATGCCTCAATTTGAACCCAGGTCCTTCCGACTCTAGGCCTGGCACTCTAATGTGTGCCATGGTTTTGGGTTCTTGAAAGCTAGGAGAGCACAAACTCTCACATTCAAATTAGTTAGAGAAATTATGTTTGTTTTGTGTTTTTATATGTTGCCCAATGATGAACTGTGAATTTACCTTTTAAGGAACAACCTAGCCAAGTCCAGAAAAGTTTATCAACAGAAGCTTGAACACTGGTAGAAAGATTTTGTGTTGGCTACACTAACTCATGAAGATCAACTATCTAGGTAGGTGGAGAGTCTTCAGTATGGAAACCACATTCTATTATAAATTATTATACACAGATATCAGAATGCATTGAGGATGTGACACTATCTCCAGAGATCTCAACAATCCCTCCATTTTAACCTTTATGGGGTTTCTGCTACTTTGTGAAATAGTCCTACAATTCTGGTCCCAATCAAGGTTCAATAAATGTTGGTTCCCTTAATGAATACTCAAAATCTTTCATCAGCATTCTAACCTTTCAGGTTTGGGCTGATAAATCCCTTTGTCTTCAATGTAGTGTAGGACTTTTCCCAAAAGCAACTTCCCTAGTATGCCATGATTTATCATTCGCTGCATAGTCAATGGCCTTTTGTTTTCCCCTAAGATTTTTATTCAACAAATGGTGGAATTATAGTAGGAGTCCAGAAGGGCTGAATTCAAATAGTACCTCTGACATTTAGTAGCTGTAGGACCTCGGACAGCTCCTTAACCTCTCTGGATCTGGGGTTCTTGAGGGAGTTGGGCTGGATGATCTCTTTCATTTAATTTCAGCTCTGAGCCTATGATCCTATCATCCTATGAATATGAAGAAATAGGAAACATTCCAATTTATAATAGCTCTTGGTACATGCAGATTCTTATACCCTGCAGATGGTAGCCAGCATTCTTTCTTTGGTCCCCAGTAGAAATAATGTAAGCCTGCCCTGCTGGGCAAAGAAGAGAGAGTTCCTGAGTTCATGGCCCTGAAGTGCAGGGCAAAAAATGTGACATTGTCAAATCTTTGCAATTCAATTAAAATAAAGGTCTCTGGGTCTCGGAATTTAGAAATGTTTTTCTTTGTAAGAATACAGGGGCCTTGTCCCTTAAAATGCAATCATCTTATTCCTGAAGTCATCTGTCTGAAGAATCATTTTATCCATTTTCACAAAGAATCAACCCCATCCTCCCTCACTCCCCATATAGAGTTAAATATTCTTGCTTTTCCATTTCAGAGTTCTATTCTAACATTTTCCCTTACTCTGAAACATTGTGGGGAAAAGAACAGCCAATTAGGTCAATAGCTTTCTGACACATAAGCATTAATGTTTTAACCCTGATAAATTTTATAATTAGTAAAACACTGACTGCATTTCTTTTAATTACCATAATCCAAATACAATCCCTATGGTGCTGGGATGACCATATGTTCATCTCACACTTTATAGTAATTGTATAACCTGCACCTCTGAAAAGGCTTTAAGACTTTTTTTGGCTTGTGAAAAGTGGTTCAGTTCACTATGAGCTGTAATATTTCAAGTGGGAATTACAAATTATTCTGATCAAGGTTACCTTATTTTTCCTGAAATTAATGTTCAGTGACATGAGCTCTTTAGACTATGTCTTTTCATTTTATTTTAAAGGTATGCAATGTGCTTTTACATAGCAAAGAAGGAAGGTAAAATTAAAAATCAATGCTACTGTTGGCTGGAGATCGAGCCTAATTTCTACCATATGGCGCTTTAAAAAATTATAAACATGCTTAAAACAAAGGGCAGGACTTCTCAGGTCTTTTCAGGTTCCATACTAATTTATTTCTTTTTTTCAGAAGATATGCATGGTTGACATAAATCTCATAAATTCCATTACCTTTTTTTTCCTCATTTTTTGGGGGAGAAGCAGCTTGCATATCTCCAACATTGCATAAAATACCCATTTGTAATTATGCTTAACCTTTCTAAAGCCTCTGGGTAAAGTTTGCTCATTAATCTTTAACCTGACAAGCCTTAGGGGTTGTGAAATTGGTACCTCTATGTATTCAAGGCACAGAGACCACAGGCAGAGGTACAAAAGGGGTAATTAAGAGGAGGTGAGAAAAGAAATAGAACAAAACTAGAGGGATATGATTATATTATGGTGGATGTCAGCTAGCAGTAGAGACAATGGAATGCAAATCATTATAGGCAGAGTTCACAAAATAAATGAGGCTATATGTTTTTAGAACAAAACCAATTTAATCATTTTCTGTCTCACTCAAATGAAAATAATGTGTTCCAAATTAGATCTAAAATATAGTTATACTAATAGAGTCACCAAATGTCTAGATTGACTACATGCATAGGCCAGATTTTTCCTCAAATTATGTATCATTTTCATACTTTGCTAAGATGCACCAGAGGTCAGATACTGAGGAATACAAAGACACTCTTAGCTGAACAATGATTATTTTGTAGTTGTGATAATATTATTCAAAAAATTTTATGAGTATTCAAGCACCACTTTATTAGAGAGAGTATTATAGGTAGAAGAGGCAAATTATGGTTCCACAGAAAGTGTCATATTCTTGGTATACTATATATAAACTCATTCCCAGCATTAATTCAAGCAAATTTGGAAGGTAGGTTTACTTTTGGAGGTTTAAAATACCTGTTAGCATGTTTCTTCTTACAGCTTTGGTCATTATTATCAAAAACAGGAAAAGAGAACATTAAAGCTATGTAATAAAAATTTACTTACAATGGTCTTTGGTAGCAGGAAACTGATTGGGATCCTACTAAAATTAATTTATTTAATAGCAATATCCTTCTGGCGATGACACAAACTTGTATCATAGACCACTGTGACTGGCAAAGAATCAAAATTGCAGGGACAGAAAGCAATGAAAAGACTAGCAATCCGATACAACGATGACTTGCATGCAAAAACTATAATAGAAGATAAGGACCTTTATGATAGAAAAAGGAGGTAGGACAGTCATTTAGCAAAAGTGAGGGACTGCAGAGGAACAGTAACTGGTTCCCAAAGACTTCCAGGAAAGTGGCCAGTGAGTTGGATTGGGCTTTTGGGAAGAATTTATAGGAGAATATAGAAGAGAATCATGGTTGTGCTTTGTACTAACACTTTGTGTAAAAGTTTTGCTTTATACTAACTCTAAGAATCTGTATCAGTGAGATCAAAAGCCCACCAAAGTACCTGAATGATATTCATAGAGTTCTGAGGAGCTTTAGGAGGTAATTAAATGGATTGAGTTTGATTTAATTCAATTCATCATAAGCATTAATAAAGTGTCTACCATTGGAGGACACTTCTAGCCATTGGGAATTCAAAGAAAAAAAAATAACAATCCCTGTCCTCAAGGAACTTAAACTTCAGTAGAGGGAAAATAATATGTTTCCAAATAAATAAATATGTTATATTTGGAAAGTAAATAAAAAGTAATTCTCTTCTTTCTCTCCTCTTTCTTCTTCCTCTATTTCTTCTTCTCCATCTTTCCTCCTCTCCCCCTTCCTTTTCTTCTTCTTTCTACTTTTTCTCCTCCTCCTCTTCCTACAATAAAATGATTAAAAAATAAACAATTTGGTTTCTATTCTTAAGAATTCATATCATACTTATATGCCAGGTACTATACTAATTTGTCAATATTACTGCATTTAATTATTACAACAATAGTGTGGGTGTTTAAATATTTTTATCCCCATTTTACACTTTGGTAAACAGAGGCAGAGATCAAGCCCAGGGACACAGAACTAGTGAATAGTGTATTGTGATAATGAAATTAAACCTACCCTGCCCATTTTTAGATTTAATCACCAAAAGTATAAACACCACCACTTAATTCTCAAGTGGAGAATTCTGTAACCCATGTGTGTGTAAGAGTGGGTGACGAATTAGAATTGACTAACTCCCCCTGGGCAGTCCTAAGTAAAGTGTTTGTTGTGATTGGACACGTAAACTAGAAGGAAGGCACAGGAAGTGGTGCAAAAGAAGCACCTTTAAAACAGTGTGACAACTTCCTATGAGTCAGTTCTTGTTCATTTCTTGGAGCTGGAGCTTGAGTTAGAGATGCTGCTAGCTGGATCTGAGACCTGAGATCTTGGTGAGATTGTTCTTAAATCTCTCCCTTTGTACTATCACGTGGTAAATGTAAAGACTGACTCTTCCTGGATTTCTCTGAAGGAACTCTTCTTTCAAGAAAGGCTTCATGACTGAAGCTTTTGCTTCATTCATCCCTGGCCCTCGGCCATTGGCTCAAGGCTGAGCCTTTTCTGCTGGAGGACTAAATAGCATTGCCTGGGTTGAACCAGGAGCTGGAGCAAATTATTTAGTGTGTTAGGTTAATTTTCTTATCTTTTTCTCTCTTTGATTTTCTTTCACTCTCCTCATTTGTAAATAAACTACCATAAAAGTCATTTTGACTTGAGGTTTTCCATTAGGAATTGAATCAATTCCTAAGCAACCAAAACCTTTAATATTCAGTCAACCAAATGCTAATTTTCCCCTTTACTGAATCTGGAGTCAGATTAGAACACAGGAATTCCTGTTTCCAGTTCCAGGACTCTCATCTGTTTTACTACTTCTTTGCCTCTGCCTGAAGAGAATATAATATATTCACAGATAAATAAAGTAGAGTGTCATGAAGGCAAAGGAGAGATCTGGAGGAATGTGAAGAATATGTCCTATTGAAATGGGGAAACTGAAGTGAATAAGTTCAGATGGGTTAGGAAACGGGAGGCAATGATTATAAAAGCTTAATAGAGGAAAAGACAACTGAACTGAGGCTCAAAGGAATAAAAGAATCCTAAAACATGGAGATTAAGAGAATGTACATTGCAGAAAGTAGGTGGTATATCAAACTTGGGAAACATGTAGTACAGTTTGGTAGGAATTTCAAGAATACAAAAAGGAATAATGTGAAAAAAGGATAAAAGGGGAGAATAGAGCCAGATTGTAGAGTCTTAAATGTCAAGCTAAGGAATTTGCATTCTATGCTAGCAGCAATTAGTAGCCACTGAAATATTTTGAGCAGGGGAGCAGCACAGTAAGACCTTTTACTAAAGACATTATTAATTTTTGCTGCTGCTATGTGAAGGATGGATTAGAAAGGAGAGAGTCTAGAGCTAAGGAGATCAGTTAGGAGCCTGTTCCATTAAGTCAGGGAGAGGTAATGAGGGACTGAATTAGGGGATTGGTCATGTGTATGAAAAGGAAGCGGAATCAAGAGCTGTGCTGGTGGTTGTAGGATTAAGGAACTGTTATCTGATAGGATGTAGCTTATGAGGGAAATGGAAGAGCAAAAAATGACTCCAATGTTCCCATTCTGAATAACTTATAACAAAATGATTGGTATAAATCAAACCAGGTAAATTGGGAAGAAGGGGCAAGGGGAACTGGATGATAAATTATTTATTAAATGATAAATTGTTTTTGGAAACATTCAGATTAAAGTTGGCAGTTCTGAGGAGAGACTTGAACTGAACTGACATGGAATTAAAAAGCACAACATAAGAATTCCCTGTATTTCTTAGACACGTGCTCTTATTACATTTTACTACAATTAGGCTGGCAAGGTAGTTGGTTAACTGAGTATGTTGCAGCCAGTGGTCTTAGTAGAGGCACCAGTCTTTTCTTCTTTTCTAAGTTATCAGTAGGTAACATATAAAATCAGTGACAGTCTGAACCTTGGAACTGTTCTGTCATTATACTCTGGTCCATTATTCTGTAGTTGCAAAGCTATTTGTTTGAAAAGAAGGGAAAGAAACAGAATTAGGCAAGACCACTGTGTGAGAGAACTGTGTGGCTCCAGGGGTCTGATGTTCCTTGGTGACTTTTCTTGTCTGTCTGTATTTGTGTTCTTCTACCTCATGTGTATCCCGAGGGATGTTTTGTTCGCTGGGCTATGCTATAAGGCATCTGAAATATTCTAAAGTTATAATAGCATTCTCTGGCTATTATAGCTAGTCTGTTAGAGTTATCCCTACATTTTTTTATCAGGCTAAGAGGGTATATATCATAGAGAAATTAGGTGGCCCTGAATTTGATTGTGTGATGCCTTTGTTCGAAAAAGGAAAAGAAACCTCTTACTAAAAGATATTCGGTGATTTTAAGTTAGTACCAAAAAATGCTAGTCCTATCACTTACTGCCTGAGTAACCTTGGGCAAATCAGCTTTCTTCCGTAGGCTTCAATTTCTCTTATCTGTTAAATGAGAGGACTAGAATCTGTAATGAGTAATATCCCTTCTAGTTCTAAATCTCTGCGACCCTGTTCCTAGATGGGAATTTCATCATAGGACAATAGTTTTTATTAGGTATAAGGCAGAGAATGAGATCATTATTCAGATTCATTAAGTAGTTCTGTTAACTGAGATTCATTTGGGACTGGCAAGTCTTTCTGGTGATTAAAAAAAAAAAAAAAATAT
>NC_058132.1:586347635-586423760 GCF_016433145.1 Gracilinanus agilis | reverse complement strand
ATATATATATATATATATATATATATATATATATATATATACTTTCAAATTTGGAAAAGTACCCTTGTACATATAAGCTATTGAGTCCAGGTGTACGTGTTTGAACAGAAGATTAACTAATTGGAGGACAAAAGGAGTGAAATTGGAACCAAGAAGAGTAGGAGACATCAGATGATGAGCGGAGAATCCCAGCTTATGTAACTGAGATCCAATTGGCAATGACTAGGTTCTCACATTTGTTTTTATTGGACTTGCAGTGGCCAGTGATTACCTTGCTTTTACCTCCAACCTTAGCACAATAAATGGCATAGAGTAAGAGCTTAATAAATGCTTACCAACTAACTGACTCAGTATTCTGCTTTTGTTTTCTATATTTTTGCTCTACTCCTTAATGTATAGAGCAGCTGAGTACCACAATAGATAGAGTTCTGGACCTGGAGTCCAAAAAAACTCATGTTCCTGAGTTCAAATATGGCCTCAGATACTTAAAGTTGTGTGGCTCTGGGCAAATCATTTAACCCTGTTTGCTTCAGTTTCCTCCTCTATACAATGACCTAGAGAAGGAAATGGCAAAGCACCACAGAAGCTATGCCAAGAAGGGATCATAAAGAGTTAGACACAACTCAAGATGACTGAAAAGCAATAGTTCATGCAAATATCTAGTGATCTCTTGTTCATTAGGTTATGCTCCAACCTATCTGAGCACTCAGGAAAGATATAGTAGCATTTCATGGCAGATGTTATCCCATGCTATTGTAAAGGGTTAAAGAGAGGGGAATGAGGGAGTAGATTCCCACAATTCAGTTTCTGCAATCAACTTCCTATTTTTTCACTAAAGTTTCTTCCCAGAAGCACCCAGGTGGAAGAGACCTATAGCATTTGCTATTCATGTGAGAACTCCCAGTAAGGGATCTAAACTCAGGGTAAGATTGTTCAAAGGAGTCTCTTTCTCTGATTGTAGGCTTAGGAAATTCTGACTCCTAGAGAGGAACTGCTGAGATGGGAGGTGAATGAAAAAAGAATCTTTGGGCATAAACTATGTGGCCTGAGACTCTCAGAACCAGTTGACTTTCTGTGTGTGGTTAGACTGGATCATAAAAAATCAACAAGCCTATAAATAAGCATTTGTTAAAAACTTTTAAAAAATATTAGTTAAGTGTATTCTACATGTCAGGTGCTCTGCTGAAATACAAAGGAATAGAAATACAAAGGGGGAAACAGTCCTCTGTTCTCAGGAAGCTTACATTCTGATATATGTAATAGAAAGAGATACCACATTTATGAGTACTTGAATATGAGAATCCCCAAACCTGAGAATCTAGAGGATTTCCTACATTATGCATTGTAAGTAGTCCATCATTTTCCATTTTTGGCTCCCTAATAGAAAAGGAATATTTCCATTGATAATAATTCATACCAAACTTCCTACCTCAAGTTTTGCTGCTATAGTTACCTTTCAAATGAAAGATATAAAAAAAAAATACAGGCATGATTAACTGCCTACCAAACAAAGACTAATTTACAGCTTTGAAAAGGGTAATATAATATAGAAAAGGAAGTGGCAAAATCTACATATAATTTTTCTATCACCTGAAACACCTAGTAACTTGAATCTAAAAGTGATAACATAAATTGAAAACATCAAGGTTAAAATTTTCAGCCTTGCTTCGTTTTTCCATTGTAATAATGAATTCAACAATTTTGAGAAAAAAGTATCATTGGGGAAAAAAGAGGTCTAGGGTTGAAAGGAAGCACAGATTTGGAAAATCTGGGCTGTTAGCTTCCTTAACTGTATACATGTGAAGTGATTGGAGGTAAATATGTATTTTTATTATATATCATTTCCTTTCCATGTTCCTTAAGAATTCTACTTTCCTAATGAAGTATCAATTTCAGGTTTCTTTCTACATACAGATGAAGGTTTTCTCCACTTCTTCAAGACTTGATTTTTTTAAACTAAAATGATTTTTAAAGGAATATAGCTTACTCTTATTTATACCTAAAAATAATTGTCTGAATAACTAATGTAATCAGTGTACCTGAAGCAGTATCTAGTATTCTTTTGGTGTGTTTATCTTTTTGTGGAGGTAGGACTAAGGAGGTTTTCAGGTATGATGTTTCCTGGGTGTAAGGAACTCGATATGAAGACACATCTCAATGAATTGCTGAAATGCTGATGTAAATGAGAGTCTTAGAGAGTTGACTGGGGCAGTGAGCTATGATATGATTGACTCAGAGCAACTCAGCTAATCAGCATCTGAGGCTAGATTTGAACAAAAGTCATCTTGCCAAACAGGCCTTGAACCTAATAAGAATTTAATGAATGTTTGGTGAAGATAATATTACTGGCACAAAAAAAAAAGCAATGACAATGGTAACTGAAAATTCTAGTGTTTTGGACTATGCTAGTTTTTTCCATTGATCTTTCTAATCTAATTTGTGTAAATATAGATGAAGTTTCATATTTTTTTTCATTCTTTTAGCCCATGCCAGCAATAATCATTGCTTAATGAGCTTTGTAGAATGTAGGTTGGGGTTATGTGTGAATGTTAACCCTATTCAACTTTCACGGGCAACAATATTTTTTTCATGGTATAAAAATGGGAGATTTAAAGAATGAGCATTGAGTTTCACTTAGAGTTAGCATGTTCTTCTGGGGATTTATCGTCAGTCAGTTATTTCTAAATCAGTAATTGTTCCTCTTCCAACATATGAATTATTTTACTGCTGTGGACTCAAGTATAATGTATCGGTCCTTGCTTACAACAATCTCTTTGCCTGCTAATTCCAGACCTTACTTTGTCTCACTCTGGCAGATTCTACATTGACATGTGTTTTCCCTTTGAAATGCCTGTTCCAGTTGAAAAGAAGCTTATTTGGGAGCATGCTTGTAGTCAAATGATTTCAAAGGCATATCCTCTGTCCAACATTTTCAAAGAGAATGAACTATATGGCATGGGGACCAAATTAATGGTTGATTTTGAAGAGAAAAAAGAGACAGATCGTGTGTCTATCTGTAGGTCCACAGGCCAGGTGGTATTCATATTAGCTGAGAACAGTTACTTTTTGGTCGCAACCAAAAGGACTTCATATATTGACTGGTAGAGATGGTTACAAAAACTCTTAGGCACAAGGGTAACCCAAGAGTGTGCATTTTTATTTTTTACACAAAGAAATATAGGCACTATCATGCCTTCAGGAAATGTTGAAAAGGATGACATCTTTACAGCACTCATTATTTCTTATCTAGGGGGTAGTCTTTCATAGGTTAGGCCACTGTTTTTAGCTAACTTTCAACTGCAATGAGTATAGAATTATATATTTATGAATTTAGATGACACATTATAATGGTGATGAGTCTTGTAATGGGGTATAGACTTTATGATAAATTGAGTTATCACTTTGTCTATCCTTCTGAGAATCTCTTCCCCTACATACATATGGGGAAATGTCCATTGATCCATTTCAATTGAGTGCTTTAAAAAAATTCCCTTTTATACTTAGACCATATTTTTGCTTTTCCTCTAGCTTTAAGCCATTGATTATTCAATTTCACATACTGACTCAAAAACATAACCTTACTCTTTTCCCCCCACACTTACCTTGAAAAAAATTGGCAAAGACATTTCTTGAAAGAGAAAGAATTGAATAGCCCCTTAATGAAGGTAGGATTTGGTAGAGTGGAGTGCTGGACGTCATTTCAGTCTGGTTTATCTCTCTGCCTCAAGTATCTTCCTACTCAAATCCATCCTTCACAGCTATCAAAGTGATCTTTTAAAAGAACAAGTCTGATTATGTGATATGGCCTGCCCTGAATCAATAAACCCCAGTGGATCCCGATTACTTTCAGAATCAAATATAAAATACTGCTTGGCTTTTAAAGCTTTTCAATCTTCTTACACTTTACTCCCCTATACATACTTTACTGTCCAGAGACAGTGGTCCCTTTGATTATTCTCATATAAGACACTTTATCTCCTGATTCCAGACATTTTCAATTTGTGTGACATTTGTGTCCCATATCCCAAATGTCCTCCCTCCTTATCTCTACCTTCTAACTTCTCTGACTTCCTTTAAGTGTCAGCTAAAATCTCACCTTTGTAAAGTCTCTCCCCTCCTCTCCAATACTAATGCCTTCCCTCTGAGATGATATCCAACTCATATTTTATCTATCTTGGTTGTGAAATATTTATTATTTGTATTATACCTGATGGAACTGAAGAGTATTTCAACCCAAGTTAGAGATGTACGATAATTTATAAGGAAACTCTGTTTTGAGGTAGTACAGACCCCAGAAATGAAGAGATGAAAATAAACAATGAGAAGATAAAAGGAACAGAAATCAGAAGAATGAAAAGAAGTTGCAGCAGCCTGAAGAGAGGAGGTGGTGGTGGAGATTATTCCCCTTATGTCAATCTGAGTAGAACAGAGGGGAATCAAAAGATAAATTTCTTTTTTTAAGGAATAGTTTTTGCTCATTTTTTCAGTTATATGTAGAAACAATTTTTTGACAATTGTTTTCTGATATTTTAGGATTAATATTTTATCCAACCCTCCCTGCTTTACCCATCTATGAAGCAATATATAGTCTGATATAGGTTATACCAGTCCTTTCAAACAAGGCGATATCTATTTCCATTTTACTCATGTCATGACAGAAGATACATATCACATATACAATAAAAAATTCATGAAGAAATAAAGTGGAAGATGGGATGCTCTGAACTGTAATTACACTCCAATAGTTCCTTATTCAACTGCAGATAGCATTTTCCATCATGTGTTCCTTGTGGATATGTTGAGAACTTCCTTGCTGATAATGGTTTAGTCCAGTGATGGGCAAACTATGGCCCTCAGGCCAGATATGGCCCCCTGAAGTGTTCTATCTGGCACCACAACATTATTCCTAATTTGACAAATACAATGAGTAGGTTACAATACAATGAAACTTCGAAAGAGTTGCCTTAGTTACAGACTGACGAATGGGCATTTCCTTTCCTCTGGACCCCTCTTTAAAAAGTTGGCCCATCACTGGTTTAGTCCATCACAGTTAATCATTTTATAATATTTCTGTTATCATATACATTGTTCTCCTGGTTCTATTCACTTTACTTTGCATAACTTTATTTAAGTCTTTCCAAGGGTTATTGTGTGTGTGTGATCATCTTGTCATTTTTTAAAGCAAAATATTATTCCATTACAACCATCCATTACAACTTGATCACCCATTCCCCAAGTGACAGATAACTCCTCAGTTTCCAATTCTTTGCCACTATAAAAAAGAGTTACTAAAGATATTTTGGTACAGATGGGTCTTTTTTTCCCCTTATCTCTGATCTCCTTGGGATATAGAACCAGTAGTGGTATTGTTGGGTCAAAAGGGTTTACACATCTTTAAATAGAATTTTGTACCCTCAGACTTCATCTCCCCAAATCCTTTTCCTTTCATCCCCACATTACATCCTTATGTGATAGAGATAAAATGTTCTGTAACTCCTCTCTTTCTCTCTCTCTCTTCTCCCACATGTGCAGTCTGGGAAGCTTTCTCTTTACTAAGGCTATCACTTTCTTCTACTTCAAGTTATTATTAATAAATCTTATAAAAATATAATACTTGGAGTATTAGATATTAATTTTAATCTTACATTTCTGGCCAGCCTTTGAGTAAAGAACAGAGAGTAGATAAATTTTGCAAAGCCACATTTCTCTCCTGCCTCTGCTTGCTCCTGCCCGCTGTTTTCGTTTGCATGACATTGCCTGGGGGTCCTGGCTGTTTTTGCTATCTCTGAGCTACTGTAGTCAGTGCCCAATTGCTGGAGGATTTGAAAGTCGTTTAGAAGCACATTTGGTTTTTTTTTTGCGTGGAGGGTGAAGTCTAAATACCCTTCCCCCTCAACCCCAATGTGGATCTCAAGCCTGTGCTAGCCACAGCAGGGGAACACAGTGTGGTGCAGCCCAATCTACAGTATCCACCCCACCTCTAACCCCATCCAGCTTCCCAGTCTGGCTAACCCATGGGGGCTTCTGTGGGGTAGGGGACTGAGGTATCACAGGGCCATTGGTTTTAACCCTGTGTGGGGGAAAGGACAGAATTCCTCTCCTAAATATTCCCTGTGAGACTTTTACTCCTAGTCAGGGCATATCAAAGTAGCGCACCTACAGACAACAAGTAGAGATTGCAAGCATGGCCCAGTTCCTGTTTCCAGGGAGACTTACTGAGTTCAAACAGCTCCCAGTTTTAGGATGTCTTTTCTTCCTACTGTTCCTTGGTGCACTGGTCCTTGCAATGAGCTTGGGTACTCTTGAGAATCAGGGAGGAGATTCAGCTCTCTACACCCCCTTGTCATTTTGGCCTAGGCAGTCTCTGCAATACACCCAATATGTGATTTGTCCATGCTATGCCCAGTAAGGGTATGAGGAACCACAGAAGTGTGACCAAAGGAATCTAAATTGATGGTACTTGGGAGGGGAAGGAACCTTAAAGAGTCTGGAGGAGAATTTCAAGCCTTTTCAGACCCCAATGCTTTATTGATTCAGTTTGTTCCCCTCTGATAATGAAGAAATCTATTGCAATTGAAGAAAAGGACTTTTGAATTCGTTACCTGCATTTGGTCATACTTATTGTATTTGCAGAGTGTTTTCTTTAAAATTCAATTTTGTTTTTTTAAGTTCACATATTAATTTGATCTATACTATTCTGTTATACAAGTCATTTTCAGCTACTGTGTTTTGGATATTAGTTATATGTTCTGCTACATTATCTTTATTTGTACCTCCCCCTATGACTAGACTGGAAAAAATACCATTGTAAAAGCCCATAATCAACTTGCACAAACCCTTTACAATGGCAAAACCATAGATCCTTATGGATGCTGGGTTTGTCATCAGATCCATGGAGGTCACATGTTGCCTTAATGGCCTTTTGTTCCTTTTTTTGCCTTTGTTAATTGTCACATAGATGATGATGGATGGACTTAATCAAAATGGTTACAACCTGTACACAACCTTTAGAAAATTTAATGAGCTAAATATCTCAGTTGAATTTAAAGGGTCTTCAAAAGTGATTTTGGGATATCTAATAGCATTCCTACTTCTGACCTATCATTTGCCTGGCTTTGAATTGTTTGTAACAAGAGGTAAAGTTTCATTTAGTAGGTAAAGTGAAGTGTAATAACACTGTTGTATTTCCCCACCTCCATATTCATTAAAAATATAATGGATGAGACATCTGAAGTGATTTTCACTATTGTAGTCCTCAGCTCAACATTGAAATGGATAGGACATATTGGAGACAGGACTTTTACACTGTTACAGTCTCATACTGGAAGGAGGGAGGTACCCCAAAATGAGCTTAGTTATCCTGTGATAGGTTATAATCTCATCCGGGAGGTGGAAAGGATTTTCTTGAGAAGCCTAGTAGCTTCTGAATGGGTTTTTATATTTGTAACTCTTTAGCTTACTATACCCTTCCACCAGAATGATCAAAAGTCTTGGTGACATTTTTAGACCCTAAAGGTTTCATCAGCAGTACAGAGATTTGTGTTTTTCTGGGCTCTCTTGCCAAATTTTGGAATGATGGCAGTAATATACTTTGTTTAAAATATCTTAGTCAAGGTTGAAATATTGGCTATATCTGGAGAATTTGTGACAAGTATCCATGAGTTCAGAGGTTTTTTAAATGTTACAGAGAAAGTGGCTGTATAGAGAACTCATGTGAATCCTATGTGATAGTGAGGTTGTTTGCTATTGTCATTAACTAGGCTATTATGATTTTGGGGATTTTGGTATTTCTTTGAATGTGCATTACTTGCTGTACTACTGTTTTATGAAGCTGTTACTTAGTGAAAATCATTTGTACTCACACTGTGGATCATGGCCAAGTTAAAAAAGGAAATGGATCTCATTTTTGGGTTAGAAATCTTTATAGTCTGCCTCTCCTGGGCTGACACAGTGTGTCACTGATTTTAAGCTATATATTTTTTTTATTTTCAAAACTTTTTTATTATTTTTTTCCCCTTGTATGTGTAATACAGTATTTGAGTTTTCTTTTTACTCTCTTTTTTTTGGTACTAGAAGCACATGTTACCAGAATTAAGGTTTTTGATTTTGTATTGGGTAAGATTAAAATGTCCATTAGCCCTAATGTCAATGCATACCCAAAAGTTTTAGACTATGGAAACCTGTCATTGATTGTTAAAAAGTTATGAGACTTCGATTAGCAATTCTGTGATTACAAGAGAAAGGAACACAAAAAGAGCCACTGCAGAGTGCCAAGAACTTGCATAGTGCCAATAAAGTACACGGTCAAAGAGACCAATCCCAGTAGGATTGATGAGATTCTGTGTCATGACAAGAGGACTTGAACTTGTTTGAGGTTCAAGGTTGCAGTTGTTTGTCATGTCAGATGCAGGTCTTCCCCAAGCCACATTCTACTAAGTACCACAGGCGGGCTAGCATCCTGACTCCCCTATCCCTGAGAGAAAAGGTAAAATCAGACCAGGGAATGCTATTTCCCATTTGCTGCTAAAATCTAGTCCCCTTTCTTTCTTTCATAGTGTGGTAATTTTCTGTAGTCCTGGTTGCTGATTGAGTAAGTCCATAATTGCTACTACAGGCTTTTCGGACCTAAATCAATTTAATCAAACCCTGATTCAATGACCTGTTATAGGTTTATTTTTCTTAACTTAGAATTTTTACACATGAGACTTTGATATTTTATATTTCATCCAGAAGTTATTTTTTCTCTTTTATTTGGATTTTTTTGATGTTTTTGATTTCTTTTGACAATCAATTCATATACCTCATAACTCAGTCATGTATCCTTGAGTGATCTGTGTGTTTGCCAACATCCTACCCAGGGGGGATTGTATTATTATCCTATAATACAAAGTTTTAATTCTTTTGAGAATAATTTTAGTATAAGAAATTTGCTACCTCCCCAAATCCAAAAAGTGAACTGTTTGGAGAAGGTGCCATGAAGATGCCTGCAGAAACCCCACTGCCCCAGAATATCCAGAGTGAACTTTGGGATGTGGTGATTTGAACTGTGGGGGATTGAATGCTTTTGTTTTGAATGTACACTCTTATGCCAAAGGGGACTACCACCTAATTGTTTTTTGGTCAATGTAGCAATCATCATTTTTTAAAATTTCCCTTTTATCCTCAAATTATTGTAATTTCCCTTTAGAAACTGTAATGTTTTATATACCTTCAATTAAAAATCTTTAGAATTATAAGTTTGTTATGTTTAAATGATCTATTGGGGAGATTAGTCTACCAAAGAATCATGGGAAGAATGTATAAATAGAACTTTGTGCCCTTGGACTTCATCTCCCAGAATCCCTTTCCTTTTATTCCCACATAACATGTCCTTCCTTATGTGGTATAAATGAAACTTTCTGTAATTTCGGTTTCTCTTTCTCTACCTCTTCTCCCTCATGTGAGATCTGGGAAGCTTCTCTTTACTAAGGCTATCATTTTCCTCTACTTCAAGTTATTATTAATAAAGCTTATAAAATATAATACTTGGAGTATTAGATATTATTTTTTAATCTTAAACACAGTTTTATGAACTTTGGTGCTAAGTTCTATATTGCTTTCCTGAATGATTGTATCACTTCACAATTCACCATCAGTGTATTACTCTCTAAATTTACCTACAAACCCTCCAACATTTATCATTTTCCTTTTTTTGGTCATTTTAACTAATCTCAAATGTGGTAGGTGGTATGTCAGAGCTATTTCAATTTGCATTCCTCTAATCAAAAGTAATTTGGGGTACTTTAAATATGATAATAATTTTAATTTCTTCCACTGAGAACACTCTGTTCATATCCTTTGACTCTCTTTCAATTGAGGGATGCTTTTTATTAAATTTCATCTAGTTCTCTAAGAAACAAAACTCTTAGAGATATTAATTTCCCATTAAGTGCAATTGTGACTATATCTCATAAATTTTATGTTGTCACCTCATTGTCATTTTATTTAGTGAAACTGTTGATTATTTCACTGTTGATTCCCAGGTATGAATGTACTCAATTTAATCTTATTGAAACACTTAAATTTTCACTTTACCTCTTTATACTTCTATTAGGGTTGTATTTGCTTAACAAATGTTATTTTCAGCTTTGATTTTTGGTGGGTAAACTTTAAAATTCCTTGGTTCTTCTACATGTCATTTTTTTGCCCTGGAAGTTTATGCTTAACTTTGCTGCATATGTAATTCTTTAAGTCCTAGATCCTTTTCTTTTCAGAGTGTCATATTCCATGCCTTTTGATCCTTTAATGTAGAAGATACTATGCATAGTCTTGACTGTGGCTCCACAATATTTAAATGATTTCCTTGTGGATACTTTTACTTTTCCTTCACTTGGGAGTTTTAAAATTAGTCTATAATAGTCCTAGTGCATTTTATTTGGGAGTCTCTTTCAGGAGGTGTTTGGTAGATTTTCTCATTTTCTACTTTTCCCTTTTGTAGGAGGATATCAGGGCAGTTTTCCTTGAAGATTTCTTGTAATATGGTATCCAGATTTTTTTTTAAATTGTGGCAGTCTGGATCTATTTTCTAGGTTAGTTATTTTTCCAGTGAGTTATTTTAGATTTCAACTTTTTTAATTCTTTTAATTTTGTCTTACTGTTTCCTGTCTTATGGATTCAATAGTTTCTATTTTTCCAGTTCTATTTTTTAAGAAGTAATTTTCTTCCTTGAGTTTTTTTGTATCCTTTTCCATTTGTCAATCCTATTCTTTAAATAGTACTTTTCTTCACTGTTTTTTTTTTTTTAATTTTATGGAGGGTGGGGTTCTATTACTATTTGGTACTTAGTGAGTTATTTACTTCAATGACATGTTGAACCTCTATTTCTTTTTGGCCTGTTCTACTTCTAGAGGATTGATTTCTTTATCAAAAAAATTATTTTTACCAGCTATTGAGTTTTTCCTTCAATTATTTTATTTTTGGATTTTTACCTTTTTTTACAAGTCCTTTGTAACAATTAAAATTGGGTGACCAAATGTAATATTTTAAATTTTGTTTTGAAAAACATAATGGTTAAAAAAGAATTATTGTGGTAGCTGTTTATAAAAATTAAAAATTAAGCTTTGAGTATGTTAGTAGCTTTAGTAGTTTTATTACAGCATGATAGAGATAGTAAAGAGGGAAATGTAGGAAGGAATTGGAAAATATTGCCTAGCTAAATGCCCTATCATTGTTAATCCAAAGAAATCCAGTCTAACCCCAACAAAGGCTCCCTCAGGTCCTGATCTCCAACTAGGAGTCATGGTAGTCTTTTTAGCATGATTTATACCAGCACAGAATCCTTCCAATGCAGAGACACCAACATAGGTCCACCCTCCATAAGAGCCACCAAGGCAGCAAAAGTGCACCAGAATGCCCTGGCTGGCTTTTATAAGCAGTTTTTTCCACATCACTTCCTAATCTCTCTGGTTTCTCCTCCTTTTACTGTGGGCTGCTCTATCACATCTCAGGAACCAATCAAAATCTCAATTTGCCTCCCCAGGCAGTGCTTGTAGTCTTTTAGGTCTAAGTGTTAAAGACTAAGTAAGTGTGAACTCTCTTAGTTAGTGACTTTCTAAGTGTTAAGCAGGGAACTTCCAGTTCCTGATTGATTAACTTAAAATAGACAAAGGGAATAAAAATTCCCTTTCACACCTTCAAGGGCCTTTTTTGGGGTCTGACATTCTTTTATATCTTCTTTTGTTACATCATGTTTCCTTTTTGGCATTGTTGTTCTTTTCTGATTTTGATTATGGTTTTCCTTGTCACTAAATTAACTTTTGAAGTTCAGATTTTTCCTTTGTCTTTTGCTCATTTTTCTAGTTATTTTTCCCCTTTATCTTATTAATCTGTTGAGACTCTTCTCTGTCCCTGGAGAAGAGGGAGCACTCCTCCAAGGTTACAGACTCTGGTATTTGGGGTAGGCCCAGATTCCATTGTTTTCCACACTGTAACTGTTGAGGAGATAGCCCTGCAATCTTTCTCTGGGGGGCCTTCAAGCTATTTTGTCCATCTAGATTCAGCATTCTTTGCTCTTTTATGGGCTGGGCTAGTTCTACTGCTTCCCTATCCTTGCCAAATGTCCTGGGCTGATCAAGTCCTGTTATCTGGTCTCTGGTTCCTCAGACACTCTGGTGCCATGGGAGAGTGCATAGGTTCTTGCCTTCTCTACCTTTGTTACCTGTGCAGAATGATTTAGGCTAGGCTGGTCATACACTCTGCTGCTCTGTGCTTTGCTACCTCTGATTCTTTGCTGCCATGTGGGAGCGAATAGGTTTCCTTTCCTCTGTGCCTTTGCTACCCAGGAGGAATGGTTCAAGCTAAGAAAGTCCACTCCTCAGACACTTCTCTGCCTCAGGCACTTTTTGCCTTATGTGATCATGTAGGCTCTTGCCCTCTTTGTGGCCATAATACCTGTGCATAATGGTTTAGGATGGACTGGTCCCTCACTCTGATGCTTTGCTGCTTCAGGTGTTCTGCTGACATATGGAAGAATGTAGTTCTCCTGCCTTCTGTGACTTCATTTCCCACATGGAGTGGTTTAGGCTCTCAGTATCCTACCCTGCCCTCTCTGCCTTTTATACCTATATCGAGTGGCTCAATCTCTGTTTTTTCCTGTTCTGCAACTTTGTTTCACTGGCAGAGTAGCAGTGTGTTGGGTTGGTCTAAGTTCTATTGGTTCCACAGAAGCTATGTTGCCTGGGATGCTCTCACTTCTTATCTGGGTGAGTGTGTTTCATCTGCTTTCCTTTATTTTGAGGCAATTTATTATTATCATGTGTGTGTGTGTGTGTGTGTGTGTGTGTGTGTGTGTGTGTGTGTGTGTAGGAAGCTGGGGAGCAGAGCATCCTTTACTCTGTCATCATAGCTTCCAGCATCCAGTCTGCAAAGGAGCAGATTCTTAAAGTTGTGTCATTTGAGAGACTTGAGAAGCTTCCTCTAAGAAGCGAGGAAGACTCTTAGGTGTCTGTTTTCATGGATAGAGAATACAATAGCTCTTAGAAGCTAGTTGAACCAAGTAGAATTCTGGTGAAGAGTAGGGCAGGCTTATCATTATTGCCCTCTGTTACCATCTACAGCTCCCAAAATCTCTGCGATTCTTGTGTTGCCCAGAGAATGGAAAGGATGAGAGAAAGATGAGCTTGAGAGATATTTTGGTGGGGGCTATACTGATAAGTTTTCACTAAAAGAGTAAAACTTTTTCAGTGCCCTACTAAGAGAAATTGGGTAAAAACAAAAACAAAAACTTGACTTTGCTTCAGTGACCCAAGAATAATAGAGAAGTAGTTTTGCCTAGCAGGAGATCTGTGGAATCCAGAAGAGGATGAATCAGTTTTGCCCACAGAGAATTTCTAGGACAGAAGATCCCCAGACAATATCAAGGACAGAAAGTTTTATTGTCCAGAATTTGAAGTTCTCCTAGACATTTAGTTTTCTCTGAACATATACCTCATTGTCATATGTGTATGTGTGTGTGTCTGTGTGTGTACCTACTCTCTGATAGGGAACCTCTGCAGGGTTGTAGTCAATAAAAGGAATGAATGATTTTCAGATTAAGTTACTTATAGCACCTAAGAATTTAATTAGAGGAGCACAGTTGGTCTTGTGGCAAGAGCTTCACTCTGGTAAAACAATCAAATAAACAATAACAAAACACCAACAATAAATAACTGTACCTGACATGAGTATAGGTTGGCTTAAGTGTGGCAGTCCAAGGCACCCCCAACATAACTTCTCTCCTTATAACCCAGTGATTCCCAAAGTGGGCACTACCACCTTCTGGTGGGTGCTGTAACGATCCAGGGAAGCAGTGATGGCCACAGGTGCATTTATCTTTCCTATTAATTGCTATTAAATTTTTTTTAAATTAACTTCCAGGGGGCTAAGTAATATTTTTTCTGGAAAGGGGGCAGTAGGCCAAGAAAGTTTGGGAACCACTGTTAACCATTCATCAATTATCATGTGGTAGACTCTCAACAGTTAATTTATAACTCTAATTGAAGACGGTATTTTCAATAGACAATAGTATAGGTCATTTGAGGGAAAAAGCAAATACATAATAAACATATTATTGATATTTTATCAAATCTTATTAAGGACTTGTAACATATATATTTTTAAAATTTATCCTTGGTTAATTGACATGACTTAGAAAAACTGTAAGGGAACTTAGTGATCATCTAGTCCATCTCCATTAAAAAAGTAAGACATCTTTGATTTCATTTTCATACCAAATCCTTCCCCCCCTTAAACTCCACCCAATTGATCTCTGTCTGGTAAGAAAGAAAAACAGTGAATTAAAACTGGATATCCAGTATTATTAGTCTATGCAAACAACTCCAACTTAGACCCATACTTTCTCTTGAGAGAAGGCTTGTATACTTCATCACCATTTTCTCTGGTACCTGGATTAGTCCAGTACTCCCAAAGAATTACTTTCTATGAAACCTTATTTTCGTAAACTAGGCAGCACAATGAACAAAATGCAGGGACTAAGAAGGTGGAAAACCTGAATTCAAATCCAGCCTCAGACACCTGCACAGCTATACATCCTACGCAAGTCAATTAATGTCTGCTTGTCTCAGTTTCTTTATCTATTAAATGGGAAAAATATAGATGCTATTTTCAAGGGAAGTTGAGAGGATCGAAAGTGATGATAATTGTAAAATGCTTAGCAAAGTGCCTGGAATGGAGCAAGTGCTATATAAATGTTGGCTCTTATTATTATTAAGCAAAGAATTGAGTTCCAGTGAAGTGACTTGCCTAAAGTTATATAATATATATATGGAGATTTTGAACCTTGGTCTTTATCCTCCATACGTCCCTTAGTGTTTCCCAAAATTCCCTTTAATCTCTTCTGTGCCTCCACATTTGTTTTATAAGTTCTGTAGCTCCTCCCTCTTCCTCTCTCCTTCACAAGTGCTGGTGAAGTTAGTTTAGTACCTTTTCACTCTATTTTAAGTTAGTTTATTATTAATAAAACTTTATAAAATATAAAATATGATACTTAGCTTTTGCATGTTAATTTTAATCTCTACCACATGAGAATTCAAAAACATTAGCCTTTCTTTGATATTCATGCTGACTCTCAACTTCATAGATTATATAAGTCAAATAATGACCTTTTTCTGATATTTTTTGTAAATGTAGATTATTATACAATGGAGAACTCGCCAATGAGAACCAGTTCATGAAAATCTATTTGTATTTGCTGTTCTTGAAAGTTTATATAATAGAGTATTATTCACCATATTATTTGTCTAGCTCCAATCTAACACACAGGTTTGGTGAACTTATTTCCATCTAGGAGTGCTTAGGAGACTGGTATCTTGGTGGTCTTTTTGTCCATTGAGGAGATAAAATTGAGGATGCCTCTCTTCTACAACTTTTTTCTTTTTCTTTTTCTTTCTGGCAGTAATTGAGGTAAAAACTGTTGTGAGCTTCCAAGTCAGGGAAAGATCAGTGGCTATCTTGTGTCTCATTTGACTGCCATATACCATATCTGTGATCCTTTGGTTCTTTTGCATTCATTCTTTATTAATCTTAGGTGAAAAAGTATTCTGAGAGAGAAGTTTCTAGGGAGCCATTGACACTGGGAGATACATGAGATGCAACCTAAACCAGTAGCACTTACGGCTGAGGACCATTAGTAGCCAGTGCAGAAGTTGAATGGTCAACTCTTCCTACACAAGGGATGGATTGACCTGTGACCTGAGTGAGAGGTCATTTACTACTAATTTTCATTTACTACTAATTCTCTACCCCAAAGCAAACTTGGTAGGAACTTTACAAAAGAAAAAAAAAAGAGAAAAAAAGAAAAAGGCTTATGATATGAAGAGTCATTACATCCTCCTTAGCCCTTATCATCTATATCTATGCCTTAATTCTTTGGTACTTTAAGTTTAACCCACTCTCTCCAGGGACCTTATATGTGTGTATGAGCAAAGTATACCTCGCAATCTGAGAAGATAGTATTGGAACTAATTTTTTTAAAACTCTATCTTCTATCTTAGAATCAATACTGTGTATTGGTTCCAGGAGCAAGGACTAAATAATGGAAGTTAAATGACTTGTCCATGGTCACATAGCTAGGAAGTGTCTGAGGGGAAATTTGAACCCAGGACTTCTCTTTCTGTGTGTCTGACTTTCAATTCACTGAGCCACCTAATTGTCCCCAGCACTAATGTTCTTTTGATAGACCCCTCAGTAAATACTCATTTGTTAATACTAATTTATTTCAAAGCTGTCAGAGAACATACTAGATTGGGGGCATGTGGAAGATGTCTTAGGAATAACAGTACCAGAAACCCTAATTCCTTGGAGTTTGAGCTTGGTCTCTGGGGAACCTAACTAGCTAATCCAATGGGAAGCTGGAGAATGAGCCCAGAGGGATTGAGGTAATTATTTACATTAGTATTTGAGGCAGTAACCATCTGTTTTTCACTTTGGATCCCTGGGGACTATCAACTTAAGAATTATTGAGCAATACTATTTTCCAATCTTTTAGGGGCAAGGAGAAGGTACAGATACTATAATATGATGACGATCCTAATACTACCATTCTAACAAATAAGAAGAAAAACATTGCTATGTTAAAATCCACCTTTGGCTCCTAGTATCACTAGTTCCTAGAACTCCTTGACATTTGGGTTTCCCACTCCTGATATCTTCCCCTGTGGGAAAATTTTTGAAACTCTCTAATACTGCTGTTATCAGACATTAGATTGCTAAATTCGCTCATCTATAGCACGAATAACCAACATTCTCCCTAAATGTTGCCCAGCTCCTTTTGTGTTTCAGTCTGACATTTTCCTATCCAAATGAATCAGTTGTGTATAAAGGGGGGAAAATGATCTGTTTCTGATGCTGCTGGTTAATATATTTTTCATTGCCACATTTGCTGTATATCTTTTAAACCCAGCCATTTCTTTACTTTCTGAGAGGAAAAATGAACTCATTATTATTGCCCTTTATATTAACATGTGTGAGCTGAGCTACCATTAGGAAACATATTTATAATCTACTCAAAGTACTACTATCACATTTTTTCAGTCTAACACTAACCATAAGTATGGTTTCCAAAACAGGATTTATAAATGTTTCATAAATATTTATACTTATCAGCTAAGGATTCTAGGAGTGGATGCATCTATAACACAAATACATATGACTGATCAACTGGTTTATGTTATTTAAATATGGATTATAGTGGTTCCAACAAATTGCTCTGAAAAGAGAACCTATCAATCACTAGTTTTCATTTTTGTTGTTATGCTGAGAATTAATACCAGTGAAAAGACTTTTTTTGCCCTCTGTCTTTTCTGCCTTCCCTTCTCCCTGCCCCACCTTTTCCTGTGTCCCTTTGTTAATTAATGGGCAGAGTTACTGAGGCTATGGGGCTTGTGGCTAATAAGGGAGTTTCATTTATTGGTTTAGGTAAAAGCTTTCAGAATGTTAATGCATCACCTGAGGTGAGCCTTGGAGCACACATTTGGCAGAAAATTCTTCTAAAGAGAATAGGTCGGCGAGATATACTTAACTGAATTGTTGAATCCACCTCTCTAGGCAGCTCATATTCTTTTGCCTCTCTCCATTAATAATTCATTCATTTTATATAGTCACAATTAGTAAAATAGTTAATATTTAAAGCATCTGTTAATTTTATTATTTTAGCTGAACTTCGGAGGCTCGAATTTCCTTTTTTTCCCCCCATTCATTTCCCCCAAGGAAAATGACCACAAATTCTTTGACAGATTCTATGTGCTCTTTGGATACTATTGATTCTAGTGATGCATTATTCCAGGCAGAAGAAACCCCAACTGCCCTTTTCACTGTAAGACCTTTAGCCTGGCAAGTGTCTCCCTAAGCTAAATATTTGTCCCGAGCTCACCAAATGTTCCAACAATGCTTGACAAAGCATGAAGGTTTTCTCCAGCAGCCCCAAATTAATACTTTCTTTCTTCAGGCAAATTGGCCAGAAAGTGATTTAATGGCAGTTTGGAAAGTGCCAACTGCTCAAAGTGAGTACAAGTTACACCTGTGGAGAGATTTACCTGTTTGTTCCTCGAGAATTTGGGGATCTGGAAGAGGAAGGAAACCTTTACAGGCACCGGGAGATGCTGCCATTCACTTGGTTAACAGTTTGTTTTTTAAAACTGCAGACTTTTGAGTTTTGGGGATTTTATATAAGTTATGCCACGGGCAGAAAAATACTAGGGAAAATCACCGCAGGGCCTGGTACTCAGAGCTTACAGACTGCTGACAACCCTAGAGTTTAGCAAATCTTCTCGAAAAGCACTGAGTTTTACATTTCCTAACAAGCCACACCTGCCAGTAATTCCATCCTTCCAGCTTCCCCTCCCACTGTGTTTACTGTTTAGATGCGCAGATAAAATGCTAAGGTAGTCAGGCTCTTGCAGGTGGCTGGAAACTTTCCGGGCAGGTCGGGACCGCTGACTTGTTGGGATGAGACAGCTTTGGAAAACGGTTCGAACTTGAGGACATTCTGAAGTTCCTCACGGACGCTTACCGCTTTTTCAGTCTAAGTTTATTCCCCAACATTCACCCCAAGGAGACACAAAGAACCGGTTTCCTTGTGGGTTTCAGGAGCGGTTGGTATTTCAATTTCAGTCACGTTCTGCCAGTCCCAGAATAAAGACCGGAGGATCATAGACTCCCTGGTACCTGCGCAAGCTGTGACTCTCAGGGGGCCACCCTGCAGAGTGCAACGGTTTAAAATAAAGTACCAAGAACGACATTTTGCTGTTTATCAAAGTATTTCTAGAAATACTTGAGGATGAAGCAGAGGAGATGGGTAGGGGGCTAGGAAAGACGAAGATGGATTTTTCCCCCCAGATCTGGCTGATATAAAAAAAAATCATACTTTATATTCTAAAAGAATTAGATCTAGGGAGAGGACTGTATTTGGAGTTAGGAAGAAAAAAAACCAGATTCTGAGTTTGGGCTCCGTCATTATAATTGCTTATGTGCCTTTGAGCAAGTCACCTTCACCTCTGTGGGCTGCAGAATTAAGAACTCAAAGAACAGGAAACAATCAGGTTTTAAAAAGATGAATTGAAAACTATTAATAGCCACATGAAAGATTGTTCCAAATCATGTATGAAAAGAGAAATGCATATTAAAAATTAACTACTAGGGGGTAGCTGGGTAGCTCAGTGGATTGAGAGCCAGGCCTAGAGACAGGAGGTCCTAGGTTCAAATCTGGCCTCAGACGCTTCCTAGCTGTGTGACCCTGGGCAAGTCACTTGACCCCCATTGCCTACCCTTACCAATCTTCCACCTATAAGTCAATACACAGAATTAAGGGTTTAAAATTAAAAAAAAAATTAACTACTAGCTTGTATTGACGGCTATCTTCTGGGCAGTCTTAGGTTCACTTATGCCTGTTTGTACATTCTCTCCCGGGCTAATGATGCTAATGCACCAGGATCCTTCAGCAAAGATTAGATTATTTTACTTCTTTCCTTGTCTATTGCAATACATTCTTACTTTATCTTCCTTTTTTAAGACTCTCCCCATTCTCTCCAACATTTTCTGCCCACAGATAACAGTGATTGTCCTGAACCCTATGTTTGACCATAGATAATTCTCCTCAACCAATTTCAGTAGTTCCCCATTACTTCTAGAATCAATTAGCATTTAATTTGTTTTTGCTATGTCATTTCAGTCATGTCCAAATCTTTATTTCCCTATAAGGGGTTTTCTTGGCAAAGACAATGAAGTGGTATGCTATTTCCTTCTCACTCATTTTACTGTTAAAGAACTGAGGCAAACAAAGAACTGAGGGTCACACAACTATTAAGTATCTGAGGTCAGACTTGAATTCAGGAAGATGAGTTTTGCTGATTCCAAGCCTAGTGCTCTATCCATTGCTTCACCTAGCTGCACTGTTGTAAGTGTTGAGAGTACAAAAACAAGCAGAAAGACAGTTGCTACTCTTTTGGTGCTTACATTCCAACCGGGGAAGGCAACATGTAAAAAGGAGTTAAAAAATAGGAGGCCAGTGAGATATCTGGCAGGGGGACATGGTAGAAAAAGTCCTGTGGAGATGAATCAGAAGAACAACCTGTAAAGGAATGAAGTATCTTAGACTATACCCGCTGCTTTCTTAAGTTAGCTGTTCTTAGTGAAACGAACCAGTCAGAAGATGAGGACACAGCTTTGGTAGGACTCTTTCCTTTTCTTTTTCCTTTCCTTTCCTTTCCTTTCCTTTCCTTTCCTTTCCTTTCCTTTCCTTTCCTTTCCTTATCTTCTGTGTTAGAATCAATACTGTATATTGGTTCTATGGCAGAAGAGCAGTAAGGGCTAGGCAATAAGGGTTAAGTGACTTGCTCAGGGTCACACTACAAGAAAGTGTCTGAGGCCAGATTTAAACCTAGGATCTTGCTTCTCTAGGCCTGATTGTCAATCCACTGAGCCACCTAGCTGTCCCATAGAGACCTTTTTATGAGTAATTTTCCAAGAAATGTTTCAACTATAAACTCAAATAGTAGATTCAAATAAACTTTAAATATTTTAAATTGTTAGAAATAAAATAATACACCAAAATCTCATTATAATACAACTTGCTATATACTTATTTAAGGTAAATACAAGAAGCATATTGTTAAATTGGCTCAACTAGAAGATGGTCCTATGCTATGATCCCTGAGGACAGAGAGGTTCTGCCAATAGCTAGGACAGAGAGTTTCTGCCAATAGCTAGGACGTGAGGCACATCCATGAGACTGACAGTCTGCCTTCTAGCAATTTAATAGAGAGCCACATAAATAGACAAACTATCCCCATGACACAGTCCTAACTGCTTTGCCAAAGCAGTAGCTCTAGGGAATCAGCAGTGACAGTAAGCAAAGGCCCTTAAGACCTATCAGCAAAAGCCTACAGAATTTGGTCTACTGAGAAACCCTGGCTCTGCAATGTCTACCAGTCAGCCCCTTTAATCTAGTTATTATCACTTTTTTCCTATTGCACTTTAGAACAAGGGCAGCTCTCACTGGTCAAGGGAGAATGGCTATCATTTGAATTGGACCAACCAGACACTATATAATAAAGGAAACTGGAGAAAGCTGTCCACAGTCCTGGGAAAAGTAAGCCTCTAGAAGGGTGGTGTAAGGATGGGATTTGTGTAAGGGGAATGGGACAAAAGGAGCCAGAGGAGTGGCTGACAGTTGTTGACAGTTACTGGCAGTTGAGACCAAAAGGGATTCTGGGTAATTCTCCGGAGGACGAGGAAAAAGAGAAGGACTTCCAGCGGAGGACTGATGGAGGGAGGTGGAGAACAACCTAGCTCTGATCCAGTCCTGAGGGCTTCCTGAGGATCTTTCTTTGGACATTGAAACCCTTATTCCCTGGTCAAAGATTCCATCATATCTCACCCAGCAAGACTTCAATCATTGAGTTAGCTAAGTGTTTGGACTCCATTTTGAGAGCGACCTCTTAGTCTCCTCACATTACCCAACCTTGCTGAGAATCCCTTTCCAGTCTAACTTACGATTATAGAAAAGAATAGAAATAGGACATAGAAATAGAAGGAGAAGGGGCAAGGGGAGAAGCTTAGAAGTGGGAACCATTGGGTTTCCCACCTAAGTGATAGACCCCATAGAAATAGAGAAGAGGGCACCCCAAATTCCACTGCCCTTCACCCCTTTCCCCAACCCCTAAATTGCGAATAATAAAAGCCATTCATTAGTCAGATAGTGTTCCAGAGTGCCTGAGAGACAATGAGGTAGAGGGGAACCACAGCTTGGTCTGGCTGCCTCCATCTTGGAGCCAGACCACCCACTCTGAAGTTGACTGACCTTGGGGGAGGCTTGTGTGAACCCCGCCCTCATTCAGAATCTGATTGAGGTACCTCATACCTCAACTTAAAGGGAAGCCTTGCCCCAACTCCTGTGGGGGAGGCATGACCATCTAGGTCATCCAGTTTTGGGGTGACACTCCCTCAAAGTCTCCCAGTGTATATTCGGCAGGAGGGGAGAGCTAGAAGAGAGTCTCATTTCATAGACTTTCTCTCTCTCCCCCTCTGTCATAACATTGGTTTACTGGTTCTTTTTATTATTGCAATGGACAGAACAGAATATCCCCAGACCTCTGAATTGCAGCTTTAAGAATTTTTACCTTTATAAAACAGAGATGAAGGAATGGAATAAAATAAGAGGAAAAGAACTCAATAATTACAGGTCCCAGTATAATTTATCAGGAAAATAGAGGTTAACTATCTTTGGCTAATGGTAAAGTCAGTAGAAAGGAAAGAGAGCAGAAGAGAAATTGAAATACCAAAGGCAAACATGATCTTGAAGGCAGAATAAAGGAAACAATCTGTTAAACTAGAGTAAGTGTTTATATATTCTTATTATAAGAGAAAAAGACAAAAGAAGTTCAAAGCCTGACATATGGACTCTAGATAATAATCCTGAAATTATGAAATTCACAGCAATATTTCACAATGCATGATTACCTTTGCTGTGGAGAATCTTCAGAACCAGATGAAGACTGAAGCAACAACTGAAGCCTCCAACCATGTGCTCATGATCTAGTGGGGGTTATAGAACTATATTTAAAAAAAGCTAGAAGAAATAATTTATGTATAAACTTAAAACCAATGAACTAAAAGTAACATTCAATTCAGTTATATATTTATTAAGTGCATTCTATACATAAAACACTGTCAGATGTCTCTCTGAAAACTGATTATATTAATACTTCATATGATGTTCTATATTTACCTTTCAAAGAAACAAGGAAGATTTTCCCTGGGATCAGTACGGAACCATTACTAAGTTTTATATCCAAGTAGAAAAGGGCATTTCACCTCAACATTTGTTTTTCCACACTCTGAAGTCCTCAATCTGTTGATAATCACTTTATTTTAACCTAGGCTTCTCTGCCAAGTTGTAAATCAATAGGCGGAACAAACATTTTGAGAGACATGGTTCCTTTTCCTAGATGAGAAGCAAGGGGGTACATAATGGCAAGTTCTTAGCAGTTTATAAACTTCGACCTGAAGACAAGTTTCCCCAAGATACCCAAATGGAGCTATCTCTCTCTCATCTCTTTAATGAGGTTATTGAAGGATAGACATCTTAGATTTTCCCTCCAGATGCTATGGTTCCTGATCATAAATTTTTTACATTTCTACCATCAGCTAAAATGACACCCCTGCAAAACTTAAACTCAACTGACAGGAACCAAAATCAAATGAGTCTTCTTTGCTGTTTGCTAGAACATTTACTTGTTATTTTTCTGTAAAGTAAAAAGACTTCACAAAATGAAACAGATATAGTCTATCCTATGTTACTGATGACCTAAGGGTATTTACAGTTGTATTTAAAGGCACAAAAACTGAATGAAAGATAACTAATTTTCAGCTTTGTAAACTTTTATTCTACTAAAGTGAATCAAGGGGGAAAAATACCTTTATTTCCATAATTGCTATTGATGATCACCATTGTAAAGTGAACTTTTATTTTGTTCTTATTTCTTGAACGTGAAACAAGTCCTTTGACACAAAGATATTCTTGCAATCCCAATGGGTAAACTGAATTTGAACATAGCTTTCCCAAACTTAACTTGTTTAAAAGAAAATCTTCCTGTTAAATCTATTCAAAAATGAAGTGGGGTATCTCAGGAGGTTGGTGGGCTCTCCCTTATGGGAGTTCTTTTAGAAAAATATTGTTAACAAGTTGGATGGAGGTTAGAGATATGATGCATGGACTTTCACAAAAGAGATTTTTTAAGGGAATATTTCAACAAAAATGTCATTTTCTTTAGTTTTGATATTGGATATTCAGGGATAGATTTCCAAGCTATCTAAAATAAAGAAAACTAACAACAAAGAACAAAACATCATGGATAGTATTATTGGGGGGAGCAGAGAAAGGCAAGTGAGAGAAGATGAGCAAGTAATGACCCAGATGTTGATTTTCTCATCTGTATAAATTCCTTATGGAAATGGACTATGCATTCACTCAAGCTTATCTTTGTTATAAATGTAAGAAGGAAATAGATAAGCTTTCACTAGCAATTATCAATTGGAGACCACAATTTCACAGACACCAAATTGACTGAAAGATATAAAAAATAAAAGATGATACCATGCTTATTGTTTTTTATTTATTCTTTCCTGTATTACCACCCCCAAAAAACTCAAAATCCCAAAACTTTTGAAGGAACTTCTATTAAGATGGCTGAGGGAGAGGATTATGGACAGGCCCAGTTCTCCCATACCACATCACCTCAAAACACCAAGGAATGAACGTTATAAAGAAATAAAAACAGATATAGGGGGGAAAAAAGAGAAGCAAAAAGGAATTAATTCTCTATCCTCCATCCCTTACCATTAATAGCAAATAAATCCAAAGGAAAACAATAAGGACAATAATCATGGCAGAAGTGCCATCTAATGCTCTTTGACTTCTAAAGAAGTCATTCCTCATCCTCTTTAATCTTAATACCTTTCTTCTCAGATCATCTCAAATTAAACCTGCATGTATCTTGATTGTATATAATTGCTTGTATGTTGTCTCTCCCATTAAACTGGAAGCTTCTTTAGTGCAAGAATCTTTTGCCCTCTGTTTTACATTCCTATACTTTAGTACAGTGCTTGGTACTTTGTGGTTGTTCCGTCCTTCAGTTGTGTTTGACTCCGTGACACCACATGGGTTTTTTGGTTGTTTTTTTTGTTTTGTTTTGTTTTTTTGTTTTTTTTTTTTGGCAAAGATACTAGTTTCCATCTCTAGTGGATTAAGGCAAACATATGTTATGTGAATTGTTCAGCTCACACACCTAGTAAGTGTCTGAGGGTCTGAGGTCAGATTTGAACTGAGGTCTTCCTGACTGCAGGCCCAGTACTTTTCTAGTAGTGAGCCACCTTTCTGCCTCTTATGTGACTCTAGCACATAATAGATATTAACAAGTAATTGTTTAGTTGACTACCTTTCATATAAAAACAAAATGAAACAAGACGCATCTAATGACTTTCTTAGGATCATTCAATTAACAGAATTACTATTCTTTCGTGTTCTTGAGAGAAATTATTCAAAATACTACTTCATACATTCTTTCTTAAAGGATGCTATTATAGACTGAAGTCTACTGGGTCACATACTTTTTTTTCAATTCTCTTCACAGAAAGTCAATGTGGGACTCTGGTGAAGAAAAAAAATTTGATTATGATATTTCTTGATCGGTTAAATTTTTTTTCTTCACCAGAGTCCCACTTATTCTATTATCCTTGGTTCCAATAATTTTAATACTTTTCTTGCATGATTTCTTGCAATATGTTCTTTAGACTTTTCAATTCACCATGCTATTATTGGACACCTTCAAATTATATTTTTTCTGTTTTTCTTCAAGCATTTAGAGATTCCTTTATTCTTGCAATCCTGTTGTTTCCTGAATTGTTTGGTTATATTATTGTTCAGTTGTGTCTACATTTTTTTAGTGCCCAGCCTATAGTTCTTTTTCACCTATTGCTCTAAATTCTTGACCCTCATTCATTTTTGATAATTCTAATTTCTGCTCTGATTTTCAGTTTGATTTTTAATTTTAATTGTATTATTCTTCAAAATCACTCAGGTCTTACATTTTTTAATGCCTGATGGTCCCTTAGAATTTATCATGATACCCCTCTTTCATTTCAGTATTTCTCAGTTTTAATTCCTTTACTTCATAATATTTTAATTCTATTGTATCCTTTCTTGATCTTTACTCATTTTTCTTCTTCTCCAGCTACTCTGCTAATTTTTATTAGATTCCTTTCCTGTGATGAGATCGTTCCTATCATCTCTTTTCTGCATATAATTTATTATCTTTATCTGTCCTGTTCTTCACTACTAAAAGATAATGTAGATAAAAACTGGTTGGAATAACATTTACATTGACTTTCCTGGGGACAATATATCAGACATCTAGGAAAAAAAGTTCATATTTCTGAACAAAATCCCCACAAAAGATTAAAGGAAAATTTCAATAATATATTTAGAAAAATGAAGTGGACAAATATTCACCAAATATCCTGCTAAAGTGAACTCATTCAACAATTAACGATGCAAAAGAGAGGACTTTCAAACAAACTGTGGAAATTGGAGTAATTTCTTCAAAAAGTAACCAGAAGATAACAAAGCATTTGCTCATAAAATAAATGTGATTTTAGAAAGGTAAATAAGTATAATTAATAAGAGAAGATTAAGAAATTAAATGAGTACATTCATGTTAATAGGACCATAAAGAATTCAAACACAGGAATAAATACCACATTTTTGATGACACATTTGTGGGTAAGCTCTTTGGGACATCAAAAAATGAAGAAGAGAAAAAGAAGTAAACTAAAATTTCTTTGAGTATAACTTACTTTAGTTAATTAACATTATACTACCTATAAAGATACTGAAGAAGGTCTATAAAGTGAAGGGGAAAAGGAAATCCAGTTACATATAGCTATTGGATTGGAATTCCAGGTGTGAGGTGGAATTATCTATTTCTGTCTCTCTTGATTTCTAGGTTCCTCTTGCATTTTATCCACACATACCCATACACACATACACCTGCATATCAACACACAAAGATTACAGAGGGAGAGATTGAACATACACATATTGATACACATATATTTATATATAAATGTATATCTGAATATTTACATATATACATATCTATTCAATCTTTCATCCTGCCTATGGATGGGTATATTGGGAGAGAAGACAAATAGTATCTGTGATGAGTCTAGAAAAGGGAGAGTAAAAGGAGAAATTCATATTCTGTTATTAAGGAGAGAATATTCTGCAAATATTGTGGAACATTGCCCTGAGACCGAGGTGCTGCAGTGAGGACATTCTCATACAGATTCTGTATGAAGAAATCAGACTCTAGAAGACAGTTTTTGAATCATATCATGCTTCTTAAGATCACCTCCCACCCTGAGGGTTCTTCTTTTGCTATATAATGCTAATTATTTGACATAGAAACTCTTTTTCTACTTGATTCTAGTTAATGATACACATAGAATCCTATATTTCTAGAATTATAAGGGCTATTAGAGGTCATCTCTTTTAATTCATTCTTTTTTTAAGATGAGGAGCAACATGAACCCCTTGATTTCTCAAAGTTTCAAGACTATTACTTATTGGGAGAGCTCTTCCCATCATCTCATGTCTCCTGTCTTTTTGAAATCATTGTCTGTTACCATGGAAATGGTTGTGATTTGAGACACACATAACAACAACAAAAAATTGCTTTGTGGAGAGAATTCCCACTATCCCAATGCTCTGGGCACTGTACAACTATGCATAATAAGAACCTGATAATAAAAAAGCATTAAGAAAAACAATAGATAAAGCCAAGGGGGAAAGAGATGAGAATTTAATAGAAGGGAAAGAATAGGTTTAATAGCAAATGTACATAGTAAAGTTAGAAACAAATAAACAAAAATTATGTGATATTCTTAATGAACTAAAAGAAATAAACTAAATAGTAGGATATGTACTGGATGACTTTTGATCACACCATTGTTGTTTCTTTTCAAATTTTGACTGGTATAAATAAGATTGAATCATTCTTAAAAAATGTTTAGCAACTACATTGTTATCTTTCATTTTAACCATTTCATTGTATGTATGAAGCCTAGATGTACCATTACCTGAGTTCAGATCAAAATTATAACTTCTGGGGATTCTGGGAAAATGGCAGCTTAGAAGGAGCAAATCTTAAAACTTCTGCACCCTTTCCACACCTATATAGAAAACAATGAGCTTAGAGAAGAAAGAGGACCAAATCTAACAACAGGACAGAGCAGGGGGATCCTACTGCTAGACAGCACAAGAGGTACCCTAAGAAAAAGGCTTGAATTCTTGAACTGTTGTGTCTGAGGGTATAGAAGGGGAATCCCAGAAACCCTCCCCTACAAGCTGTGTGGACTCTCCAGAGGCCCCTGAAATCTCTGGGCAGGCAGGCACACTGGCCCGGAGAGAGGGCCTTGCTGGCTCCAGACTCCGGGAGTTGAACACAGGCACAGGGGAAGTGGCTAGATGAGAAATCCAGAGAAACACAGCAAAATCATTTGGAAAATGATGACTTAGATGGAGAAAAACTTCAGACCTACTGGCTTTACCACACCGAGATAGAGAACAGAGAGCTTTGAGAGGAAAGAAAACCATATCTAACAGCAGGACAGAGCAGGGGGAACCTACTGCTGGACAGCTTAGTGAAAACACTCTATCTTGTTCCCCACCTTTTTTTACCTCTTGAGGGTTTAGCTTCAGGGCACATTAAGCAATACAGACTAATCCAGGCTTAATCCCATCAATTGGACAGACAAGCAGTCTTCAGAGGGCAGGGAACCTAACTACAAACATCCATTGCCAGCTGGAGGAAGATCTTTCATCAAAGCTCATTAAATCCATCTGTTTAAACTAGAAGAACACAGAAGGAAAAAATATGAGTAAACAACAGAAAAAGAGAAAAGAAATTACAATTGACAGCTTCTTTCCAGGAAGCAAAAAAAATGAAATAGAAGAAGAACAAAAAGCTACAGCAAATAAGACACAGGCTTTGGAAGGTCTCAAATTCAATTAACTCAAGAACTTCAGGAACTCAAAATGCAATCAAGAGAGGCTGAAGACAATTTGAAAGAGGAAATACGTGAACTCAAACAAGAAAATAAAGTCTTAAAAGCCAAAATTGACCATCTCAAAAACAAAGCAAAGAAGGCAAAAGATGATCTAAAAAGAAAATCAGAGCAGAAGGAAAAGGATGACCAAAAAGCCAGGGATGAAATTCAGTCTTTAAAAAATAGAACTCAACAACTAGAAGCAAATGACTTCACAAGGCAGCAAGAATATAAAAACAAAATGGAAAAAATGGAAAATTTTAGGAGACTATGAAACACCTCATTGATACAACCAAAGCTCTGGAGAACAGATCCAGAAGAGACAATTTAAGAATTATTGGTTTACCAGAACATCATGACAAAAGTAAAAGTTTAGACATTGTCCAACAAGAAATTATACAAGAGGGGGCAGCTGGGTAGCTCAGTGGATTGAGAGCCAGGCCTAGAGACTGGGAGGTCCTAGGTTCAAATCTGGCCTCAGACACTTTCCAGCTGTGTGAGCCTGGGCAAGTCACTTAACCCCCATTGCCTAGCCCTTACCACTCTTCTGCCTTGGAGTCAATACTGTGTATTACCTTATGGAAGGTAAGGGTTTTAAAAGAAAAAAAAGGAAATTATACAAGAAAACTGCCCTAACATTCTAGAACAAGAGGGAAAAGTAGAAATTGAAAGAATTCACAGATCACCTTCTACATTTAATCCACAACTGACAACTTCCAGGAATATTACAGTCAAATTCAAAAACTACCAGACCAAGGAAAAAATATTACAAGCTGCTAAGAAGTCATTCAGATACCAGGGAACCACAGTTAGGATAATAACCATAAAACAGAAGTAGGTTCCCCCTGCTCTGTCCAGCTGTTATATATGGTTTTCTTTCCTCTCAAAGCTCTCTGTTCTCTATCTCAGTGTGGTAAAGCCAGTAGGTCTGCATTTACATTGAAGGAATGCAAGGCATGGAATACAATATTCTGGAAAGCAAGAGAACTGGGTCCAAAACCAAGAATCAACTATCCAGCAAAACTGACTATATTTTTGCAGGGGAAGGTATGGTCATTCAATAAAATTTAAGACTTCCAACCATTCATACATATATATGTATGTATGTATAAACATAAATATATATAAAACTAGAGGGGAAAAAAGGAGTTAATATTGAGAAAAATGGGACAACAAACAAAATGGAGTAGATTTATATTCCATAAAGAAGCACATGGGGTGAACAAAGAAGAAAATCAATCCACTAGAAGGGTAAAGAGGTTGGAGAGAGGAAATACTTAATACTTAAGTGCATTGAAACTAACTTAAAGAGGGAAAAATAATCAGATCCATTGGGGCAGAGAATTGATTCGAGCCTTATAGAGAAGTAGAAGGGTAACAAAAGGACTGTTGGGGAGGGAAGCAACACCAGAGAGGGAGAGGGTGGGGGGATAGCTTAAAAATACCCTAAAGAAGAATAAGAGGAGAATAAGAAGAGAGAGGACAGAAAGGGAAGTACAATAAGGGAGGGGATCAGGGAACTGATTAAAAACAAAACACTGGTATAGAAGCAAATAGTGAAAGACAAAAGGGCAGGACAAGGAGAGAGAATCAAAATATCTGGGAATACACAGTTCATAATTATAACTCTGAATGTGAATGGGATGAACTCGCCCATAAAACAGAAGCAAATAGCAGAGTGGATTAGAAGCCAAAATCCTACCATATGTTGTCTACAAGAAACACACATGATTCAGGCAGACATACATAGAGTAAAAACGAAAGGCTAGAACAAAATCAGTTGGGCTTAAACTGAGAAAAAGAAGGCAAGAGTTGCAATCATGATTTCTGACAGAGCCAAAATAAAAATAGATCTGATAGAAAGAGATAGGGAAGGTAATTACATCCTGATAAAAGGCAATATAAACAATGAAGAAATATCAGTACTCAACATAAATGCTTCAAATGGTATAGCATTCAAATTTCTATAGAAGCTCAAGGATGAAATTGATAGCAAAACTATACTAGTGAGTGACCTCAACCTTCCCCTGTAAGATCTAGATAAATCAATCCAAAAAATAAATAAGAAAGAGATAAGAGAGGTTAATTAAATCCTAAGAAAATTAGAGTTAGAGAAAAATATGGAGAAAAATAAATAGGGACAAAAATGAATACATCTTCTTTTCAGCAGCACATGGAACATACACAAAGATTGACCATGTACTAGGGCAACAGTTGGCAAACTTTTTGGCCGTGAGAGCCATAAACGCCTGCAGAAGGAGGAGGATGGAGGCAGAAGGTGCTTGAATATGGGGCAGGGGCTGAAGGGCCCCTTGGGGCACATCCTGGGGCTCTGCCCAGACTGGCCAGTCGGGATGTGGAGCCAGATATGGCTCTAGAGCCATACATTGCCAACCCCTGTACTAGGGCATAGAAACATGGCAAACAAAAGCAAAAAAGCAGAAATAATCAATGCAACCTTATCAGATGATAATGCAATAAAAATAGTTATTCACAAGGATACATGGAGAGGCAAGCCAAAAAATAATTGGAAATTAAATAATGTAATTCTCCATAATAAGTTAGTGAAAGAACAAATCATAGAACATTGTGAAAGAACATTGAAGACAATGACAATGATGAGACTTCTTACCAAAATCTATGGTATGTAGCCAAAGCAGTTCTAAGGGGAAAATTTATATCATTGAGTGCATATATTAATCATGATCAGGAAGGATTTATAACAGAAATGCAAGGATGGTTCAACATTAGGAAAACCATTCACATAATGACCATATCAACAAGCTAAGAAACAAAAATCACACAATTATCTCAAAAGATGCTGAAAAAGCCTTTGACAAAATGCAACACCAATTTCTATGGAAAACACTGGAAAGTATAGGAATAGAAGGTTCTTTCCTAAAAATAATAAACAGTATATATCTTAAACCATCAACAAGCATCATATGCAATGGGGATAAATGAGAAGCCTTTCCAGTAAGATCAGGTGTGAAACAAAGATGCCCATTATCACCTCTTTTATTTAACATTGTACTAGAGACACTAGCAGTAGCAATTAGAGAAGAAAAAGAAATTGAATGTATTAAAATAGGCAATGAGGAGACTAAGCTATCACTCTTTGCAGATAATATGATGGTCTACTTAAAAAATCCTAGAAAATCAACTAAAAAGCTAGTAGAAATAATCAACAACTTTAGCAAAGTTGCAGGACACAAAATAAATGCACATAAATCATCAGCATTTCTATATATTTCCAACACATTAGAGCAGCAAGAGCTAGAAAGAGAAACACCATTTAAAATCACCCTAGACATTATAAACTACTTAGGAATCTATCTACCAAAACAAACACAGGACTTATATGAAAACAACTACAAAACATTTTCCAAACAATTAAAACTAGATCTGAACAATTGTAAAAACATTGATTGCTCATGGGTAGGACAAGCTAACAGAATAAAAATGGCCATTCTACCAAAATTAATTTATTTATTTAGTGCCATACCTATCAAACTACCAAGAACCTTTTTTACATAATTAGAAAAAAAAAAACTATAACAAAGTTCATTTGGAAGAACAAAAGATCAAGAATATCCAGGGAAATAATGAAAAAAAAACCATGAAGAAAGGTGGCCTAGCAGTACCAGATGTTAAACTATACTATAAAGCAATGGTCATCAAAACAATATCATACTGGCTAAGAGACAGAAGGGAGGATGAGGGGAATAGACTTGGGATAAGTGACGTTAGCAAGACAGTGTATGATAAACCCAAAGAACCTAACTTTGGGGACAAAAAATCCACTATTTGACAAAAACTGCTAGGAAAATTGGAAAACAATATGGGGGATATTAGGTTTAGATCGACATCTCATACCCTACACCAAGCTAAATTCAGAATGGGTGAATGACTTGAATATAAAGGAAGGAAACTATAAGTAAATTAGCTAAACACAGAATATTATACTTGTCAGATCTCTGAGAAAGGAAATAATTTAAAATCAAGCAAGAGTTAGAAAAAATTATAAAATGTAAAATAAATTATTTCAATTACATTAAATTTCAAAAATTTTGTATAAACAAAAACAATACAACCAAAATCAGAAGGGAAACAACAAACAGGGAAAAAAATCTTTATAACAAAAAACACTGACAAAGATCTAATTATGCAAACATACAAGGAGCAAAATCAATTGTATAAAAAAATCAAGCCATTCCCCAATCCATAAATTGGCAAGGGACGTGAATAGGCAATTTTCAGATGAAGAAATTAAAATTATCAATAAGCACATGAGAAAGTGTTCTATATCTCTAATAATTATAGAAATGGAAATCAAAACAACTCTGTGGTATCATGTCACACCTATAAGATTGGCAAAAATCACATCAGGGAATGAAAAAAGGGGAGAGTAATGATGAAAGAAGGGGACAGTAATGAATGTTGGAGAGGATGTGGCAAAATTGGGACATTAATGCATTGCTGGTGGAGTTGTGAACTGATCCAGCCATTCTGGCTGGCAATTTGGAATCATGCTCAAAGGGCTATAAAAGAATGCCTGCCCTTTGATCCAGCCATACCATTGTTGGGTTTGTACTCCAAAGAGATCATAGATAAACAGACTTGTACGAAAATATTTATAGCTGCGCTTTTTGTGGTGGCAACAAACTGGAAAAGGAGGGTATGTCCTTCAATTGGGGAATGGCTGAACAAACTGTGGTATATGCGGGTGATGGAATACTATTGTGCTAAAAGGAATAATAAACTGGAGGAGTTCCAGGCGAACTGGAGAGACCTCCGGGAACTGATGCAGAGCGAAAGGAGCAGAGCCAGAAGAACATTGTACACAGAGACTGATACACTGTGGTAAAATCGAATGTAATGGGCTTCTGTACCAGCAACAATGCAATGACCCAGGACAGCTCTGAGGGATTTATGGTAAAGATGCTACCCACATTCAGAGGAAGGACTGCAGGAGAGGAAACATATAAGAAAAGCAACTGCTTGAACATATGGGTCGGGGTGGACATGATTGGGGATGTGGACTCGAAATTACCACACCAATGCAACCACCAACAATTTGGAAATAGGTCTTGATCAAGGACACATGACAAAACCAGTGGAAATGTGCGTCGGCCATGGGTGGGGGGAGTGCGGGGGGTGAAGGGGAAAGTAGGAGCATGAATCATGTAACCATGTTAAAAATGATTATTAATAAATGTTAAAAAAAATCACATCAGGGGAGAGTAATGAATGTTGGAGGTGATGTGGCAAAATTAGGACATTGATGCATTGCTTGTGGAGTTGTGGACTGATCCAATTATTCTGGATGGCAATTTAGAACTATGCCCAAAGAGTGCTGAAAGATGGTAGACTCTTTCATCCAGCCATACCATTGCTGGATTTGTACCCCAAAGAGATCATAAGGAAAAAGACATGTACAAAAACATTTATAGCCACACTCTTTGTGGTAGCAAAAAAACTGGAAAATGAGGGGATGCCTTTTTATTGGGGAATGGCTGAACAAACTGTGGTGTATGCTGGTGATGGAATACTACTATGCTCAAAGGAATAATAAACTGGAGGAATTCCATGTGAACTGGAATGACCTCCAAGAATTGATGCAGAGTGAAAGGAGCAGAGCCAGAAGAACATTGTACACAGAGACTAATACACTGCAGTAAAATCGAATGTAATGGACTTCTGTACGCAATGACCCAGAACAATTCTGAGGGATTGATGGAAAAGAACGCTACCCACATTCAGAGGAAGAACTACAGGAGTGGAAACACAAAAGAAAAACAACTGCTTGAACACATGGGTTGATGTGGACATGATTTGGGAAGTAAACTCTAAATGACCACCCTAGTACAACTATCAATAATATGGAAATAGGTCTGGATCGATAACACATGAAGAAACCAGTGGAAATGTGTGTTGGCTATGGGGGGGGTTAGGGGTTTACGTTTAGAATCCCTGGATTCTAATTTCTGTCAACAACTGTGTGCCTTTAAGCAATACACTTAACCTATATTATGATTAAACATTCCAAAAGTTAGCAGTCTTGGTATTAAAATTTTATTTACTTATTAGTATGCTCAATATATGAATTAACTGGTCAATGATTCTCTCAGTAACCAGACACAATTCATCCAGTGTCTTGAATCTCTTAAAAACAATTCAACCCTCCTCTAGACAGTGTAAGATATTTCTAATTGGTGGGCATATAATAAGGAGTTGGGGCAATATTTTGTAGCCCCTATCCAACCCCTTCATGGTGGTGTAGGGAAATGGCTGTGAAGGGTTAAACTTTTTTTTTATAGGAGTTTGAACAAAGGTCAGGAGAGCAGTTTGGTAAACACAAAACATTTAGTTTACTTTTAGGAAACTTGGGATAGAAAATAAAAAGGAGGAAAATGAGAATAATCTCCTAATAAATTATAACAATACATAAGATACTAATTCTAACTAAATATTTTTTAAAAACCCTAAATCTATCTGCCTTCAAGGTCAGTTTCTTCTGCAGGGCCAAGTCCTATCTAAGAATTTACCTACTATCTAACTACCTACCTAAGCTAATCAATAATCAATGAGGCCCTTAAAGTCTTAAATCCTTTTCTCTATTCACAACTGCCAGTTAGTCTAAAAACTGCCAGTCTCAGAGAGAGAGCCAGAAACTGCTGCTTCTCTCCTCAGGGAGCCCAGAGACCAAAAATCCCCAACTGCCAACAGTAATGGACTCTAGCTGCCAAATCTCTCTGCTTCTCTGCCTCTTAAAGCTACAGAGGGAGAGATTAAGAAAATCTCTGCAACATCACCACATGCCTTATCATAGAATTCCAGTATCCTTAGTTATCTAGATAGAGAAATCAAGTTAGACCTGGTTAAGTGTGATTTTTATCATTCATCTTAATGGAAGATATCAAGGATGTGACCATGTAACTCTTGGACCTGTTTGGCTGAAGCCAAGAAGAATGGAACTTGCATCCTCGATCTTAATTATTCCAATTTTAGAAGACTATCAGGGGCAAGGAAGTAAGGACTTTCCTAGGAATGTCAGGACAAAGGAATGAGGAAAATGATTAGATATAAAATGTAATGTTACAGATTAATATTATAAATCAAATGATAGAATAATATGAATAGTTCTCAATTAATAGGATTTCTGTACCCTCAGTTATAAAATAAATGTTTTTGAATAAGATGATCACTAAGCAATATATATGCATCAGGCTCAAGTAAACTGCCTATGTCTGCCAGGGAATTCAGCCCATGCTCTCTGAATTCTTCTACTCTTATCTCTAATATTCTATGTATATAAGTACAATTTATGTTTTCGAAGACTACAATTTAGTCGATACTCAGGCACCTTCATATTCTCTGTATCAGCACTGCTCAGTGTTTGCATATTGACTTTGTGAACATTGTTTCATAGAACAAGAGCTCGAGTCAGGAAGAGATACATACTGTTCACAAGCAATGAATATAAACATACATTGCACAGATCATTCTTGTCATAGTCTATTCTCCTGTGAGTATTTTTTTTTAATTTCCTTTTTCAAGATCAGAATTCTCTTTTTTTCTGGCTTTTTAGCCTAGAAATGTACACTATGAGGATTAACATTTGGTAGGGGAAAAGACCTTCACACCACCTATCTAATTTGCTATCTACCAGGAATAAAAAAGAGACAGAGAGATAGAGACAATCAGAGATCTTGCTAACTATCCTTAATGAAAGACTTCTTTCTGTTGTTGGCCATCAAATTCTGGAAGTTATTCAGAGGAAGAAGCACTCACAGGACATTAATAATATGCACTTCCAGGGGATGACTTTAGCTGTCACTCTAGGATTTTCAAGGGCTTTATGACTCGGTTTCTTATGGAGAATGATAGGTTGTCTGAGAGAATGTGTGGAGGAATGTGTAGAATTTGAAATACAAGAATAGAGCTGTAAAAGTTGAAACCATGGGAGGGTCAAGAGAGTCAGAAATAACAGGCATGACAGATTGTCAGAGTTGAATGGAGTTCCATGGAGTTAATTAATTAGTCAGTCACTGGGAAACTTAAAATACTCAAGTTCATTTCTAGGTTCTGGCATTTATTTGCTGCATGACATTGAGTAAATAAATCATATTACCTCAGAAAATAACTTCACTTTCTGAGTTAAAATTTAGTGTCAAGGAAGGTCATATAAACAACAGGAGGTTGTTTGGATATTTACTAAGTACAATTGGAGATTTGAAATAGCATTTGTTATCAGCTATAATACTTTAGTGAAACTATGATTTCATCAATATTCATAGTCCCATCAGTGAGATGTATTCCAAACTCTCTTCCTGCCTATTTTTTTTTTATTTGTAACTCTAATTCAGGTTTTCTAAAATATTTGCCACAGGAGATACATTTGATTGAATGGAGGTTGGGAAACAAAAGACCTAGAATTGTAATTGGTTTGTTTATTGTAAACTTGATCTGTAACAGTTTACATATGAATAAATACATTTCATTGTTTTATATCATATTCCTCCTCTACCTTAAGTTTTTTACCACTACCTTATTCATGGATATCTAATTTGACTCTAGGTGGTGGTGGTGATTGTTTTCTACTCCAAAAGGGATATTAACAATATTCTAGTACAAATGGAAATTTCTTTCCTTTTTTGGTCTTTATATGTCTAACAGTTAACAGTAGAATCTCAGGATTTAAGGATAGCAACAACATTAGAATCATTCTTTTTTTTAGCTTAGGTGTCCCAATTCAAAATAGTATCAACAAAATGTCAAGGTACCTTTCTTTCTGTAACCCTTCCAAATGAACCTCTCCCTATGTTCTATAACCTGTCCTAATTTGTTAGTTATGAAGTGTACCCTGAGAATTATTTTCCTAGTTGCATTTAATTTTCTAATAAAAAAAAAACTTTCATCTTCAGGTAAATAAAATGATCAATTGCATCTTCTGTGACTGGCTCAATTCCCTTTTTGGTTAAGAACTCTTCCATTAACTTTAACTGTGAAAGCCACCTAAAATGGTTTTCCTGTTTATTTTTAACAGCGACCTTTAATATTTATGGCTGTTTTCAATTTTAACCTCATCAAAGTATATAATATAAAATGCTTATTTAAATATAATTTCTGCCAAACTGCTTTCTAATTTTCCCAGATCTTCTCATTAGACAGGAAGTTCTCCAAGTAATTTATGTTATTTGGCTTATAGAATACTGGTTTAATGAATTTGCTTACTTCTGATTCTTCCTTATCTATTCAGTTTCATTCATCTGCTTTTCATTGTTTTGATTAGTGCCAAGTAGATTTAATGAAAGACTATTCTCCTTTTGTTCTTCCTTTGAAGTATTATTTTCCTTTAGATTTTATACCTTTATTTTTTCTTTCAATTGTTCCCTATCATTAATTATTCTGTACCTAAGAAGAAATTGCTCAAAAATATTTATTTCTTTAAAAATAAATCTAAAAATTCATTTTGGTAGTTTCATTGTTGTTTTCATAGAGGAATGGCCCATCCATTGACAACAAATATTCCTTAATTTTTTTTCTGTCAATCTTTTTTTCTTTAAGGAGTCTTTTGTAATTTTATTTATATTTCCTGCATATGTTTGGGTAGATTGATTAATTGATTTTTATGTATGCTATAGTTATTCTGTATGGGATTTCCCTTTCTATTTTTTATTTCAAATATTGTTATTGTAATACTTTGCTAACATATTATTGAATATTTTCATCAATATTCTTAAGTGATATTGCTTTTTACTTCCTTTCTTTTATTTTATTCTTCCATTGCTTAGATATTATGAATATATTTGTCTCATGAAAAGAGTTTGGTAATGTTTTCCTTCATTGTTCTTGGGAATAATTTATGGAGTATGGGTATTTACTTGTATGTTTTTAGAAATGAATTTCTATTTTAAACCACTATTAGGATATATGTCCAAATCTCTCCATTTGGCAAGTACATGAAGTATTTTATGACAAATAATTTTTTTGGTCAGCATCATGGAAATATTTCATATTGTGGTTGCTTTCATTGCATGTCATATATTTTTCTAATTACTTCTAGTTATTTAAAGTAGTTTTAGTAATAGTTACTAAATCATTATAAGAAAGAAATATAAAATAAAAATACATATTATTTTCTAAGTATTTAAGTGTACCTTGTTTATTATAACATACAAATGCATATGTTATCTATGTGTATTTATATACATACTATACAAATATACTTAATGTTTAGATGATGATTATTAATTTGAGTACTTGTGAACTTTAATTCATTTAGCATATACATCATCCCTATCAAAGAAAAGTCTCTTAAGTCATACTGCTAAATTTAAAGTCCTTTTACCCATCTTTGTTCCTAGATTTTCCTTCCTCGTAAGAGATAACTGCATGACTTAGTAAACAATAGGAACTCTGAGTAAATCAAAGAAAAATACAATGAAGCTTATAGATATGACTGATTTGTCCAGATATACATCTGGAAAGATTAGATGATATATTTTAATTTTCTTATCTTAAAAATGAGGGAAATGGTTTTGTCTTTCAGGCAGTCAAAAAGATACTTAGCCGATTTTAAAAGAGTACTAAGTATTTAATTTACAAATTAGAATTTGAATATATTACATTCTCTGGTTCTGAAGTCATCACTCCATTATAGCATTTGAAAATAGACACTGTATAATCAATACCTCTGCAATATCTTTTCCCTCCATCTTCTCTTTACTCTTCCTGTTGTCACCATCTTGGATTTCTTTTGTTACTCATACAGGCTGGTTGCATTGACTCTTAAGAAGTCTTCCTGCCTCCATTTTTCTCCATTAATATATACTGGGTCTTACTTACTAGGACTACATCTGTTTGTATCACAGCATATATCAAATCAAAAAAACTGTGAACTCCCCTTTGTGTAGTAATTACAATTAAAATTCCTTTTCCTGATATTCAAAGCCCTCTGCATTGGGCTTGATCCTGGGTTTTGAGCCTTATCTCTTATTACTATCCATCATATCCTCTGTGATTCAGGTAAATCATACTAGCCTAATCATGTAAACTTTCCTGGCTTCATTCTTTTTCTTACATTATTTGCTATGCTTTGAATATTCTTTCTACTACTCTTTAAATGTTGAATTCCTTCTCATTCTTTAAAGTCCCATCCATTTATTTCTCCATGAAGCTTTTCTTGATCTCCCCATAGTCTAGTGTACTTAAGATTTTTCTTTTTCTTTTTTTTTTTAAGTTTTCTTTCTCTATCTTTTGGATTCTTTCTCTTCCATCAAGGCTCAACTCAAAAGATCCCCTCTTCTATGAGGGCTTTCCTAAGTGTTCCCTATCCTAAAATTACCTCATATTTACTTATTTGTGCACATATTATTTTCCTTTAGAAGGATGTTCACTCCTTGAGGACATATATATGCATTAATGAAATGTTTAGGTTTATTTTTTCTTTTAAACCTTTCCCTTCCATCTTAGGATCAATACTATGTATTGGTTCTAAGGCAGAAAAACAGTAAGGGCTAGGCAATAGGGGTTAAGTGACTTGCCTAGGATAACACAGTTAAGTGAATGAGTCCAGATTTGAACCTAGGAGCTTCCATCTCTTAGTCTGGCTTTCAATCCACTGAGCCACTCAGCTGCTCCACGAAATATTTGTTTAAATCATCTTTAGATAGATCATATTCACTTGGAGAGTTAGAGGGTAAGCTCCATGAATCAGTCAGCAATTGTTATATACCAACTAGTCCCAGGCACCATGCTTAAGGCTGGAAACAAAAAGCAAAAATAAGATATTCCAGGTCTGGAGGACCTGTTATTTAATCCTTATACCAACTTCAGTAGCTAGGACAGTTCTCTATGCATCAGACACATTTAATAAATGTGTATTATTTAATTGAATTGATAGATTCACATTTTTTAAATTTTATGGATTAGATGCTTCCTATAATTGTCAAAAGAGTAAAGGAGATTTTTTTTTAAAATAAAGCATAACCAGAAGTAGATTTCTGAAACTGGGTAGTTGTAAAACATTGGGCTAGCCCCTGGGGAGAAAAGTTGGGCATCCACATTTTATAAGGAATATAGGAAACAATTGGCTTTAATAGTCCAAGCCTCACATTCAGAAGCAGAAAACAATTAAGTCTTATGTTTATATCTAAACAAAAGCAATTTCTAAGATTCCTCTTAAACTGCTTTTTGCAAGTTATTCTATATTTCAAATTTACCTTTATTCAATTTCCTTAAATGTTACTGGGTGAATATAACATTCAGTAAAGGGCCTGCAAATGAAATTGAATATAATAAACCTATAAATAAAACCTTAATACTTTCTTTGTTTGAGGCTGCTGCCTTCAGAATAGATATACAAACACGACAAGCCTAGCAGAGAGCCTCCTCCCTTTCTCTGGAGAGACGACTATGCATTGTACCACTCTTTGCCATGACCTTTTAAACTTGAGAGGATAGAAACCATTTATACCATTCCTGTTCTCACCCTGGCATGGGAATCCCTTTACATTATGATTCCAGCCCCTCTTTCAGTCTATTTGACATTATCCTTATTTACTTTCTCCATGTTCTAGCTATACTGGGGTACTTGCTGTTCCCAAATTCAAAATCCCAGATTTTGCCCTCTGTGCATTTGAAAAATGGAAATGAATTGCAGGCTTAAATTGACTTCAGCCTCATCCCCTACCTTTCAAAAATCTTTCTCTTCCTTCAAGGTTCAGGTCAAAGTACCATCTTTTCCATGAAGGCTTCCCTGATTACTTCAACAATGTGTCCTCCCTATCATCAAATTACCTCATATTTACCTATTTTGGCACAGATTATATTCCTTTAGGAAGATGTATGTTTCTTGAGGATGGATAGCATTTGATTTTTACCTTTGGATCCCTGGTACCTAGCATAGTAGCCTTTGCATTGTAGCAACTTAATAAAGTTTAATCAAATTACGATATCTTAGAATTAGAAGAGACTTTTGAGGTTTAAGTCATCAGAATTATTGAGTTCCTTGTAGGTAGGACAAATGAGACAAATGGATATTAATAAATACCATCTGTTGATGTGAGAATATTGATCAGTACCAACTTCCATTTGCCTCAGTTTTCTCAATTGTAAAATGGGGATAATAACAGCTTGTTCCTTTCAGGGTTGTTGTGAGGATTAAATGAGATAATATATGTAAAGTGCTTAGCATGGCACCTGCCATATGTTTAATGATCACATTTTATTCCTTCTTTCCCTTTTAGTAGACAGTGCTCCCTGATGGTTCGAGGGTAGAGTAGGTGAATTGGCATTTGTATGATTTCCAAAAGTGAGAATGGCCAGTTACTAAGAACAGACAGAACTGTCCAAAACCAACGCAAATGGGAGATCTGTTGAATCCTCCAAACTGTACATCTCTGAGGAATTTTTGTTCTCTCATGAGTTTTATTTCATGGGTGATCGCACTCTCCGTGGACTGAAGGGAAACACGGCTATCACAAGTGACTAATGATGAGCCCTTCTAGGGGAAGCTGAGGGAAATACCCCAGGTTCAGCCCAGCTTTTTCTAATTAAAAGTGGTTAATAACTGTTTGGTTGAAATTAGATTAAATTCTTATTTAGGAAACTTAATTTAAAGTATGACCTGTCAGCTACGTGGTGCCTCAATAGTCGGCTCATCTCCACACAAATTAAAGTAGTGCAACATGTGCTTCCAGTCTTCTTCACAGAGTTAGCAAAGAATCTATAATATATGGAATGAGTCAAAGTAGAGCTTCCATCTGTAGTCAACAAATACAGTAGAATGATTCCTTTCACTGAGATCATTTCTTTAAGTGAACAGTTAAGCATTCAAACTCTACTGCAGAGAGCATAGTTCCAATGGGCTAGCCATCTTTAAATGTCAAACAGAGGTTATGGAGAACTCCCACAAGGCAAACACTCACAACAAAGCTGCAGAAGAAGCATTAAAAAGACACTGTCAAAGTCTCTTGGTGGAGAAAATGGGTCTTTTCTTTTTGCATGCCTGTATCACAGAACCATAGACATATCTTGAAATTATCTTACTTACCCTCCCTCCTTAATTTTTCAGTTGAGGAAACAAAGGGCTAGATATGTAAAAAGCTATTTGTCCAAGTACACGCAGTTAGTATAACAGAATCAAAATTTGAACTCATTTCTTCTAACTCCACATCTTGTGCCATGGTTAATTATCTTTTGTAAAGAAGAAACAATGTTTAAAACCTGAAAAGGGACTTTTGAAGTTACTTTGCCTCATGAATCAGAACAGAAGCAAGAATATTCCTTTGTATTCTCAAACAAATATGAATAAAGTCTAGATATGTCTTTGGCCACTTGAGAATAATTGGGCTCATTTTTTTCTGATTAATTTTCTAAGTTTTTACAGATGAGATCATTATATTCTTTGGTAATTTTTGTTTAGTTTAGTTTTTTTTTTTCCGGTACTGTTTGTCTTCCTTTCACAACATCAGTAAAGCAAAACTGTCAAAATAAAAGGTGATATTTCTGTGATGCTGTCCTTACATGTTTTCTCTTATAACTATGCTATTCTTCTTTTATGACATGTTTGTTCTTTTAAAAAACCTTGCTCAAAATTCCCACATCGCTTCAATTGGTGGCACATAATCTCTAGGGTCATTTTATTGTTGTTGAAACTTCTAATCACCTTACTTTTGATTATTTACTGAGATTTTTTCTTCCTTTCTTGGTTTTTCTTTTATCAGTGGAATTGTTTTGAATGAACAGTTAATTCTACTTGTTTAGGTCGCTTATTTTCATTATTGTTTTCCTTTAATTCACTAGGAGCTAGGGATTATCTACATAATTTCATTATTCAGTTTCCTTGATCACTCGTTTTTGCTTTTAATAAGACTTTTCACATCTTTTCTAAATTTGCTGATTTTCTCCAGTCTCTTTTCTTTTGCAGACTCAGGTTTCACTTACTCACTTTTTCAAATCATCAAGTGCTTATTAGTGTCTACTGCATTTCCAGAAATTTTTCATTTCTATGTGGTGAAAATGATTTTGGACCAATTTGTCATTTTTTTGGAGGGTAGTACCTGCTGCTTACTAAAGATCAGATTTTATCATTCCAAGTCTTTTCCAAGATAAAATCCTGTTATGTAATATCTATCTTTTTTTTTCACACTGTGTTCTTTGTATATTGTCTTTATGCTCTACAGAGAGTTTGAAATATGGTCATGACAGTTTTCAAATAATTTTCAAGCACTGAAAGATTTGTTGTTCCAGGCCTTTTGTTCACAGTCTCTTGGCTCTTTTCCTCATCATTCCTTATCATTCCAGGGGATTCCTCTTTTTCTACTTGTGATCATTGAGGGTCTATTTGTTTTTTTATTTTCTCTCTCTGAAACTTACAGTTTTAACTTTTTACTTCCTTCTAGACTTCCTTTCATTAGAGTCCTAAAAGAGATGAGTTGTAAGTAGTATTAAGTGTGCTGTATTAGAAATGAAGATAGGTTTCAATGCTGAGTATTTTACTTGAGAGCTTTGTAACCTTGGGTAAGCTTTCATTCATTTCCTTTCAGTTCTTAGATCTTCATTTTACTAATCTGTAAGACAGGGAGGGGTAATAGTTCCACTTCCATTTCTTAACAGGGTTTGTTTTGTTATTTCTTTGTCTTTTTTGAGATAAATGTAAATCTTTTTTTTTTTAAATTAACCCTTTACCTTCCATTTTAGAATCAATACTGCAATACTATGTATTGGCTCCAAGGCAGAAGAGTGGTAAGGGCTAGGTAATGGGGGTTAAGTGACTTTCCCAGGTTCACACAGTTAGGAAGTGTCTGAGGTCAGATTTGAACCCAAGACCTTCCATTGCTAGCCCTGGCTCTCAATCCACTGAGCCATCCAGCTCCCCCCATAAATGCAAATCTTAAGACACTATAAGTGCAAATTATTCATATTAAGGACTCAACTTTGATATTTTGATAATTTATTCTAATATATGGGTAAAAATCTAACAAGTTTAACATGTTATTATATATATGTATATGCACACATACATATGAATTGGATGGCTTTCAGTGAATCTCTGGAATTGTATTTCCTTTTTTTCTGCATAAACCCTTGGAGTGGGACATTTCTTCACATTGGTCTAGTTTCTCTTAAATTTCCTATTGTTTCTCTCCCTTGCCTAGTATGATTTGGTGAACTCCCTGCAACATAAACTTGTCCTTAAAGGAAGGCAATGCCATCTGTGCCACTGCTTTACTCTCCTTCTCATCCCTGGGCCCCAAATTGTTTATTCTCCTTCAGAGCAATTATTGAGACCATGATAACTTGCCAGCCCATTCATCGATGCCCAGATTCTTGATGACTGGAAAGACCATCACTAAATTCACACTTTATTGGGTCTCAGTGGTAAGGATGTAGAGTTGGATTTTGTTATTAGTAATAATAATTTATTTATAGGGTCAAGCTTAAACTGCACGAGGTATAAAATTCTTAATTAGGGTGTTTAAATAATTGATTTAGTGTATGAAAATGGATGTTTGTCTCATTATTATTAGCTCCACTCTCATTATAATAGCATTGCTAATAATGCTATTTGCTATTAATTAAGCATTCAGTTTTCAAGGCCCTGCATGCAAAATAGAAAATAGATTCGGTTCCTTTCCTTAGGGAGCTGAGATATCAAGGTCAGACAAGACAAATTTGGGCATAGAGGAACACAGGCTGAAATGAAAAACAGCAGAGGGCACTGTATACTCAACAGAGCAAAGGAGTCCTTCCATTCCCAAATGCAACGCAACTTCTATTCTCACTTCTTTGGAACTAGCCAGGCTTTTTAGAGAGAATAAGACAGGTTAAGGAGAAAGAGGTCTTCAAAAACCTATCTTGTATTCTCTGCTCCATTTTTTTTATAATAACTTATGAGTAGAAAGAGTACCTATGTAGCAAAATTTTTTGTACCTAGCAGACATTCCATCAATATTTTTTTGTGTAATTTATTTGATCATAACCGAGAATCACTGCATCCCACAGAACACCATAAATCTTTAAATATGTAACATGATGTTCATCTACTGAGATGATGCCTCTTACTGCTTTGCCGCTTTTTCAACGATAGGACCTGTTCTTCCTGGTGTCTTTCTTTCAGTGGTGATGGATTTACATTGATCTACCTTACTCGGATCTCTTTTTTTAAGTTAATCTTAAATTTTTTTATTTAATTATTTGTATGTTACATTAAAATATTCAGGTAACTCCTTTCCTTCCTCTCATTAGAGAAGGCATCATTTGACACAAAGATATATAAATATATACAACTGTGCCTTGCTTATTTCTATTTATCAGCCTTAGTTTCACAACTTTCAAACAAATCCCCTTCTGATTAAAAATACACCTGAGTAGTTTAAGGCTGAAGTTGTTGCCCTTGGAACAGAGCCAAGATACTGCTGCACCCAGGCAGAATGGCTTCATTAACTCTGTGTTGTAACGAAGTAAGTCAATGAGCCACAGAAGCACCAGCAACTTCAGAAAAGGTATTCTGGAGTAGAGAAGCTTCTTGTTATCAGACTTCGCTTGCCCAGAAGTCATGGATGGAGAAGTATTTATTTCTTTGATTTACTTCTGATAGGGGCTGGGATTATGGAGTAACCTGGGTCAGACTCCCTTCATTCTCTGACCCTTCTTTAGGCCTGCCTTGATATTAACTTCTTGGCTCTGGCTTATGCAGATCTTTGTGCTCTGTTTTTTAGAACAGTCAAGATAAGAGCATGAGAAAAATATCTTTATTGATTCTTTTGCCTGATTATAGACTTATTTTCCATAAAAAGAAAGCCCGATATTACTTTCAGAAACACAGCCTCCCTTTGAATTAGGTTCCTGTTCAATATGCCTTTATTTGGGAATTTAGGGAGGGATATCATTGGCTCACATTTGTCACTAAGTAAATAAGCTTCAGTTTAGGATAGTAAGATCTGCACTGATATTTATTTGTTTGGCTTTGGTTTTGTTTGGATTCGTTATTTTTTATTAAATTGTATAAGAATAAACAAACTATATCTGTTCAGTATCTAAGAATATACAAATTTATTAGCATTTTTCAATCCTGAATAGAGAAATGTCAGTTCACCAAAAATTTGTGACTTACTGCTTGCAGAGAATTAAATTTATTCATCTGTCTTTAAAGAACCAAAGGCAAACGTTAAGAGAGTAAAAAAGGAAACTTTATTAGTGTTTTGTATTTCAGAATAATTGTTCCCCCTAAACATTTTCAATTTCTTAACATTTTCTTCAAAAACTGATACCATTTAAAGAGAAGGGATCATTTAAGGCTTAGAGTAATTGCTGAAGACTAATTGTATTAAGCTCCCTTCCTCTTTCGTGTTTCCCTGGCTTAGAGTCTTGTATTAATCTTTAGTACAGTAATTGGACTATTCTGGATAACAGTGTAACAAAATATTGGTAAGGAAAAGAAACCTAACATAATGAAGGTTAGTCAAGTATTTTGTTTTAATTGATAGCAGCATTTGGCCCCTGTGAAACTTTTTGACAACATATAACCCTGTTAGAATGTGTTGTGTTTTTCCAAGTTTCTTTTAATTTACTCAATTGTTTAAAAAGCATCCTCTTCAAAAGTATCTTTGCCAATGCCTCATGGAGGTCTGGGAATGAATCTTAATTCTGGAAGACCAAGAAATAAGAGCACCAGCTCAATTAAGGTCTAACCAGGCTAGAAGGCTTTGAATATGACACTGGTGATAGGTGGCACATCTGATGTCTGAGGAATTAACTAGGTAACTTCTGAGAGTCTCATCACCAACGTGTATAATGAAGTTATAACAAAGGGTGAAGGGAAAGGGTCCCAGTAATTCTTGACAACCATGCACTATGTAAAGAGATGATGATATCAGTAGAGAAAGTACCAATAAAATCACAAATGCTTCATACATTAAAAAATACTAAAAATAATGTAGCTATACAGAAGTTATAACTATGTTGCCGCAAATAGGGAAAAAAAACTTTAGGAATCTTTCTTTTTTTCTCCTTAACAGTGTAATACTCTTGTAATTTGAAAGAAAAAAATATGGTGGTGAATTGTAGAGGAAAAAGCACTGAACGTGGATTCAGATAATGATGTTGAATTCTGGGCCAATCACTTAGTTCTTATGTGCTCTTGGTTAAAACCAGTAAGATCTGTAGTCTCCTTTTTGATACCAATAAAATAGTCAGGTTCATTAGTTGAAGTTTGCATTCCTTTTTATCTCTAAATTTATGTTTCTACAACAAGAACAGGAAATCTAATGAAGAAGAAAAGTGAAAGAGCAACATAATAGATTGATTTATAAAGTGAAGAACTGAATTCAAGTCCTACCTTTCACAGTTACTGCTTGGTTATGAGATCTTAGACAAGCCAATTAATTACTCATTATACCCAGCAAGTCTCAGATTAGAGGGAACAGACAAGTTGTTGATTCCTCTCAGAACAGGCAGTTTGCCACGCTAATGACCTTTCCCAACCTCTTTACCAAAAAGAAGAGTTGTAGAAATGGCTGCATTACTTCTTGCTCTTATAAATAAATGGATGTTGTTGATGTTAATTCCTAAATGATCATTTCTTTCTTGAAGTTTTATATTTGTATCATTAAAGATGCATTTAAAATATATTACATATACCTATTTATATATGCACATACAAATGTATAGTCACTTTTTTGTTAAAGTGAATATTATTTAATATAAAATGCTTAACACTTAGAAATTAGTAAAGCCTTAATTAGATTTCATTTGCTTAAAGGTAGTTAATTCCATGAATTGTACAGTAGATTTTTTTTTTATTTTGGCATAACGAAGAGCTTATGGAAATACATTAGGAACTGTATCAGCTACTCTATGTGTGTATGTGTATATAATGTTTACACATATATATACATATATGCTTATATCTTTTCATATATATGATATGTGTAGTTGTAAAATGTCAAAGATCTGGAAAGAAGTAGAAGACACAACACTATTGGTAGAATACATTATGAACAATGTCACCTAACAGTGGGGTCTATAAGAAAATAGAATAAGGCAATTCCACTAAGCATTAGCAATAAGCAATATCTCCAATATGCATGTGAATGCTATAACTATTCCCATATATCCATGAAAGTATAATGCATTCATATGTACATGCACTAGTATGTATGTGTTTTTGTACCCTGAAACTCTGAGGTCTTAGATAAAGGAATTTCTTCCTATGAAAAAGTACTCAACCAATGTACATATCATAGGATCATTGGAGAATATAATTAATATTGGAAGGAAAGAGATAATCTAATCCAATCTCCTTTTTTTTACAGATGATAAAAAATTTTTATTACCATTTTAAAACTGTCCATAGTGGTTTACTGAGTTGCCCAAGGTAATCTAGGAGCTAGCTACAGAAATGGGATTTGATTCATTGACGGTATTCCTCTCATATCACAGTGGGACAAATCACAGTTAGGTGCACTGAGAGATGAGGTAACTTGTCAGTAGTCATATAGCCAGTATGTGTAAAAGGTAGAACCATATATATATAACCCATGCCTTGCTCCCTCCAAGACCAGTCACCTATGAGAGTGTCTCTCAGCACCATATTTTCATAAAGGATACAATTGTGATGAAAAACTAATACTTGTATCTTTCTCACTTCATATTGCCATTTTATTTATTTCTTTCAAACATAGGAGATGCTCTTCTAAAATTCATTAAGTTAAAAAATATAGCATGGCAGATAATACCATTTAAAAATGTTTTAGATCATTTCAATAATGTGTTTGGTAAGACTACTGAATTCTCAGCAACAAAAATATGATCATTGGCCTTCTGATGAGGGTATCTATTATGCAACCAGAATTAGATGCAGGAACCTCATTTAGTGGAGCATCATATAATAATTTTAGAACTGACTGAACATTAAGTATCATTTTTTTCTGGCTACTTTCTTATAGTTAGGGAAATGAAGTCTTAAAGAAGTGAAATATATTCTTTACCAGGGAAGTCATCAAAAAAAAGTCACAGGAATTGCTAGGACTTTCAGTGTTGAAGATTTAATCATAACTAGATCATCCCACAGTACAAGAACAGTCAGGTGCAATGGAATAAATGCATCTATCTATTTATTATTCTACTTGTCTATCATTTACCAATATCATTCCTTTGTCATTCTATAATCATTGTTCTATTTATTTATCTTTTTCTTTATCTATTACTATAAATTTATCTATGCCTAGCTATCCATTCTTATATTAATTTGTTTATATATGGCTATACATAGAAAAACATTGCACAGAAAAATAATCATGAGAAATCAATAAAAAATACTCTAGAAAAATGAATGGAAGGAATAAGACACAAGTCCATGATTATAAGAAACATTTTAAATGTGGAATAGAAAATATACAAATATTTTCTGAATAACACACATCAAACACTCCTTAGATTAGCAATTCTATTTTGAATGATCAACTAATATGAAAGTGATAATGAAATATATTGTCTTTCTTGCATACATAATTAAAAACAGCTGAATCACAGGGTATTGTGGCCAGATCATTAGGAAACTATAAGTTTATTAGAGGAAAATATAACTAGAAATCTGTTTAAATCTTTCATCTGTCTATCATTTATATTTATAAAGTTACAATAAAATATGTTATAAATGACCATATATATTTGTGTGTGTGTGTATATATATATATATATCATGTCTGCATATCTGGATATATATCTATATATGTATTTCTAGCTATCTTCATTATTATCATTACCATCTGGCAGAAAATGGAATTCCCTTGAAGAGATTTTGGCTCAAATCCAGATATTCTTGATTTGGTTTTGAAAAAAAAAAAGCTATACATTTTAAGTTGTTTTTCGGGGGTGTCTTATCTTTCATAATCCGTTTTTGAGATTTTCATTTTCATGGAAAAGATATTAAAATGGTTCACCATTTCCTTCTCCAAACTCATTTTACAAGTGAGAAAAACAAGGCAAACAGGGTTAAATGACTTGTCCAAGATCACACAGCTAGTAAGTGCCTGAGTACAAATGTGGACTCAGGAGGCTTGGCATTCCATCCACTGTGCCACCTACATGCCCATCTTTATCAATTATTATAATTTTCATCATGTTGTGGAATGGCAATTCCTTGAAGAGATGTTTGCTCAAGTGTAGGAATTCTTGAACTGGATCTATAATTAGATATGGTTAGCTAACTAATCTGTGAATTTGAATTTCTATAATTGGTTATGCAGATTTTCAAAAAGGCATCAGCTGATTAATCTCAGTCATTCTCTTTAGGTACTTTCTCCATAGATCTTGTTTTGGTTACTTTGATGACAGAGTTCTTTTAGAGACACCACTATAAGGGAAATAGGTGGCCTCATGAATATGGTTTCAATTCTTTGCCTGCCTAGGCATTTGCTCTTTTGATTAAGATGTTTTGTGAATTTTGAAAGGTCAAATGAGCCTCTAGGAGTCCAAGAATGTAAACCCTATAAATTTGGAGGGACCAAAGCTATATAAGAACTTAGGTAACGTTAGGGTCACTCTTCCCAGGGAGCAATAAGGTGAAGGAGAAAGAGTGAGGGAGAGAGGTTTATATTTTTCTCTGTGCTCTATCTTTGATGCACATCTACCATTGTTAATTCTAACTAATGTGAATTAGTTAAATAAAACTATATTGCTAGTTACGTTCTGTTCACTAACAAGGATGGGGCTATACTGGTAGAGCATCAAACTTATCTTGGCAATATTCCCAAGTATTGCAGGAATTGCATTAAAATGGATTCAGGAATATTTCACATGATAAATTAGAGATAACATTACATTTTGAAACTAAGTGGACATTCACCTCCAGGGATCTTTATGCTTGGAATTTTGTGTCCCAGGTTTCTGCCTGAGTTTGACAACATTGTAGTAAAAGTGTAAAATCCTATTATAGAACTAAGAGCTACTATTGTAAGACTGATATGCAAGACCACTTGTTTTTGTATTGTTTTCTTTTCAATAATATATCTCAAACTGATTAAAATCTCAAATGACCATGAATTGAATGAATTAAATACTCTTGGATTTCTACAAATATATTTAGAGTTTTCTTTTTGTCTTCCTTCTTATTCCCAGAGCTGAGCACAGTTCCTGGCACATAGTAACCTTAATAAATGTTTATTCCTGGGTTAAATAATTTAGTGATAGATTTTACTCACCTGGAGAGGCCCAAGGATTGTATATCTTAAGCTTATGAAAGATTACTATTCACAACAGAAATGCAAATATAATTACCTTGTGCTCTATGCTTCACAAAGGGGCCATTTAGTTTATATCTGAGCAAGAATCCTCTTTATGGTATTCTGTGTAGATGATTACTATATCTGGTAGTGTCAAACTCAAATATAAATGGGGACCATGAAGCTGTACAAAAGGATCCTTGCGGGCTGCATATTTACTTAGTTTTAAAATTTAATATTATCTCTGTTTTATTATAGCTGTATTTTTATTTCTTTTGATAAATGCTTCCTAATGACTTTTGAATCTTAATCTAGCTATACTCTTTGTACAATCTTTGGACTATAATGTGGCAGGAAAGCCAGCTGAGTATTTGACACCTCTGAAATGACTTTTTTTAATATGAGGATTTCTAGAAGTGGTATCCACTATATTCCAAGCAGTAAATTCTAAGTCAATTAAGGATTGCAAAACACTTTACTAATATTATCACTTTTGATCCTCAAAACAATCATGGGCAGAAAGTAGCATTATTATCCTCTTTTTGCAGATGAGGAAAATGAGGCAGGCAGAACTTAAGCGTCAAATATGAATTCAAGTCTTCCTGACTGTAGGTCCAGCACTAATTCTTAGGAAGTTTTTCCTTACCTCTCACAGAAATGTATCTTTCTGTAATGTCATCCACTGGTTTTACTTCCTAGGGTCAAACAGAAAAAGTCCAAATTCTCTTCCAAGTATCAGCTTTTCAAGTACATGAAGATCACTATATGCTCCCTTTAAGTTTTCTCTTCTCCAGACTAAACACACCCAGGCACTTCACTTGATCCTCATAAGGTATAATTTCAAAGCCATTCATCCTCCTTATTACCTTCCTCTGGACATTTTCCAACTTCTCAATGTCCTTAAAATGTAGTGTCCTAAAATGAATTCAATTCTTCTTATGTGCTCTTCTGAGGAAAGAGTTCAGAGAATCTATAATGACCTTCGTCCTCAAAGCTCCTAATGCAGCCTGAGATTGAATTACCTTAGTGAGTGCTCTATCATCCCATTGATTGTATTAATCACACAGAACACCTCCCACCAAAATTTATGTACACAAAACACACAACCTGATATCTTTTTTTTTTTCCCATTAGAACTGAAATCTTGGTATATCTGTCCTGCCTTATATTTGTGAAGTTGATTTTTGAACCCAAACACAAATTTTATATTTATCCTTATTAATTTTTTCCTATTAGATGAAATATTCTATTCTGTCAAGACATTTTTGAATATGGAATCAATCATTTAATATGGGAGCTATGTCTGCCACCTTTTTTTCTTCATTTTTGAAAACCATGACCCCCATACCTTCATTTCAATCACTAATAGAAATGTAGAAATGTCAAATAGCTCTGATTGAGATTAGGATTTATTGTGTGATGTAAACGTTACCTAATATTTTGTTTTATGATTTTCTTAAAAGTCATGTCTACCACTTTATCCTGTAGATGCCTCAGTCCTCTGACTTTCTGCTTTGGGAAATTGTTTCAAATCTCTGACTCTCAGTTCCTCATCTGTAAAATTGGGGAGTCAGAAAAGACGACCTTCTATCTTTAGTTTATGTCATAGAGACACTTTGTACAATAGCATTTATTATTTTCTAAGCTAATGATCTTCAAATATAATAAGGAAAACATATCAAAAGATCTCACTTCTTTCTAAAGTGATGCATTTCTGCACATTTTAGGAATTCATACTGATGAAACTATCTCATAAATAGAAATAACTACTGCAAAAGTGAAGGGGAGCATACCTAAATGGACTTTATTTTTCATGTTTACATACTATGACACATTTGGCTTGAATATTTATGGCCCATCCCCAGGTAACTGGAGGGAAAGCAGGTTCTTAGAGGCATCTCCATGGATGCAATGCAAATTACATATGCAACGTTTTTTATTATATAACAGAATACTAAGAGCTATACAGATCTTCTACCTTTGTGCATTCACGCAGCCCTGTATTTTTTTTTTTTTTAGCCCTTCTGGTTTCCTTGTCGCCTTTTAAAATATAGTATGATAGAAGATTAGAGTTTATAACTGTAGGCTGAGAAATGGAATTCATCCCTTACACTGCTTGGATTTCCCACAAAATTCATTTTGCTTATCTATGATCAACACTGTATGTTCAAATGCCCCCTACCCCTCGATCACTCCATCTATCACATTTGCTCATGGGTAAAGTGGTTATGATTGACGTACACAACCTATATCCTCAAACCTAAGATATCTGGTGGTGGAATAACCACATTACTACAGAAGATAGTGAGTTCCCCACCATTGGAGAATATCAAATAAAGGTTGCATAGCCACTTATTTGAAATTCAATGGATATATGATTCATGTCTTGAATAAAATAATTTTTTACTCATTCCCATCATAATTCTTTGAACCAAAATTTTGCCTTTTTATTGCAACTCATGTTTTCATGACCTGTTTTGCTTACATCACTTGTTACCCTTTCCCACTACGGTTAGTTAGTTAAAAAAAAATCCTTACCTTCCATCTTTGAATAAATATTCGATATTGGTTCTAAGGCAGAAGGGCAGCAAGGGTGAGGCAATGGGAGTTGAGTGACTTGCCCAGGGTCAAACAGTTAGGAAGTGCCTGAGGACAGATTTGAACCCAGGACCTCCATCTCCAGGCTTGGCTCTCTATCTACTAAGTCACTTTGTTGCCTGCTATAGTCAACTTTTGCAAATAAGATATTCCCTTAATCCAACACACATGTTAAATTTAAAGAGAGAAGAGATAATTTTGTATCTGTTGCTGTTTGCACCTAACAAAGAGAAATTTTCCACTATGGCTTGAGGGGCAAGTGGGCTACATGAGAAGTTGGATAGTTTTCTAGCTGTTTCTGAATAAGGAACTGGTTTGATGTCTCAGAGTCCCATAACATCAGACACAGAGTCAAATGTAACCAGAAGGAAAATCTCTGAAAACAAACAAAAATGATTTCATTAAGACTTTTCTTTTTTGGATTAAACTCATGTTGTTGTTTTTTTCCTTTCCTTTAGAATGTAAATCTAACTCTGGCAATGAATGAACAGCATTTTAAAATGTTATTGACTACATGTCAAATTATGTACTATGTTCTGGGGTTGCAAATGCAAAATCAAGACAGTCTCTATCCTCAAGTGTGTTACATTCTAATATTTTGTTAGATAAGGAAGTCCTCATCCTCAAAAAGACTATATTCTAATATGAAAATTGGAGTGAGCTCTCAAAAATCTATGATTTTTTATTTAGGTAAATGAAACTGAGTCTTTATGGTTTAAAATAGAGGATCTTATTTTAACTTTCCCCTCCTTCCCCTTTTGTACTTGTGATTAAAAACAATCTTCCCTTTCCTGGCAGTCTTGATAACAATGAAAACATGGGAGCTAGAAGTGCTACCTGTGTGTAAATATGGGAATCCATGTGTAAAATGTATGTATATTTTCTATGCTCATCTGTATAAGGAGAAAATGAAATTATATCGAGAGTACCAGTCAGTGTACAAAGAAAGTATCCCAGGAGAACATGCACAGAAACTTGCCTTTCCATCAGGCCCTCAGGTTTCAAGATTTCATTTATGTTGTTTGGTGGCACTTGATTTTTAAGAGCTTTCTGCTTGCCATCACAACTCATCTCTAATCTTTAATTGATTCTTCCAGTTGTCTCACACTGCTGTGGGCATTCTAATCAATTACGGATCTTCATTGAACTGTGGTCTTCTGATTTCCCCTCCTCCATCTTCTCTGCATCATCTGGTAAACACAGGAGTGCCTCAAAGTCCAGGCTTGTATATGTATGTGCTTTCTTTGCCCTTTACACTCGAATTGGGTTCTTTCATTTTCTTTATCTAAAGCTTTCCTATCACAGTCTGAATTTCTCCCCCATTCTGTATTCAGAGGTGTTTGCTTTAATTCCAAGGAAGCCAGAAAGCAACTAGCACAGCTTCCCCAATCATAAACACCATTTCTGGAGTGTTTATCGGTCCATCTCCAGACATTATTTCATCAATATAGCCATAATGACTCTGTGTCATAACCAATGTTATCATGAGGCAGCAAACACCTAAATAATCCGTTAAGAACCATAAACAATTTCAGTGTATTTGCTTCCTTCCCAAGTATCTGAAATTTAGCTGGATATCTAAACTTCACACTTTTCTTGCTTCCATACCGATCAACCGTCCTCTCTTTTATTCCATATATTCAAGAATATATCTCTTAGTACAATCTCTGCATGCCAGCAGCTATAAAAATTCCACTTGTCAGTTCCTTTGCTGACTGATTATTTTTATTATTGGCAGTCAGGGGTTTAAGTATCTTAAAGTCCACAGCCAAATATCTTGATCTACTTTCATAATAGCCTATATGTTTTGAAAAGGTACATTTTGATATTAGGAGAAACAATATATTGTCTCTATTAAACTGACCTTGTATGAGTTCTTTCAAAAACTCAGATCAGGGAGGAATGAAAGGAAAAACCAAGGAATTAAAGTAAAAAATTGCTCATGGGTAATACCATTCATTTCAATGTCTACTAACAGAAGCCATACACTACAATCCTCTCAATGTTCTTGTTAACCTATTGACTATGAGATTCATTTCAAGGAGGAAAAAAGCTCTAGTTTTTGTTAATGTCCTTAACTAATAAAAAGGAAAAGAAAACACCATTAGAGGGTATGTATTGTGTAACTGTTTGCCCAAACACAGAAAGCATTGTAGCTAGAGGTGACCCTGAATTGGACGGAAACAGGATTCGGGCATCCTTTTCACATCTCTTGTAATAAAATCCCCAGGATAGTCTTGCTGATGTGAATGAGATAACCATCCTTGCTTCCAAAGACATTCTGAAGCATTAAAAACCTTACCATAGGGAATTTGGTAAGAAAGGGAGAAAAATCTTCCTTTTGTTTTCCTTTGATTTCTTTCCTTTTTATTTTTGGAGCTGGTTTGGTCCTGTTCTTTCCTCTCTTTTTATTTCCTGCCTCTGTTCTATCTTTTGATAAGGCCCTAGAGCCTCATGGGAGCCAAGAGAATGTACTAAGTATCCTTAAAATGTCTGAGAATAAAACTAGCCTTTTTATTATTTAAGTTGTCAAGAATAAAAAAAAAAGAAAGCATTTGCTTAACCTTAACCAAAAAACCCCACAAAAAACAAACACCCCCAAAACAAACAAACCCAGTCTCTCCAGCACAACTGATAGGAAAAAAGCCTTTTTTAGAGCTGAGACTATTTTATTTCTGTGTTTTTTATTTCTTGCATTTAGCACAGAACCTAGCACATAGTAGGCACTTAATAAATGCTGGCTGGGTTTTTCACTGGGGGCATTCTAATATCAGCAAGGCAATAAGGACAATAAGGATCTCCTGAATGTTCAAAGGATATTTAACAAGTGCTAGACTTGAGGTTTCATATATATATATATATATATATACACACACACACTATGTATATATATGCACGTATATATACACAATACAAAATGTGCATATATGTGCATGTATACACATATGTGTATTGTTATAGCTGTCTATATTTACATACATGTATACATTTCATGTGTATATTATGTGCAAATATTATATATGCTTATTTAAGTTATCCATGATTAATTATTTTCTGTCTTGGTATCCCTGATGCTTGACACAGTCCTTGTCTTTTAATTGAAGGAGAAGGGAACAAGCATTTAAGTTTCTACCATGGTGTTTGGCATCATTCTAAGTTCTTTACAAATATTTTGTCATTTGATTTGATCCTTCTGATGATTCTATGAGACAGGTGCTGTAATTATTCCCATTTTACAGTTGAGGAAACTGAGGCAGAGAGTGGTTCTGATGCCCAGGCTCCCACATGTCAGAAGTGTCAGAAGCTAAATTTAAACTTGAGTCTTCCTTACTCAAGACCCACAGGGCTTTACCCACTGAGTCACTCAGCTGCCTGTATTGTAGGTGCTTAGACATACTCTTTTGAAAGAATCATGGCCCCAGAAAAGTAGATCCAAAAGTCTCACAACAGCCCACTATAAACATGGCTGACTCTGATCTGTTAAGGAAAGTATAATTAAGGAATTGTGAAGAACAGTGCAGGAGGGTTAATTAGGGAAAATAAGGAAACAATCCTTAGGTTATGATGTTTAAAAAAGAAACCGTATGTTTCCATATCAAAAAGAAGGTTGTTTTGTGCTTTCTGTGCTTATAGGGAAAAGGGAGATTTAAATATGGGAAGCAATACAAATTTGAATTTATCTAGAAAAGAAAGTCTGGTCTGGGATGTGACTTTAGATAAGAGAAGATGAGGATTGAGCTAACTTATTACAACTTTTTGAAAGTAATATTAAAATGTTGGCATTTAAACCCTTTGGCAATTCAAAATCATCGCATGGAAATAAAGTCTGAAATGAGAGAATGTGGTGCTGGTTTGGAAAATTGTTTAGGAAAGAGTGAGAAAAAACAGATTGGGGGGAGTGAATGCCACATACAGCTTGGAAGAATGAGTAGGAAGAAATAATATTTATAAAAATGTGAGGAAACTAAATAGGAATAAGAAGGAAGGGATAGGTCTGAGCCATTATTCTGAGAAGGATTCTAGATTCTGAGATGAAGGAATCTATTTGAAGATTACCTTGAGGTTTTGAGGATGAAGACAGGCAGAAAAATGTCATTGCTCTCAATGATATGAAATTTGGTCAGAAAGATAATTGAAAACATTAGTATGAAGAAACAATCTTAAAAAATAGCTGTCTATTGTCTGTCTTCCTTAAGAGAGATTGGGGAGCTCTAATGCCCAGCGAAGAAAGATGTATGATACTGGCTTTAACTGTTAATGGAAGAGAAAGACATTCTTTTGCTGCTTAATTTGAGTACATGGAGTTTTTCTGTTTCAACACTGCATAATCATGGCTAAATGTGATTAATGGAGGTGTACTCGCACCTAGGTTAGGACAATCCAGATTTTTTTCCTTAGGTCAGAAAACAGAGTTCTACTTACCAACAGGATTTAAAATATGATATGACACTAAGAAAAATGAGAATGAGGAGGAGAGCCAGAGTATCTGGCAGTGGGATGGAGTAGTGTGGATAGAGAACTGGGCTTGGAATCAGGAAGATTCATCTTTGTGAATTCAAATCTAGTTTTAGACTGTGAGTAACTATGTGACTCTGGACAAGTCATTTAACCATCTTTACCTCAGATTCTCAACAGTAAAATAAGCTGAAAAAAGAATTAGCAAACTATTTTGCCAGGAACTCCCAAAATAAGGTCATGAAGAGTTTAAAACAATAAAACAGCACCACCAAAATGAGAATAAGGCGAACGGGGACGATGAATATATCTCAGATACTGAATATACTGGTCAAGTTACTAAAACTTTCTGCTCCCGGACTTGGATTAGGAGGTCATTTTTGACAGAAATTTTAAGATCCTATAGTTTCACTTATTGTTTTTTAATCTTATGGCAGTAAATCCCCATTCAGTTTTGGTTTCTCAAGAGTAAAGATGTTTACCAATTAAGTCTTTCTTTGTTCACATGAAAATTTCTCATTTCTCTCAATTTAATTAATTTAATTAACATTGATTGAATGCCTGCTACATGCAAGACACCATACTATTTGCTTTAGACTACAACAGGTTCACAGAGATATGATATAACCAATAATAATTATACTACAAATTAAAATGTGAAAATGAATTAAATGGGAGCAAAAAGTTTTATGTTAAATGAGAGGAGATAACTTTGTCTTATTGATCATTTTGATTGTTTCAGAAAAATTTCTAGATTTTTATAGTTCATATGTGTCTTTGAATGGAAAAAGTGAGAAGAGAGCATGCCATGTTTGGGGAATAGCTATTTATTTATTTATTTGATTTGAAGATTTTGATGATTTTTACCAGGATAATTCTCTTTCTTAGGGCAGGTAGGTGACACAATGGTAAGAGTGGTGGGCCTGAAGTCAGGAAGATTCACTTTCCTGAGTTCAAATCTGGCCTCCAACACTTACTAGCCGTGTGACCCTAGGCAAGTCATATATCTCCATGTGTCCTGGTTTCCTTATTTGTAAAATGAGCTAGAGAAAGAAATGGCAAGCCATTCCAGCATTTCTACTAAGAAATCCCCAAATGGGGTCCCAAAGAATTGGGCATGGCTGAAAATGACTGAAAAACAAAAATGTCCTTTCTATGAAATTGTTCAGATAGCTCTTATTCTTGTTTTCTTGACTATAGCAACACATTTTACTTTTTATCTGAAAAAAAAATCTCCTGAGGTTCCCATGTCCCTTTTCCTGGGTCATAATTGATAGAATAAAAATAACTTAGGTTACACTTTGTTTTTGTTTTTATTTTTTTCCCTAAATTCTCATACTGAAGCTCATCTATCATTTTTCTGTCTCCTCACAAAGCCTTGTGAGAAACACTAAAGTTTATCTTCACAGACATGATATTTAACTAAAAGAGCATATTGTCATCTCCAAAACTCCATCATTCACTCTGTATTATATCTTTCAGTACATTTATAAAAATGTTATATAAAACTGGCTTAGACATTAATCTCTACTATTAATACTTTTCTATTCAGAAAAAAGTCTCTTTAGTTTTTGTACCTTGCATTTAAATCAGTTTCCCATCAATGCCAAAACATTTTTCTCCAATTTTATATTAACTTTCTTTTAAACCCTTACTTTTCATCTTAAAATCAATAGTAGGTATTGGTTCCAAGGCAAAAGAGTGGTAAAGGCTAAGCAATGGAGGTCAAGTGACTTGCCCAGGGTCACACAGCTAGAAAGTGTCTAAGGTCAAATTTGAACCAGAACCTCTCATCTCTTGGCCTGGCTCTCAATCCACTGAGCTACCCAGCTGCCGCCTTATATTAACTTTAAAAAATTTTAGCTTTTATTCTTAGATGTTGACAAAGGCTTTTTGAAATTTTGATATCATGTTCCCTTATTTTTCCTTATCCTCATATTATTTAAACCTCCAAAGAATTCAAATGAATGCAATATCATTTTTCCTTGAAAAAAAAAACTTTTACATTTCCAGTTATTTGTGCTTGCTTAAGTAATCAATGGTTTTTACCACTGATTATACATTTCCCCATTTTTGTGTCCATGATTCTCAGAATCTTATCTTGAAATCCCTTTAATGGATGGGAGACGTATGGTCAATCACATACTTCTCTGGCAACTGTACCTGTTTATAGTAGCACATTATACATTTTAACCAACACTTGCTTACCCTTGAATTCTTCAAAACTCTTATGTGAAAGTCACTTGCTCCAACTGGTTAATCCAAAGACAATCCAAAAAATTCCCCGAGTAAGAAATTATCTATTTTAAATAACATTCAAAAGGCTATGGTAACAAGGCAATCTACTACTTAGAACAGGTCACTTGATAAGAGAGCAACACTTCTGTTGAAATCATTAAAATGAATATGGTGCTACTGCAAGTGTGGTGTCTTCTGCAGCTACCTATAAGCTCTGGCAAGCAGGTGTGCTTAGCTAGATATATGAAGTCACTAGAGAACCAAGACTCTTATATATAAAAGAGAGCTTAGGATTTCTAGAAATAGCATTGCTGCAGTCTGCAAAAACCTACTGACATGAAATTCTCATTTAAGTATGTGAATATTGGGAATCTGGGGCATACATAAATAAAGAATTCACTTGATACATTTCACAAACTACCTTCTGAACTATTTAATTAACAACCTATGAAAAATATACTCTTGAGACCTAAGTGGATAATAGATGTCACCTTTGTTCCATAAAAATGCTTTGCTACTAGTAAAACTTAATTCTAAAATGAGCAGTCAGCATTTGAAGCAAGCTGTCTTTCACAAAGTTCCTCCTTAACTGGTTGGATACAAATTGTGAAGAAGGGCAAAATTTACCCTCTATATTCTTATAGTATGTTTTTATTTATCATTGATTTTTAAGGTACGGCAGTATCTCCAGATAGTGGAACCTGACAAGGCAGATGGTCTTTATTATTCCTAAAGGCCCCTTTATGAAATGACACTCTAATTCTTTAGCACCTTCATCTATCTACACTTCCCTTGCAATTAAAAATTGGTGACACATTTTTATGGTCACTAAACGGGCATAAATTAGCATTAATTAGGGGCATTGTACAGTGATTCTCTAATTGCAATTCCAATGACGAGAAGTCCCAAGCAAGTGGGGAAGGTAATATCAAAATTAGGGCACTAGGACCACCTGTAAGGTTTAGGGAATTCTCTTTGACATTGTTCTCTCCCTCTCTCTCTCTCATTGTGTGTGTGTGTGTGTGTGTGTGTGTGTGTGTGTGTGTGTGTGACAAATTTTACATTACAATTTCCCAGGATAGGTTTTTTTTTCCCCACAGAAAAATAAGACTGCAATTTCAGGTTTTAAAGGCATTAAAAATCTGTGTTTGCATTCTAGAGTCAGAGACACATATATCTTTCCTAAGAAACACACACCCCTTGGATTAATTAATTCATTAGCTAGTCAATTGGAGACATGCCTTCTGGTCCTACGTTCTGGGTGCCAGTCTCTAAGGATTTGTATGTTTAGTGTAATGGTTTCTATAAACCATTAGAATCAAAACCACAGCAGACACTTAGGGAGGTTTTGCTGTCACATCCAAGGTTCAAGGCCATTATTAGATAATACCCCTCCTGATATTGATAACGTCAATTTAAATTTGCAACTATCAGATGGCTAAGGATGTCTAGGTTTGAGATGCATGTGGTCTTAAAAGATAAAAGAGAGGAATTCTAAATCTTCAAGATAATGTAATTGGGTTTTAACAGAAAGAAGTCAAAATGATTCTGACCTTCAGGTGCCTAGATATAAGTAAAAGGAAAGATGACAGAGGTATAAATGGGAAGAAGGCAGAAAACTACTGAGTCTATTAGCATGATATTTTTTACAAATCACCTAACCACTGTATGTTACAGCTTTGTGATCTATAAGGCTGTTTCTAGAATGTTTCCCATAATGAATGTGTAGATGTGTATAAAATATAAGTTGAAGCTTTTCTATTGTGCCTTAGAAATATTATTTTTTTTCTTTCTCATCTCCCTGTGCTTTTCAAACTTCTGGGCCATCACCACTTCGTAAGAGTGGGAAGACTTTTAACCCAAAGAAACTACTATTAGGTATATACTCTGAAATGATCAAAGAATGAGAGAGAGAAACCATATTATGGAAATATTTATAGCAAATCCTTTTGTAGTGGCAAAGAACTATAAGCAAAAAGAGCCCCCCCTCATTTGGGGAAATGACTGTGAATATAATATAAAATTTTATTATCATAACCTAAGAAATGATGGAAGGGAAGGATCCAGACCCAGAAACAAGCAGAACCTAGTAAACTCTCTCTCTTTCTCTCTCTCTCTCTCTCTCTCTCTCTCTCTCTCTCTCTCTCTCTCTGTCTCTCTCTCTCTGTCTCTCTCTCTCTCTCTCCATATATATACACACATATACTTATGTAATATATATGATTATATATGATAACCATAATATGTTGTGTATAATGTTATAAGGAAAAATGCATTTTAAATGCTTAAGAATTCTGATAAATTGGATGAGTAACTCTGACTTCAGAAGACCAGTGGCAATTCATAACTCTCTCCTCTTGACAAAGAAGTGATGACTTCAGAGTATGTAATGAAATATATCCTCAGATAGGACAACATGAACAGTAGATCTATTTTGCTTCACTAGACTTAATTTGATGGGGTAGGTGGGATTTACACTAGGAAGGGCAGAAATAGTGGTAATGATTCCAGAAAAAAGAAGAAGAAAAAAAGAAGAGCATCAATGACCATTTATAAAATACAAAAAGAGAGAAGAGAGTTTAGAAAAGGTCATGGACAAGTAGCACAGTATTGTAATGCCACATTAAATGAATTATTTTTAAAAATACCATAGCCTCATTTATGATATATCAATAAGGTTGGAGAAGGAAAAAGACTTTCCCAGCAAATGGAAATGCTGACTTTTATGGTCGAAGCTTCTTTTGTTACTCTATTTTCTATCATGGTCTCTTAAAAATTGTTATTCAACTCTTAGAAGAGCAGAGATCTAAATTAGCTACATGAAGAGGGAGGAGTATATATTTCATTTCTCTGGAGTTTGAATCCTGATCCTTTGTGTTATAAAGGGGAATTTTCAATATAGAGAAGGCTCATTATTCAGGTATACCCTGACTTATTAAGAAAGAATGTTTGAAGGGTAAAGATTATCTGTTAAGAATGCTAAATATGCTTCTGTAATGTATTCCTCTTAAGATTAAGGGCTGGACCTGTAATTTCATTTATGTGGGAAATTTCTTAGATAGAAAAAATCCTTCTGCTCACTGCAGACCAGTTTTTCCTATACCCATAGAACTTACATACTTTGAGTCTTAAACAACTGCCTAGAATACTGAAAGATTAAATGACTTGTCCATGGTCATACAGTAAGAATGTGTCATTGGCTGGGAAAATCCAATCCTTTTTTAATCTAAGGCCAACATCTATCCACTATGCCACACTCCCTCTTGTGTTCTTCTTCAAGAAATCTTATACCTAAAAAGATTTTGTGCTTTTTAACAGACTGTGGTGACCAGTATTCCTTTCATCTAGTTCTTTGTATCTCTTGTACCTGCTTGATATCTTCTTTGTCACTTGCAACCTTTATACCTTTCAGAATTTCTCACGTGATATGCAGTCCCCACCTTGTCAACAAGAAACAGTAACACCAAGTCCTTTTGTGGCATATTTCATATTAAAATTCACTATATTTAATGTTTTTAGGGAATAAATTGGCACAACATTTCCTTGGTACATCTGCTAGGTATGGCTGTCAGTTATTATAATAGGGTTTCTAACGAATGACATGTCAAAGATGTGACTTTCAAAGCCCTTATGCAGAGTGTCAATCATGGACTCTCTGCCTGTTCAAATGAACATTCTTCCAGGCATACCTTTAAGGTGTGCCCCTGACTTTTCATCAAAAATTCTCTCTGTCCTTATTTTATCTGGTGGTGCCTCTCACTTATAATGGGAGCTGGAAAAAAAAGAGAGAATAAGGGGGGAAATCATGACAGATTTTGGTAATAACTGAGCATTTTAGCAGCTATTTTTAATATGCCACCTCTTAAATTCCGAGAATAGTTTCATGCCCTCCATCCCGCTCTTTCTCCATCCCCCACACAGTTATTCTGAAATATCATACAATCTTGGTCTGATTTTAGGTCTTCATCAGGATATTTTTAGGGCTGTTGCTACTGTTTACATTAAAAAGCTGCATCGACAAGAAGTACTTTCACCTCTGAAGTTGAAAGTGAAAATACGTGTATGAAGAACCGAATGAGAGTTACAGCATAACTCTTGACTTCTTCGCTAAATGTTGCTTAGCAACTTAGAGAAAGTGTGTAGTCCACCTGAATGCAGAAACCAACAGGACTGTGGATATTCAGTCACAGTCATTGGCTGGCCCCTGTCCTGAGCAGTGATACCCCATAATCAAGGAATCTGAATCCCAGTCTGGATTTAGGACAAAAAACAAATATGGAAAACTATTTTCAGTGTTGAAGTAAAAGGTTACCCAAAATAATGAAGAAGCACATATAAAACAAAATGTTTTTCTCTCCTTTTGGCTACGAATTCCTTTCCAGCTATTTATTAGTGTATTGCTAAAAGCTTTTCTTTCTGAAAAGAGATGGTCTATGGAAGAAGAGTTTGCTACAAACAAAATCGAATATTGTTTTTAAGTCATCGTACAAAATAAAATGCCCATATTAATAATAAAATAAGTATTTTAGCTTATCTTTTAAAAAAGAAACATGAAATAATGAATAGAATATCTTTGGAATTCAAAAAAAGAGGAATGAAAAAGAATATTCACTGGAAAGAGCACTACCTCTGGAATCAGAGATCCTGGGTTCAAATCCTGTCTCTGACTCATCTGGAAAATGAACTGGAGAAGGAAGTGGCAAAGCATTTGGGAATCTTTGCCAAAAAAAAAACCCAAATGTTGCCTAGGAGAGTGGGACTCGCCTAAAAAAATGACTGGGCAACAATGTGTTTGCACACCCTGTATCAGTTGTGAAAAAAAAGGTCAATTAAAGATTAGAAAGGGTCCCATACATTTTGAAAAGGAATTTTTTCTTGAATCTTCTTTGGTGGTAATGCAAAACTGGTTCAGACATCATAATCAACAAAATTAAACACTATTCACAGCATCCTCAGAAATAACAGCTATTCTCTGAGATATACCATCTTCTCTTATTGTCTTAGAGGAGCAGTTATCTATAATTCCAGATACTCTTTCTTTTAAAAATTATTTTTTAATTTTTTTTACATGTTGACATAATTTTGAATAATCATTTTCTTGTATTTTGTGATACGTGTTCTCTCTTTCCCTCCTACCCTTCCACTCTCCCCAAGATAGCAAGTAATATTATATATATTGTATATGTATTATCACATAGTACTTATTTCCATGTTCATCATGTTGTGAAAGATATCACATACACTACAGAAAAACTCACTGAAGAAATAAAGTGAAGAAAGGTATGCTTTGATCTGATATGACTCCATCAATTCCTTCAATAGCAGGAGAGGACCATTTCTTTTTTATCATGAGTCATTTGGATTTGTCCTGAATTAATACATTATCTTGAATCATGTCATTCACAGATGATCATTGTATATTATTGCAGTAACTGAGTACAACTTTTTCTTAGTTCTTCTCACTCCATTTTGCATCACTTCATAAAAATGTTTTCCGGTTTCAGGGTTTTCAGGGTTGTTGTTGTTGTTGTTGTTGTTTTGATAATCATCTAGTTTGTCATTTCTTATGGCACAATAGTATTCCCTTACAAGCATATGCCACATCTTGTACAGTCATTCCCCAATTGATCAGCAACCCTTTTCAGTTCTTTGGCACCACAAAAAAAGCTGCTGTGAATATTTTTGTACAAGTAAGTCCTTTTCACCCATCTTTAATCTCTTTGGGATTCATACCTAGTAGTAGTATTACTAAATCAAAGGGTATCCTCAGTTTTATGGCCCTTTGGGTATGGTCCCAAATTACTCCCCAGGATGATTTTATCAGTTCACAGTTCCACCAACAGTGTATTAGTACTCAGATACTCTTTCCTAAATGTAATATTAACTTCTTTCTGGCAGACCACAGGGCAGACATTTTATCTGTTCTTGTTCTGCATACAATGGGCACTTAATAAATAGTCAGTATTAAGCAATAGAAATAAATGGAAGTAAAATGTTTTGTAAGCAGTAAACTTCATCTTTAAAAAAATTCGTTTTTCTGCTTCTGCATTTTCTGAGTTTGGCTGAGAGCCAAATGAGAAGTGCCAAACTCCCTTGAGTGACTATTCTTCAGTTGCAAAAGTAATAAAAATCTAAAGAGGAAGCCTTCAGCTAAACTTCCGGGACTCGAGAGATTTTAAGATTTTAATACAATCTAGAAAACACTTTTTGCCTCCTTATCTAAACCAAACCTCTGAACCTCACGAGGTTTTTTTTCCACTAATGTTTATTTCTTTTTCTCGCTGACAGGCAGCAAGTAGCTTCTCAGCAAGCACTAAGTATGCTTTCAGCGTGTATTAAAGAAATAACTATTTATTTACAGATATTTCAGAGCTAGCCACGGAGGGAATAAAAATGAACTGGGCATCTCATGCCACAAGCTGACAACTTGAACTTCAAGACAGAATACAAACAAAAGGGGGGTGCATGGATCCAGATAGACTTTAGCTTGTGTTGGGAAAAGACCTGCCTCATTCCCACACTCCCAACTCTGCCCTAGAAATGATTATAGAAACACCCTTGATTTAACTGAGAGAAGGTAACTTAATTATGTAAATCAACAGTAGATTGACCCTGCCGTGAATTTTTAATAATATACTAATTGCCTGATAAGGAAATCAAATTAGACATTAGTGGTGAATTTTTTGTTTCAATGTGAAGGGAGTTCAAAGACACAATTCTGTTTAAATCTAACAGTATTGTAACAGGGATATTTATGTTTTGTAAAAGGAAAATCCTCCTTTTCTCTCTCTCTCTCTCTCTCTCTCTCTCTCTCTCTCTCTCTCTCTTTCTTCTCTCTTTTTCTTTTTTGGCTAGTATTCACTTAAGTATCCGTTTTGAAATTTCACAAAGTCTATCTCAGCTCTTCTGTAATGATCTTTAAAATGAATCTCAGTCATTTTGTGTACCTGTTTACAAGATGGGAGAGCAGTACCAATTGGTTAGTCATGGAAATAGCAGTGATATAAATTTCTTCCTCATGCAGTCACAAGGGAGAGCTTTTGTTCTTTTTAATCAAATAGGCTCCTAGAGCAAGGGGTCTTTTACCTGGTGGGTCTCCTTTATGGATGGATCTTTGTGAAGTCTGGATGTCTTTTTTTGGTGGGTACAAAGCTCTTTTCAGTCATATATCTGTCGAGATCTGATCTTTCTCCTCACTCTGTGCTTTTTACTTCTGGAATCTCAAAGAAGATAGATCAAAATCATGTCAGACACAGGAATACCTTGACTTCTGTAATGGTTCTGGAAATTTTGTAACTTCTGAGAGATCAGTGGGCACAGAGGAGCAAAATAAAGATAATTTCCAAATAAAGTAGTTAAATTTATTAGAGGTGAATATTTTCAAGGATTCTTGAGTTGTGGAAACATTTAAAAATGAGTGGAAAATCTTATTTTGAAGGAGTTTCCTCATTGCTTGCAGGTCTATTTGTCTTTTAAAAGGCTGCACATCTTTGAGGGAAAAAAATCTAAGCGCTGTCAGAAATGTTTTGTATAGTGAGACAAAATAATGCACAGCATGGATTTGTAGAACTAACAATGTTCTTTCGATTTTCCTAGAACATGGACTAAAGAAAACAGCAAAATTTGGGATTTCTATCAAAACAAAGATTTAATGATGATAATTTAGGGTATTTGCACCCCCAAATCTAAAAGCTCTTTCTTCTGCAGTTACTTTTTAAAAATAGGACTGAGGACCTTTGAGAGCTCTTTATCTACTTTTCCCTTGCCTTGAGATCTTATAATGAGGAAACCTTTTCCTCACCAAAACATCTTCTTTCAATTATTTAGTTGATAGTCAAAAGTTGAAAATTCTAATGGTACTGATTTAGAGACTGGATTTGAAATCAGTAGAATAGAGGGGTTAATTAACTACAACAGATAAATTATGATAATTACATCTAATCACATCCTTTAAAAAAATAGAGAAAGTTATGGTCCTTTCCATGTCAAGTCTGCTTGTCCTAGTCAAGTGTAGTGAGTGAGCTAAGGTGTGTAATGCTGGGACCCTGACATTGAGGAAGAGATGCCACATCTCAATTTCACAAAGCCTGGCCATACTTTTGTGTATGCTTTGGGAATGGAGAGGTGAGGGTCAGGTTGGGGATAGAAGAAGGCAGGGAAAGAGATGGTGGATAAACACATGGTATTCTAACAGAAAATCCTAGAATTAGAAAGGCTGGGGATTGTATGCTGACAATGAAGTTCCTGTGGAGGTGTGTGTGTGGGCGGTTACAGGAGACCTAGCTCTGATTGTGGTCCTTTCTCTAATGAGAATGCTGACAGCTGAAGTGAAGGATATGTGGATAAAAAGGTGGGTACAGTAGTTCGAGCAGCTAATTTGTAGAGCTGCGGGGTCAGAATTTGAGTTTAATCTGAGACATCAGTTCGCTTACTGAAATTTCCTGAAATACACACCTGCATTGAAGCACATTATTAATCAGTACCTTTTTCTCTACAGCCAATGTGTTTATAGAAACATTAGGGATGGATACCAGTAAAAGTATTACATTTCCTGGTATGTTGCCTGCAATGCCATTGAGTTGAAAACTAAGTGGAAATGAAGACAATTCAAGTTCATATGTATACCATAAATATATACGTGGTATATGTAAATGTATATAAATATAATATAAAAATGTAAATACACACACACATCCTCACCCTCTTCCCCTGAGCTTGCCACAAAACATCTCTTTTTTTTCCTTCACCACTAACAATTTTTCCCCATTGATGAGTGGGTACAAAGAAGTTATCCCTTTGAATTCAGTGATATGATGCTAAGTTTTGTATTTCAATTTCATTTCCTGTTCACTCAGTATTATTTAAACATAGTGACCCATGCCATGGTAGAAATGGAGAAATACTTATTACTAAATCAATACATTTTTTCTTTATCTGTGATTATCCAATATATTTTGTTTATGCATTTGTTGTTTGCATGTCATCTCCCCCGCTAGACTGTAAGTTCCTTGAGGGGAAAAGCTGTTCTTTACTTTATACTTAACATAATACCTGAGACATATTAGACACTTACAATATCCATTTGTCTTGTTGAATTAATCTTACCTGGTCCCTAAGTGAATATGAATTATTCAAATATAAACTATCAATGATTAAGTTTTTTTCAGAGTTGTTTTGGCTGTTATTTTTATTAGAGTTCAAACAAATATGTTTTAAGAAAGGGCTAGTACACTTCTTGGAGGAGAGAGCATTGGACTTGGAGATAAAAGGGCTTCATTCAAATTTTATCCAAGCCAATTATTAGTTCTGGGGCACTCCTTCATCCCTCTGGCCTTTGATTTCCCTGTCTATAAAATACAGAAACTATACTGGATGATCTTTAAGGTCCTTTCCTCTCTAACATTTAATAAGTCTATGAATCTAATAAGATTAAAGTAATGTAACAGTACCACATGGGTAAATTAATCTCATTTAGTTGATTTTGAAAATCTAGTCAATGATTGCAGTCTCTAGCCTTTGTCTACCATCTCCCAAACATGTGTTATCCATCAAAGCAAATACAATCTGTTAAAATAGAAAGAAAGGATGCACACAAACATGTTATTGTGTTGTATAGAGAATGCCTTGTTGACAATGTGTTGATGATGAAAACAATCATTTCTGTATACACACACACACACACACACATATATGCAGATCAATCATTCAATCATTACTTTCTAAATGGATTATATAGATGTATTTCTAAATTGAATATATAAATGAGTGGTCTTTTTCTCACTCAAAAGGCAAGTAAGACCAAACAATAAAAAGTTAAGGAGGCAATATAGTAATTCACACAGACACTCACACACAGAGAAGTGATCTGATGTGGTGTAATTATATAATGCAAAAAATCCTTAAGTATTTGCTGAGGATTTATAGATATACAAAACTAACATAAATTTATGCCATGGGTAATAAAAATGACTTCATAAAAACATACCGGTCCAGAGCCATAACTAGGAATTCTTTCATTGGTGTCAGTTGAGAAGCTAGAGGAATGGGGGTGTCACGGGGGTATGATGGTATTCTCCAAGGAGTTTTTCTTATTCTTTTTAAGCATTAGAGAGGATATGGGACAACCAAGGTGATGATATACCAAGTATATAAAAAACAGCAATGTCATGCTAGATAGAACAACCAGGGGAGGCCAGAGATAGCCAATCTCTTAGGGGAGGAAGGAATTCCTGTGCTAGATGTAAACACTCTAGGTAAAAATCTAGTCCCCCTACCTTCACCAAAACTCTTTGTAGAATGAGAAGAGGCAGAAGATGAAAATACCTTTGGTTAATAGAGACTGAGAAAAGGAAGAGTTTCTAATCCAAATAATAGACATAGATTAATGATTTTTTTTTGTTTTCCAAAGAAATATCTAATAATCTATTCTCAAATTTTTGGTTGCTTTGGCCTGGGAATAAACTTTTCTTGGTCTATGAAACATCTTATGAAGGACTTTTGACAATGTAGATCACCACTTTTTCTGAAACATAGTCTTAGATAGAATTTGAACCTCTCAGTTTTAGACCTTTTAAGTAGTTTACTTGTGATAGGATTCTGCTAGGTATTTTCATATTGTTTTTTTCCAATTCTGTAGCCTCATGATACATGTTTAGCTAATTAAGAAAATACTAATTCCAGTACTAAAAGGACATGACCTTCATTCAAACTTTCTCATCCTACCTAGCCTAAGAAAGCTAATACTCAGTGACAAGTGTGATATCTTGTCTATACTTTCAGAAATGAAATAGCTTCCTTTGGGGAACTCTATTGGAAAAGAAAGGATGTTTAGAAAGTATTTATGGTTACTCTGCACATTTAAAGAGTTTGTGAAAACCAGTATTTTCTATTCCTAGAAGTAAAGATCAATACATCTAATTTTAGATATATCCTTGGAGGGATAGCTATGAGGTGAATTTAGGTGATTTTTCTCTCCCATTCACTTAGCTGCTTCTGTCAGATTCCTGATAGTTTGTCTGACAGAAAATGAAGAACTTTAGAAGGTCCATAGCCTATAAGCTCAATACATACAAGCATGTAATAATGATAAAACTTAAAGTAATGAGAAAATCTCAGGGCAAATAAAGAAGTATCCATTGATATCCATCTGAATGCTCTTGAAATTATACATAGAAGTCGTGCACTTGGAAGTTAAGTAAGAGGGCTAAATCTTCTGCAGGAGATAGTCTGAAGAATTTTCTAAAGTTCCTTGTATCAGATCATACATCTTCTCGAACCTTACTCTTATTGTAATTGGATCATGTTTAGTTTTGTTTATTTGGAGTCGGATTATTAATGAGGGTAGCAGTTAGGTGGCAAAATGGTTGGAGTGCTGAGCTTTGAGTCAAATCTGGTTTCAGAAACTATGTGACCTTGGGCAAGTCATTTAACCCTATTTGCTTAGGTTTCCTTATCAATAAAAAAAAAAGCTAGAGAAGGAAATGGCAAACCAGTCTAGTATCATTTGCCAAGGAAATCCCAAAAGCTGTCATGAAGAGTCAGATACAACTGAAGTTTCTGAATAATAACAAATGACAGAATCATGTTCTGAATTTATAATTTTCATGAGAGAATGTTTTCTCTCATGTGAACACAACAGCATCTTAGTGGAGAGATTTTTGTTGTTTTTTTTTTGTTTGTTGTTGTTATGATATATTTAGAGTTAGATGGAAGTGCAACTCAATTCCAATCCTCCTTATCATTAAAGAGTATAGAAGTGACAGTCATGAAATAAACCCATGCTTTTTGACTGTGCATTTCACATTATTCCCATTATGCCATACTACCTCCTTTGAATCAATAATTTATTTTTCTCATTGAAATTAAGGTGATATATTTTGAATTATTGTTAGTGAAAATCAGATAGATTACCAGTACGGCCTCAGCTCCCAAGATGCATATATGTTAAGGCTCAGTTTTTGCCCCTCTCTCCAGTCATTTGTTTGTTATGGTCCAGTTCAAGTTCATATTCATGATACTTTGCTATTTCCTTATTCCTTATCAATAAAATCAGAAAATACTCTGATTTCAGTCATCTAAACTAGTCCACTGTCATGCCTCATGGGTAATGGGGCAGTCTTTTATTAATTCCATGTAAGTTTTTAGTCTATGACTATATAATTTGAACCTTGTCTGACATGGGGTCTTTAATTGGAATGCACTCATTTCAGACTTAACCCACTTATCTATTTATGGAACTGGGGACAGCAGAGAGACATCCCTCATGCAATTCCTTGTGGGCTCCTGCTCTGCTCTCAAAGCTATCTTTTATGTTAGTCTCCCAGCCTTCTGAAACAGGAAACTCCCCTTTTGCTTTGCAGTTGTCAATGTTCCCCACATGCCCATTCCCTTGATCATATTTCTCCCCAAAATGAGCGTGGGAGTATGATGCCAAAGCAATTGGATAGAGCATTTAAAAGCTGGCCATAACAAAAGTTTTTTAAAAGGAAAGGAAGAAATGGGCTGTGACTTGTTCAGTATCTAACACATTGTTAGTGCTAAATACACGTTAAATAATAACATTTACCAAAATAATAATTTGATGTGCAGACATATTTTTAACATAATGAAATAGAAATAAGATAAAGCTTGCCTCTAGCTATTTGTAGCAATTTGCAATCTTAACTGAAATGCCTAGAACCATTTACGGGGAAAAAAAAAGTATTTAAGAGTCCCAAAGAAAATTAAGGCAAGGGAGATCAATTGATTTTTTCCCCTCTAAATGTAAAAAAGTAATAGAAATTGATCTTAAATTAGACCTCTGTATTCATCAAGAGAAATCTAGTGGTTTAGAAAAAAATCATCATCCCTTTATTTAAAAGTTATTTATTAAATGCCTACTATGTTCAATGTATTCCACTGTGAAAGATAGATTGATTATTACAGACCTTAGTTTCCTGGGTTGACAGGGATAGGATAGGATACATAAACTGGCATGCAGTTACATAGGTAAATACAGGGAAATTTAGAACATAAAATAATTATATAAGATATATAATTATATAGTAATATAATAATCGTGTACTATGGGAATATAATGTCAGGCAAGTTCACAGAAAAGAAGGATTATTTTCAAATGGCAAAGGAGTGGTTTAGGAACAGTTAAATTTTTACCAAGTCTTGAAGGATAGGTAGGTGTTCAAACATCAGAAGGCAGAGATACTAGGGAAAGTATTTTGAAAAAATATGACACTCTTCTCCCTGTTGCTTAGAGAATAAAATTTAAACTTCTTTGTCTGGAGTCTAAGATCCTCTATAATTTAATACCATCCTACCTCTCTATGCCTATTCCGTATCACTCTTTCCCAAGAATTCTATATATCAGTCAAACTGAACTACATCAATTTCTATATAACTTTCTCTACTTTCCTCACTTCAATTGTACGGTCATCCTATTCCCTATTCCTACAATCCACTCTGCTGCCTCTTCTTTTTGAATTACTATCCACTGAATCACAATAATACTACATCCCTCTAGAAAGGCTTTGCTAATTCCATTTTATGTGAAAACCTTTCTCTACTCAGAAAGCTTTTACCATTTTTCTTCCTCTCATATGTGATTATAATGTATTATAAATGTTTACACATGTGTATCATGTTCCTCCTGTTAGAATATAAGACCTATGACAGGAGGAATCAAGTCTTTTCTAAACTTGGTATTTTGCTCACTTCTCAGCATATTATTCTGCATAGAATTTGATAGCTACTTATTAAAATAAACTGAACACCAAACATAGGAAACAATTCTGAACGAAAGTGTGGTTTCAGGAAAGTATGTAGAAATGAGAGATAACAGTTCAGTTAGAATGTAGCATTCTGTAAATGGAAATGTGTGCAAGATGCATCACACTGGCCCATGCCAGGAAAGATAGGCACATTTCATGTTGTGGAGAGACTTAGATGCCAAGTTAAATAGTTTGGACTCTGTGTGGTAGGGAATAAGATGAAGAGCAAAGGGCTCTGATCAGATCTGTGCATGAAATTGGTTAATCTGGCAATGAAGGAAAGGAGAAACACTGCAGGCAGATAAACACACCACTTAGGTACACATCCACTTAGACATGGGGAGAGTGAGAATAGAAATAATGAGTGGGATTTGAGAGAAATTTTAGAAGCAAAATTAGAAGGAATTGTGAAATAGAATCGAAGTAGGCAGCTCTACTTTATTCCTAGCACATGTACACTAATTCTTTCTCTAAAAGGCAAGCAAGTTTTCCCTAATAATTCATTGGATCATGAGTCTAATGTTTAGACCACATTCCATTAATGCATCTTGTTGGTTTCAGAACATGTTGATATGGTTTCTTGCCTCTGTGAAATCTGGACTCTTTATACTTTCGACATATCCCATAAACTGTTGACTGGATCTATTTCAGTAAAGAGAAAAGGTGACTGCTGTCCCAATTGGATTATGACTTTGTTGAGTTTTTTGATTTTTTTATGTTTGGACTAACTAAATTCCCTTTTGCTAGTGAATGACATTCATATGTCTTATTTCATTTCGATATCATTCAAATAATTTGATACTGAATTTGTTATATAAACATTTATTAAAAACCTATTTTGTGCCTAGCACTGTGCTATTTCATGCAGTTTGTATTGCGGAATTCTACACTCAATTATCTTTGATATTTCATTTCCCTGTAATTTCTTTACTGCTTCTATGTGATAAACTAAATTGAAATGTACTTGACAACAATGACTATACCAAATCATTATTTTATATCCTCCTTAATGGATATTTTATATTTAATGGATATTATATTGGCTGAGTTCAATATGGCTTTCTTCTGAAAATAATATAATTTGCGGGCAGCTAGATAGATTAAAAGACAAACCTAAGTGATGCGAGGTCCTGGGTTCAAATCTGGCCTGAGACACTTCTTAGTTGTGTGACTCTTGGCAAGTCACTTAACCCCATTTT
>NC_058132.1:586315636-586343168 GCF_016433145.1 Gracilinanus agilis | reverse complement strand
AGCTATTTCCCATTTCTCTAGCCAAATCTTTTCCAACATTCTTATCATCTCAGATTTGAACTCTTCAAGAGTTTGTTACCAGTTTTCATTATTTTGGGAGGTTCCGGATGTGATTGCTTGTTTGTTCTCCTCTTCTGTTTGCTCTGTTGTCTGGATTTTCTCTGTGTAAAAGTTGTCGAGTGTTAAAGATTTCTTCTTCTTGTTGTTAATCTTTCTCTTTTGGCCTTTCTGATTCTGGGTTGCCATTCTTAGCCCAGCCTCTTCTTAGCTTTATCCTTACGCTCAGGGTCTGTCTGCCCTCTTTAGGCTCCTGAGGTCTCAAGTCTGGTTGTTCTCAAGGTAAAGCCACCTGGTGGACCCCCTTGCTTGATCCTCTACCGGAGGTTCCTTTACAAGTCTCAGGGTGCTGCTTCCACAGTTGTATACCCATCTGGACTGGTTCCCCACTCAGGGTTTCAGAGCTTTTGCTCATCCACGCACCTGTGTCCCTCCATCTTCTCCTGCACTCAGTGTCTGAGCTCAAAGTCCGTGTGCGTTCCTTAGCCCTTTGGGGTCCTAAGTCTTGCTGCTCTCAGGAACAGGCCCTGGAGCTGGCAATGACTCAATGGGTGCTCCAAACTTGCTCTATTTCTTTTGAGCTGCCTTTGGAGTTGTAGGTGGTGTGTGTGTGTGTAGTGGGGGTTGCTCAGCCAGCGATTTAGTGAGAGCTGTTTCACCCCTTTATAGCATGGAAATGTCCCAATTCTACATACCTTCCACACTGTGCCCTATTGTGGGGTCCCTCTGTTCGTCTGGATTTGTTTTTATGTCCCCTTGAGGAGTCCTGAATATTTCAGTTAGGAGAGGTTAAGTGCTGCTTTTTACTCTTCCACCATCTTAATTCCCCCTCTATTATTTTTTAAATTTAATTATTTCATAGTTTTTTGTTTTCTATTTTCCTTCTCATGTTTCAGCATTTTAAAAACAATCTAATAATTTGATTGCTCTTTACTAATGGTCTTTTTTTTTAATTAAAAGAAATCTTAACTGTCACTGTCCAGACAACTTTTTCTTTTTAGCATATCTGGATGTAGTTTCTTAATTTATGCTGTAGAGTCTTAGAATATTTCCCAGAGCACTGAGAGCCTAAGAAGTCAGCAATGGTCACAAAGAAATTATTTCTTCAGTGGCATAATATGAACCTTGTCAGTTCTTAGTTATCTGGGATTATGAATTTTGGGGATATCCTATACATATGTGACCTCAAGATGATATCCAAATTTCATTTCAGTCAATAGATATCTGAGTTTCTGATATGTACTGAAATAAACAAGACAATCATTCATTCATCAAGAACTTATTAAGTCCTTACTATGTGGTAGGCATTAGGTTAAGTGCTGAGAATAATTCTTCCCCTTCACCCCCAACCCCAAAAGGGAGGGGAAGTCCTTGATCTCAAGAAGTAAGCTACATACTGAGAAAAAAGGGGAAAGTGCTGGTTATTGGTGGGGCGGGGAGGGGCTGGCTTATGGGAGGGGGAATTTAGCAAAGATTTCCATAAGACTGTGAAGCTTAGGCTAAGTTTTAAAGAAATTCAAAATGTTCAGAGGTGAAGGTAAAGGAGAAAACATTCAGGCAAGGCAGAATTAGAGATAGAGTGCCATGTGTGAAGAACACTTAAGTAGGTCATTGTAGCCTATTAGCTGGATTTCAGATGGTACAGAGAAATATATAAGAAGATTAGAACAGACCTTTTTATTCACACTTTCCTTTTTGCAGAAGAAATTTTAGTTGTAAATGTATCCTTTTAGGGGTTTCTAGAAAATAGGAGAAGGAACCAGAATTTCCTAGAATGTAGGATTTGCGGTTTTCTCACACTTTTCAAGGTAAGGACATGGTGTATGGTTTAGAATTAGGGCTGAGCTACAGTAGAAAATAAGAGCAAATACAGTAAAAGAAGAGAGGGCTGGTTCCTTTCCCTAGCAGTCCAGAAGAGGTAGAGAGTGGAGATGAGGGCAATCTCAAATTGGAACTAGTGTGGCAGGCTGAAAGCAGCCCAAACTAAGTTTTTTTTCTTTTTACAAAGGTGAAAGGAAAGGAAGGTAAAACATTAGGAGTAGGCAAAGAGGAATAGACCTTTCCTGTGATTGGTGACCAATTGCAAACTAAACTATTTCTATTTCTATTCTCTACTTCTTTGGCTAGGTTCAAGTAGTGCCTGTTTACAACCAGGTAATGCTCTTTTGTAAACTGTTTTACAGATTTGGTTTCAGTTCTCAAAAGCTCCTGCAGTTGACCAACAAATATGTTTCCTTGAATCCTTTGGTTTATAAACTAGGCTTTGGAGGGGTAGCTCTGAGAGAGATATGGGAGATAGTCATGTTTCTCTACATAGGTCTGTATTTCAACTCCTGTCTTATTCTTACGATCCCTCCTTCCTTCTTTCTAAAGGTATAAACGTGAAACATCATACTGTTACTTACATTGCAACAGGGACAGAATAAATACTAACCTTAGGCTTTTACAGTGCCTCTTCATACTATGAGCCTAAATTGTTCTTTCTATCTTGTATCTCATATCTCTGACTCACTAAGAGTAGAGAGAATGTAAGGATCTTTATCCATACCCACTGTTAAATAGCTAGGAAAGATATAGCTATTTGGTTCATAATAGAAATAAAGTTCTGGTTTCAATAGTGAGGTGAATCAGAATTCAAATCCTGCCTCAGAGACTTATTCTCTGTGTGATCCTCAACAAGACTCAGCATGTCTCAGAGTCAATTTCTTCATCTGTGAAATGGGGGATATGAATAGAACCTCTATCCCAGGGTTGTTGTGAAGATAAAAGGAGATAAAGAATGTTGGAAGCCTTAAAGCACTATGTAAATGCTAATCATTATGATGATGATGATGATTATCACACAAACTCCCTGGATCAAGGAATTCAATGAGATAACTGCATCTTTGTCTGAAGATCAAATGTGAGGAAGAATGATATTTCATTATTATTGTTAAAAAGTTGGAACAATAGGAAACTTCATTTTAACATTTATTTAAAATTGTTATATTAATATATATTACAAATCATATGTCATAAAAATTTTCCACACAAGTTTTCCAGTTATATGATTAAACTTATCTCCTTCCCTATTTTCCCTTTCCTCTTCCAGTGCTGGCAGACAATTCCATCTGGGTTATACATGTGTTATCATGTATAACATATTTTCATATCAAGCATTTTGTGAATAATCTTATAAATCAAAAACCCCACACATAAACCCAATTAAAGAACTCAAAAATCATATGCTTTCATCTGCATTCTGACTCCAACAGTTCTTTCTCTGGAGGTGGATAGCATTCTTGGTTGAAAATCCCTCAGAATTATCCTGGATCATTGTATTGCTTATAATAGCTATGTCTATTACAGTTTATCATCCCATAGTATTGCTGTTACTGTGTGTAGTGTGTTCCTGGTTCTGCTTATTTCACTCTGCATCATTTAATGTAGGTCTTTCCAGCTTTTTCTGAAATCATCCTGTTTTTCATTCCTTATAACACAATAGTATTCCATTTTCATAATATACCATGATTTGCTCAGCCATTTCCCAATAGGTAGACATAATTTCTAATTCCTTGCCAGAACAAAAAGAGCAGCTTTAAATATTTTTTGTACAAGAAGAAAGAAGATCCTTTTCCCCCTTTTTTAATCTCCTAAGGATACAGACTTAGTAGTGGTATTACTGGATTTGCATTGTTTAACATTCATTTTTGAAACAATTAAATTTCCAATTTTTTCTCTTTTTCTCATCTTCCCCCACTCATTAATATAGCAAGCAATATGACATTAATTATGTATGTGAAATCATGTAAAACATTTCCACATTATCCATGTTAAAAAGAAGAGAAACAAACCTAAGAAAAATATCAGGGAAAAATTCTTCAATTTGCACTCATATTTAGGTTTTGAACAATAATACATGTATAACCCAGTGGAATTGCTTGTCAGCTCCAGAAGGGGGGAGAAAAGGGAGTAAGAATCATGAACTATTTAACCATGGAAAAATATTCTAAATAAAAAGAAACAAATTTGCACTCATATTTCATCAGTTTTCTTTCTAGAGGTAGTTAGAACTTTTCATCATGTCTTTTAGAATTGCTTGAGTTGTAGTATTGATGAGTACCGGATTCTCATTGTGATCACTGTCACAATATTGCTGGTCCTGGGTATAGTGTTCTGTTCTGGTTCTGTTCACTTCACTTTGCATCAGTTCGTATAAACCTTCCTGGAAAACAAAAAATTTTAAGTGAGAAAAAGTTTGCATAAATTTCATACTCTTTTATCTATGGTGTTATGTTTGCAGTGGGTACAATCAGTCAAACTTATATAAATATGCCCCTGGAGAACCTTTCTGTTTCCAGGAACCATGTGCCTGTAATTTGTACACTATATAGTGAAGTTGGTTTATAAAATTATGAGGCAATATTGGGTCTTCATAATTCAGATTCCTGACTTCTTTTAAAATTAAAAATATATATTATTAGCAAATGTAATTGCATGAAAACTACCTCACCTCTGGAGTGAATATTTGAATTTGACAAAAAAAACAAGGGCTAAACAATGTCAATGTGTTTTCTTCCTCAAAACATGGTCTATTCTGTTGTTCACTCCTGGCAAGATTCTTTTTTTAAAAATCCCTCCTCCTTTTTGTGGTCTGCAATCATAGGAAATATTTATGATCTGTTTATCTGATACTTCTGTGTCTCTAGCATAGCTTTAGGCTACCTGCTTGAATGTTTTAAACTCCTGTTTTAAATCTATACTGTAACCTGCCATCTATACTTAACTGTTTTCTTCATAAGGTTAACATAATCACCCTAACTCTCTGGGTCCACTCAGCCCCAAATATGTCTGAAGCAAAAACATTAGGGCATTCTAAACTACTGTGGCCCTGATTCTTTATTGCTTTGTTTAGTAGGATAAAAGGAAGATCTCTAGCTTTTACCTATGTTGATCCTAGCTCCAAGTATGCTGAATTACTTTTCCAAGCAGTAAAGATCCCAGTACTATAGGTTAAGGCAATGTCAGCTCTCAGGAGCTCAGTTTTCTATGTTGGCTTTTTTTGTTAGGAAAATTTCCGTGAAGAAACTACCTTTCTTTTCAAAACCAAAATATAATTCAAACAAAGCAAAATATAACTAACATGTATGCATGTATGTATGTACATTTATTAGTAATTATATAGTATACAATGATATCAACATCTGTGCTTATCATTTATTCCTCTCTGAGATGCTTCTGATTTTCAATACTTCTTTCTTACCTCTTCCAATAACTTTTCAACCTAGAATTATATGTCTACCACTGCAGGCTTCTTGCATTGAAATAACCCTTCATTCAGTGATCTCCTTTCCTGGAATTTACTTTTTTGAAGAAGGACTTCCAGGCCCATTGTTGTCTATTCCTTCATTCTCCTTTCCACCCTATTCCAGACTCCCCAAACTTTTTTCTTCACCATTCCTTCAAATTGATATTTTCTCCACCACCTTTCACTCCCACTTCCGCTTTTTGGCTTTTCTTATTAGAACATAAGCTCCTTGAAGGAAGAGATTGTATTTTTTTTTCTTTTTTGCTTCTCTAATATTTCTCACAATGCCTGGCCCATAATAAATGCTTGTGGTCTCAGCATGTGCAATAGATATATAGATAGGCCTTAGGTTCAGGCCAAAGCTCTTCAGGGGATATTAGTCTCCACTGTCAAGATAGGCCATTTATTTATTTGTTTTTTGAGTTTCAATAGATTGTTGATGAAATATCAATGCAGAAACCAACAGCTAATATTAGACCTACTTATTGTATGCTTAATGATATCAGACAATGTCTATGAGGTCCTATTTCCTTAAAAACAAAAGAATAAAAAAGGATAAAACTGTGATTGGCTAAAAATGTAATGCTTTATATTTCTATTAAAATTCCTTTTGTTTTGAGTCACTTGTGAAATATCTTGAAACTATTTGAGAGAAGTAGTATCTAGTCTTTTTTATTAAGCCAAAATGAACATGATTCCGTTAAGATATTTTCTCTATATAACTATAGTACTTCAAATACTACTTTTGGTTAAACCATCCTATTAGTCTACTTTACCCTAGTTGCTTCAAAATTCATCATTCATTTCATAAATCTATTTTTGTCATCCTTTAAAAATTCTATATGAAATCTCCAGTTGTATTAATTTCAGTCCTCTCTTTTTTAATAGTTCAGAGTGAATTTAATACATCTTGAATAAGTAGTCATTATTAAGAAATTTAGAAAACTAATCAGCATTATATTTGGAATGTGAGGTTATTTCTCTTACTGATTAGCTTTCATATGATCACTGTCAATATAGCAGGATGCCACTTTTTGATTTCTATAGCAATTACAATATAGACAAAGGATGTAAACATAGAAATTTCCAATATTATATACCAATGTTAATTTTGTCTAGTATAATGGATGCTTACATACCCTTCAGTTTGTTTATTTCCATATTAAACATATTGGCTGAAATCATAACTTACTAGCCTCTAGGTGCAAGATAATTTCTGTCACTATGACATAAGCAACATAAAATTGTTCTCCTCTCTGTTATTTAGTCTTGCTTTCATTTCGTTTTTCATCTATTTGTCTCTTTTTTCTATAACAATCTACATAATACCAAACATACTTTTTTATATCTCTCTTAAAAATCTAGCTTAGTTCAAGGTATTTTGATATATCTAAGTGTTTTGCATCTTGCAGAGGCAATGTGGAAATTGATTGATATATTTAAAAAAAAGTTTATTGAATATTTGGGAATTGGTTGACTTTGTTTATTCCTTCATCTCTTTCAAGTGGAAAAAAGGGCTGGATTTGAAGTTGAGTCCTAAATCTAATTCTGTCTCTGTATTGATTCTTGATCTCTTGAGCATAAGAACATCTGGGCCTTTGTCAGAGGAGCAGGGAAGGTCCCTTGCATCTCTAAATCTATGAGTTTATGGACTTTAAAAATAATTATCACAAAATAGATTTACTTTGACAATTTTTTATCAAGTATCTCCCATGTGCAAATCACTGTCCTAGGTGCCAAGATTACAAAGAAGAAAAATTATAAAACCTTTCTCTTCATAGACTTTTTAATTTAATAGGAGGGATGAGCATGAATCCCCCAAACTGTGCTGTACATTAAAATATAAAAGAGCAGAGGTGTGAATAAGTACTTTAAGTGCAAAAGTTTCAAAATCTCTACATAATTTTTATTTTTCTCCATGTCTGTTGAAAAGTCACCATTTTTTAGAATAGTAAGCCTTATTTACAATCAGGTTTGTTATCAACTCTTAAATGTTCCCTCTACCTTAATCTTCCCCCTCCCCAAACCATTCTTTATACTGCTACTAATCATTTTGATATACAGTTCCGATATATTAACAATTCCTATCCTCTATGGCCATGGTGGCTACTTATTGACTATCAGATGAAATATAAAATCACTACATAAACTTTCAATGCTTTCCACACTGACTTCAAAGCATCTATCTAGACCTTAAATTCCCACAAGCTCCTCTCTATATACAATTCTCAAGTGAGTCACAACTTAAATAGAAATGATCCCTTCCTGCCATGAGTTAATATATTCTATGTTGCATTACATTTTTTTTTATTTTTTATTAAACATTTTCCAAATACATTTTAATCTGGTGGAGGTAGCACACTAAATTTTTGCCCACCTCTTGCAGTTCAGGAGCAACAAGTTCAACAACTCTGAGAGTAGTGTCAAAACACCCAGTAGTCAATTTGGAATAATCACTGTGCTTAAGCTCGTTCTTCTATTTTTTATTTGTATGTACTATCTCCTGTGCCTTCAGTGGAGTATATACATATATACATGTACATGTATATATTTATGTATATTGAGAGAGAGAGAAAAGAATCTTTTGTTTAACTATGTCTTAAGATTTTGGAATATAATATTCTTTACCTCTATTGGGAGTTAATACGTAAGATTCTTTAGTGCAAAAAGCACCTTAAAGAACAAGAGCAAAAATGAAAAAAAAAAGTTTATCTCATTCAAAGTGGGAATTTATATTCCAGCATCCTTCTAAACTCCTTAAGCTATCCCATTGCTAGGGAGATATATTCTCTCTAAACAGTATAATTCTACCATGTTCTTAATATCCAATGGAAGCAATGAGATTTCCCCCTAATAAAGAAAATACATTTTCATTTAGAGTATCAAGGCCTCTTAAATATACTAGTTCAATAATAGGGGGAACTGAAACTTAATACTGTTAAATTATTGGTCAAATGTAAAAAGTATCAACTTTAGAATTTAAACCATGGTTATTTGACTCTAAATTCATCATTCTTTTTAAATTTATCACATAAAGGGTAATATAAGAGACAAAGTATGGCATAGGAAAAAGAGAACTAGCCCCACTTCTGACACATACTGGTTAGGAACCTCAGGTTAATCTCCAAAGATTACAAATATCATAGAAGTGTTGATTTGTATTGGCAGAGAACATTTTTTTCACTGAGTAACCTATACCAATGAAATCCAGATTTTAAAAAAATTATATCATTTAGTTCAATTAAATTCAGATTTAATCTTGAAGCCTTTCCATCTTGCATATTTGCTTTCCAAAGTGCTTATCTGAGTTTCCAAATCTATCTCTCTATCTGACTATCTATCTATCTATCCATCTATCTATCTATGTATCAGAATTTACTTCCTTATACTCAATCATCACAATTAGAGTTGAGCCTCATATACCCAGCCCTGAATAAAATTAACTATTTTCCTTCTAACTTTCTATCTTGATGTATTTTTTGAACTAAAATATAAATCATTTGAGACAAGGTTAGTTTAAGAAATCTGTTTTGTGATTCATTCTGAAAAGTTTTTTACTTGTCCACATGTATAAATTAATTTTTCCCTTTAAAATGTATTATGCTCGAACCTAGAAATTATATCATCTTTATACTCTGTCATGATTCCAAAACAAGATCAAGGCCCTATCCTGACTAAATTGCTATCACATTCTCATAAGTGCTACTAGCTATAAATTTGTGCTGAAATTACCTGGTCTTTAAACTGTGGTCAAATTTACTACTACACTGTGGCTCTTAAACCCAATGTTATCTTCTATTTCTCTTGGTTAGATGAGAACATTTCAAAATTTAGTTTTATCTTCCATGCTTTGTTTCCTTTCCCACCGTTATTATATTCCTACCCCATACTGGGGCATTTTGGACAAGAGTTTACTTTTCTGAAAGCACTATAAGTGTAACTCAGTCTTTTTTTAGTGTGTGTGAGTGTGATGAAACATACTACATAATTTTTGATAGGTGTTAGACTCAAAATACAAATGGAAATTAAAAAAATATGGCCAATGCATTAATTTGTTTTTCTTGACACTATATGTTTGCAAATGAGATTTCATTTTTCTTTCTTAGGGGCTGAGGTAGACAATGCCCTTCTGAAAATAAAGCAGAATTTTAAATTATATATATATATATATATATATATATATAGTGATTGGTGGCAAAATAAATGCCAGCAGAACTGTAACAATAAAAACAATGTATTTATTTTTTTAAACCTCCTTCCTCTTACCATAGTGCTCAGTATTCAGTAAGAGATCTTAGAGGATGTCTGGAAGGAGCACTAACCCAGAGGGAACAGAATAGAATTCTGATCATTTTTGCTATTAACAAGCAATTGTAACAAGCTTCTTCCCTCCATTGGCCTTACTTTTCTCATCTGCAAATAAAGGAATAAGAACAGGATGAATTTAAAATAAATATTACAAGCAAAAATGTAATAAGGATCCCTGGAAATTTAGTGTCAAACTTGCCAACAATCAAAGTAAAATCATACAGGACTATATGGATGTTAAAGAAATCCAAATGACCATGGAATTGCAAGGGGGAAGATTATTTTAAAGGTCGACAAAAAGAAATTATTATCATAGGAGAGGACAGAAGGATGAAAAGAAGACAAAATTACTTAATACTGGGGTTTTTTGTTTGTTTTTTTTCCTATTTTCTTTATTGGGAAAATAAAACAAGAAGATAGTAGGGATTTGAATTATAATAAAATTAAGCATATGGTATGAGAACTCCAGGTTGCCCTGAGTTTACTTTATTAGGCTTGAATAAATTATACCTTAAGAACTAAAGAATTAATAGACACAATTGTTGTACTATTGATGAGGATTTATGAAAAACTATGATAATGAGAGATATACTACTGTCCTCCCAGTCTCTAGTGTTGCTATATTAGCATTGTGTTCAATTATTATCCCACAAATGCAATATTACATAATCTTTCCATTTTTAACTGCACAAATATCTTTCTTCTGGTTCATCCCTTTTCAAAGAGCCATCACCTTACTTTAGGTTTTTATCATTTTATGCCTAAAATGCTATTTCCTAGATTGTTTGCCTACCTTGCAATAGCTTCCTAATTGGTCCACTTGACTCAGTTTTCTAATCCACTCCATTCAAATTTCATTACCAAAGTTATTTCAAAGATATATGCCAAAGCATTTATGCTACCCAATCAAAATAATTGTTTCCTACACACTTTAAACTCCTCTTTAGCTTTTAAATTCCTTTGCAAACTCTGAAACTGATTTTTCAAGCCATAATGGACAAAATTTTTCCGCCTAAATTGTGAACTGATTCTTCTAAATCTGCCATCTCTCTGTTCCTTACTCTATGCAATATTCTTGTCTTCATGCCTTTGCATTGGCCATTCCAAATACCTGAAATGCACTTTACTTCCCCCTCCTATGGTTCTTCTCTCCTTTTAAGATGAAGTTCAAGAACCAGTTTCTGCATGAAGCTTTTTCTAGTCTCCCAGGATTTCTGCCCTGCCTTCCCTCTCAAAATGACTTTGTTTCTTGTACTTTTTTGCACTTTTTTACTCTATTTGTATCTCAAACATATCTATAGTCCATATATATTTATATATGTCTGAACTTCATGTCTCTCCCATTAGAACATAAATTCTTTAGAAGTTGGGGTTCTTTCATTCTTTTTACTCATATCCCCAATACAAAGCACTGTTAATAAATAATTATCAATTGCTTATCAACATGTTTACCACCAGGAATACAGACACAAGATTAAAAATTTAGCATCATGTGATCATCCAAATGTTAATTTTCCCTACTGACACAATGCCATTTGCAAATTTGATAGTCAACCTAATAAATTATTGCTGGTTCATTTCATCATAAAGATGTAATCAATGATTATATCATAAAATAATTGCATCATTACAGGGTGGAATGGGAGAGGGGTCTTGGTTTATTACTCTGAACAGAAACTTGATCACACTAGTTCTTAGGGAAAAGTCAGGCCTTTCATATTCTTCACTCATCTTGACACACAAAACTTCACTGACTCTCATACACACAATCTTTGAGACTATGCCCAAACTTCATCCCTCCACACACTATCCTTTCTGTGATCCAATATGTTGTTCTGTCATCCTTTGGAGTTTTTCCATCCATAACGAGAATTGCTTTCATTACAATTTCTAGCTTTTTTTCCTATATAGGGTCATAGTTTCTAGCCCAGTCTCTCAACCTCCAAATTGATCAAATTCAATCTGGAGGCTACTTGATGATTTTCTTAAATAATTCCATATAATCGACTACACTTGTGTATGCTTAATTTATCTAGGCAACAGCTGGTTTGTTTGTTTGTTTGTTTGTTTTAATCTCTATGGCTATATAGTGTCACAAACAGGTAATGCAATTCTCATCTTAATGTTTTTATTAAGAATGTGAATAGAGATAAAGTGAATTATATGAGGCCACAAAACTAGCACTTAGCGCATCTGGTGTTCAAATTGAATCTTTTACTAGTCAACCTAACAGGCTCCCCTTTAAGAATGTGATCCAAGTCTGTTATTTAATTTTCCTCCCCACTCTCACAGTACACTACAGTGTTCATTTTCTTAGGGGTTTTTAATAGAAAGCCATCTGATGATATTGGAGAAATGAGTCCTGCCTACACTTCAGTACTCAGGTGGAAAACTTTTTTCTTGCTTTCTTTCTTTCTTTATTTTCTTACTTCCACTTTATGACTTTTCTTTTTCAGAGTAAAGCTTATAAAGTTACTGATTGCCTTAGTTTGATCTTGGTTGTGTATACAGACTTGTAGAGAAATTGAAATAATACTTTCATCTTTTAAACCTGTGTTGTATCATTATAATAAATAATGGAAGGTAACTAGGTGGCACAGTGGAATACAGTATTGGGGTTGAAATCAGGAAGATTAATATTCCTGAGTTCAAATCTGGTCTCAAATACTTACTAGCTGTGTGAGCTTGGGCAAGTTACTTACTCTTATTTGCTTCAGTTAGTCACCTATCAATTGAGCTAGAGAAGGAAATGGCAAACCACTCCAATATCTTTGTCAAGAAAACTCCAAATGGGGTTCTGAAGAATTGAACATAACCAAAACAACTGAATAACAAAATAAAGAGTGGAGAAGCTTAAAATTTGCTTTCTATTTTATCTGCAAAGCCTTAATACTCATAGCAAGTTGAAGACCACAAAAAATTATAAGAACCACAAAATGGATAAAGAGTTTAGAGTTTTCACCTAAAGAATATCTGTGTTATTGAGTATTTTTGTTATCCTTTAGAATGCTGAGCCTACAAAACTTAACTGACATGATACTCACTTGGCATTCTCTCCATCCTAACACTGAAGTACTATTGACTAACACAGACATTAAAGGACAGATTATTGCACAACCTCTATCAATTTCACTGACATGTTCACAATCTATTAGTGTTACTTAAACAAGAAAAGAGATGTTGCCTAGGTCATAGCTAATTTTTAAACCTTTAAGCTCCAGAGGATAACTATGTAGAAATGTTCTGAATATTTGAACATTGAGACATTCCCATTTAAAGGCATACTTTTCTTGGAGGCTTCTTACTTGAAAAAATCATGGGTAATGGCTTTGAAAGAATTCCTATGTAGATTATAGCAGTGCTAAATTATATATGAATGCTTAAGGTTGTCCAATGACATAGAGCATAGCAATGATATACATGTATATTCTTATACATATACTTTGAATCTATATGTTTATATATACTGTATATATTGAAACTTTGAGTATATATACTGTACATCCATGCCTATAAATCTGTGTGTGTGTGCGTGGTGTGTGTGATTTGATTAGAGTTGGATTATGAAAGGACACTAGAGACTTTTGAGGCCAAGTTCCACATCTTATAGATGAGGAAACTGAGGCAGAGAGAGGAAAAATTCCTTTCCCAAGGTCAAAGAGCTTAGTCATGCAGTATTTGAAGTGATATCTTTCTATATAAAGTGCCATCACTTTAGCACACTGATGTATGAATAATAGTGAGCATTTATATAAGACTTAAAGTATACAAAATATTTTATTTATTTTCTCATTTGTTCTACCTGGAAACATTGTGAGATTAATCCTATGATTATTTCTATTTTACAATTGAGGAACTGGAAGCTGAGAAAGAATATATATTAATATAGGCAGGTAGATAAACACATGGACAATATTATTTCAAATATGAGATGGAATATATTAAAGGGCTAATTTACTGGATTTACCTTTTATTGTTGTTGTGGTTTCTAGGGACAGTTAGGTGACTTAGTGACTAAAACCCAGACTGGAGTCAGGATGACCTGGTTTCAAATCTGTACTTAGACACTAGCTGCATGATTCTAGGAAAGTCTCTTAACTCTTTTTGCCTCAATTTCCTCATCTGTAAAAGGAGCCAGAGAAGGATATGGCAAAGCATTCCAGTGTCTTTGCCAAGAAAACTCGAAATGAGATAACAAAATGATATACAAAACTGAAATGACTGAAAAGGTTTGAAAACTTGTTTTTAACTTAGCTATTCATTTTCAATAGAGATATAATACCTTACACTATTGACTTCTGTAGTGCAAAAGGGTGCATATTATCATCGAGTCCACAGGGTCAACTGTCTAACCTCAGGATTCTAAACCCTTTTCAACTGTCAGAAACTCTGCAGAAAGGTTTTGCAGGGCTAATATGCACCCTTTTGCACTATACTTCTTAATGCCAAGTTTGGCCTTCCTTCCTTCATTCCCCCCTCCCTACATTCTACAAATGTTTATTGTACACCTACTATGTCTCCAACAATATGTCCAAGTCCATAAAGACCTCACAATCTAGTGGGAATACAACAGAAACACATGAAATGTGTTTTCAGATCTCACAAATACCTTGTTTTGAACTTTTAACTTAGCTTTAAAATTTTTATTCTAATTATTATTATTATTTAAAGATTTGGTGAAACTCTATTCAGTTAATTATACAATTATGCCTATTTCCTGTCATGAATTTCTCTCTTTCATCTATCAAATGTGGCTTAATTAACCTCTTCTTACTCAGTATATGTAGCTGAAAGGGAAAGCATGTAAGTGACATTTATCTTCAATATTTCTATTGTTTTAGTTAGCATTCTATTTTAACAGTTACCATAATTTTCTTGGACTTGGAAATTTATTCTGGAAAGTTTCTATTCTAGATATATGATGTTATTCATTCTTATGGGACTTGTTTTTTACCTCTGATTGCTTTTCAATTTTTTTTGTTTTGCCTACAGCCATACTTCCTCAGGCTATGATCTTGTCAGATCTCATAAGCTAAGCAGGGTTGGGTATGATCAGTATTTTGGGTAAGAGGCCTCAGAGGAAAACTCATGTTCTATTGGAGGAAGTAGCATTAGATATTCAGAAAGTTGTAGAATTCTCCTGTCAAAGACTGAACCAATTTCCACATGCATAATTTACCTATTGTATGCTACTGTAACATATGTTGTTCAGTCTTTTCAATTCTGTCCAATTCTTCATGGCCCCATGTGGGGTTTTCTTGACAAGGATACAGGGGTGATTTGCCTTTTCCTTCTTCAGCCCATTTTACACATGAAAAATAGAGGCAAATAGAGTTAAATGACTTGTCCAGGGAAAATTAGCTTGTTATTGTCAGAGGCAAGATTTGAAATCAGAAAACTGAACCTTACCTGTTCCATGCCAATATGTATAGCAACTGTATTGCTGCCTCAGTTACCTCATTTGTTAAATGAGTTAGGGAAGTACCACCCAGTAAACCATTTCTTTATCTTTGCAAAGACAACACCAAATGGAGTCACAAAGAATCAGATAGTACTAAAAAATGACTAAATAACCTCTCCATATACTTACACACACTAATATACACATAGATCAATGAATAAGTAGTAGCCTGCAGTCAGGGATAATATGGTTATGATTAATATAATAATATAAATATAACTATAAATGTTTCCATGATTAAAGAATACTACCATATATTGACTACTGACTACTTTTAGTGGCCATTTTTTATTGTTTGGTTTTTTGGAGGGTTTTTTTGGTCAGGTATATTAGCCAGTTCTTCAGGTATTTATTATTTATACTAAAGTTCACTTGACCTGCATGATAGTCTTTTTCTGATTGCCATTATTAATTAATTGTTTATTTAACTATTATTTATCTATTAATCCATTTGTTTCTCAAGCAATGAAGTACCTACTATGTGACAGATATTTCATTAAGCATCAGAGTTACAAGGTTAATCAGAAAATATTGTTTCTTCCTACATGGAGCTTAGAGCCAAAATTCTGCCCAAATACAATCTGTTTCATGAAGTCTTCCTGAGTTCTGAAATCAAAAGTGATCTTTCCTTCTTTGAAACCCATATTGTACTTTTCATCATTCTTGTGTTGTATGAATTATCATAAGAATCCTATTATCAATGGTGATTTCCATCTCTTATTATTCTCCTTCTTTCTGCCTTCCTTCTTCATTATTATATTGGGGCTCAGCTAAAAGGACTTGGGGTTCATAGCTTGAGAAAAGAAAATGTAGATCAGGGAAGTATGATAGCTGTATTCAAATGTTTAAAGGACTATTATGTGGAAATGTAGTTAGATTTGTCCTGTTTGTCCCTTTAGGACAGACCCAGGAGCAATGGGTTGGAGACTACAGAAAGGCAAATCAAAGATTAATGTCAAAGGAAATATCTTAACAAATGCAGCTATAAAGAAAGTAAAATCACCTATATTAGAGTTTTTCCTCAATGAAAATCATCCATGAAAGGCTATGTGACTACTTGTCAGGTATACTATAGTAAGGATTCATTTTGGATATTGGTCAAGTAAGATGACCACTGAGGACAGTGGCAATTTTAAAATTTTGTAATTCTGGCAATGTATTATTACTGTTTTACTAGATTAATTATTATATTTTATGAGGAAAAAAGTATATTCCACATTTAAATTTATAATTTGCAATCCTAACACAATTCTGTTCACAGTAGGCTCTTAAATATTTGTTGATTTGAACTCAGTTGAGACATCAAAAAAAGATATTTCTTACAAAGAGAACCTTATATAAGAGGTCAAAATATAAATAAATATAGACAATACTTTTTTTCTTTTTTATTATTGAATGAAATTTTTCTCTTTTTTTTTCCTTGCAGAGAAAGTAGTGTTAGTGGAAATAAAGATAGGGTTCATCCTATCATTACATAGTTCTTTGTTATTTCAGTAATCCAACACAAAATCTTTTAATTAAATTTTCTAGAGTTACTTGGTAAACAGAAAGCGAACCATTTTTTTTAAAGTAAAGCAAAGTTATTGTCATAATTTTTTTCCAATAGTCAAGCAAATCTCTGATCTGATACATGTGGAAATTCCTTCCATCCATGCCTGACCAACCCATGTGTTTTTGTTCAAGTTCTCCCATACATTACCACAAGAGATTGATTAAATATTTAGGGGGCATTAATTTTTTTACTCCTGATATCATGAGGTTCATAATAGAGCACACACCATCTGACTACTGTTTCTCTAATGGTGTTGCCCTCACATTTTAATTTTTTTTAGTTGTGCATGATCTTGATGACATCCTTATATCTATTTTCTTTAGAATCTCTTATTGTGTGCTAATGCCTGCTTTCACCCTGCTACTCTCTAAGTGAAAACTCATTTTAAAATTTTGGAGATTATTGTGTCCTATGACTCATAGCCATATAGCAACACTAATATAATGTTATATCAGAACAATGAGCCTTCATTTCCAGGAGAATCTATGGGTCATTAAAAGGACTATTCAATTACTTGAGGGTAATTCAGCCTTCTTTTCTCCTGATATATTATGTGTCCAATTCATTGTCCATTTGCTTTGTCAGAGAAAATTTCATCAAATACCAAGATATATTCCTATGTCTACATGTTAAAAATGTTATGAAAACAATCCATAAATGCATTGAGAGCATCCAAAATGAGGACAGTAGTAATTAAGAGGAAATCATTCAATTGACTGGAAGAATTCCAGAATATTAGATGCCAATGTGTTTATTCTTTGTTGAATATTTTTCAAATCTCTATTACAATAATAAAGCATGATATAAAAATAATTTAACATTACAAAAGGCCACCTTGAAAGGTCTTCTTTATATCCCATGCAAAAATATTTTTTTCAAAATTATTTGAAAAATATAAACTTGCTAAGATGCCAGCTTTCATAGATTTCAGATGAAATATTAAGTAATAAAATATAATCTCACCAATTATGTTTTCCACAGTCATTCAGGGGATCTAATCCATAATCTAATTTGAAAAAGAATTTCCTATAGATGTTGAGATCCTCCATATACTCCTGCTTGTGGATCATCATGCATTAAACCCCTGAACCCCAGCCTCCCAGTCATTTACATGAGGGTAAACTTGTAAACTACTCTAGAACAGCATTTGCAAAAATATCCCTCTTCCCTTTTACTACCCTCATCTTGGATGCCCTCCATGCATTTGGTAATTATTTCCATAATTGGTAGTTAATGATGCTTGGTCTGTCATCTTTTATTCATTATTAACAAGGTCCAATAATTTTTTCTAAGCCTTTGATATTTTCCTCAATCTTTCAAAGAACTAACAATTGTGTCAAATACAGCATGGATATTATCTATGAATAATCAATTTAATCAAGCTTCTTCTACTATATGTGTTCTCTTTAGCACCATTACAACCTCCTTGACATACACATATGAAACTGTGATATTTTAAACCAAGGGAGTTTGCTTCACTCTCCTTGATCATGAAAAATTCATCATAAAACCTACTCAGAATTTTATTATTCTCTTCAAATGATTTCCTTCAATTCTTTTACAATTTTTAGAAATGAGTTTGCTTCAGTTTGTCTTTCATTAAATTTTTTTAGACTAGTTTTATCATCTGCTGATTCATTTTTCTTTTAGGATGTGACCCTTATCACAGTTTGTGATTATTTGTCAAAATTCTTTGGTTTTGGAATTATTTGCAATTATTAAATTTACTACTGTATCTTAGAAGCTGAAGTGTATTTGTTTTCCTTTCTTTTGTTTTGTTCTTTTTTGTGGATTTGGGGGGTTGAAACTTTTCTCCTCTAGAAATGCTGGAATGTTTTCTTGTCTTATTTCTTGCATTATGAGTTTGGAATTTTTGACTTTTCATTTTTCTCAGTGATCTTTAATCCCTGTTTCTATGCAACTTATCTTTAAGATCAGTATGATATGCTTACATATAGATTGTGTATTTTTAAACATTGTTGTTTTTATCTTCTAATATTAAATTATCTTTAAATTCTATAGATTGTTTTCCTAATGAAGCTTTCCTCTTTTTTTTTCCTATGGAGAGACAGCACTGTGGAGCTAAGCTTTATTATTCTGCTAATTATATCTCCTTTGCAAACCATCAATTCTGCTTTCATGATTTCTATTTCTCTCTTTAACTTTCAATAACATCCTTCCGTGGTTCCATTTTCTCTGGGGAATCTACAGGATCCTCTGCCTTATTAGGCGTTAGTTCAATTTCCTTTGTCTTTCAATACTTATTCAGAGATATTTGGATCCATTTAGATGTTCTGGTAGATACATCCCCTCAGTTTTATTATATTTCTTGTTGGATCAAAGCATGCCATCTTCCACTTTATTTCCTTCCTGAGTTTTTTTGTTGTTTGTGTGATATGTGTCTTCTGTCACAGCATGAATAATATGGAAATATATGTTCCATGAAAGCACTGGAAAGACCTGTATGAGACTATTTACTGCCTCAGGGAGGGAGAGAGAAAAATCTGAAACCTAAAATGTTAGAGAACAATTGTCAAAATTTGTCTCTACATATAACTGAAAACATAAATTATATATATATATATATAACATATATGTACAAATATATATATATATGTATATATATATGCTTGTACTAAGAAAGATTTTACTGTGTATTTTCTTCCTGAGATATTTGATTATTTAAATCATCCTGCAACCCTACATATCCTTATATTCTTTTTTTTAAAACTTCTTCCCCATCTGACAATTAATTTCAAATCTTTCTCAGCCTTCTCCCTTGTTGGTAAATTCACTTTTCACTAGTCTTTATCCCTCTCCTCCAAATCACTTCTAGGGTATAGAAGTGGCTCCATCTAGATTGCATCTTTCATTTTGGGGAGAAATCCAGGCCAAATTTCCTTTTTCTCCCATATGAGCTTCTAATTTTCTGGACATTAAAACTATTCCTCAATGACAGTCTCACTCTGGAAGCTTCCTTAACTACTGGAGCCTTCTTACCCTGAAATATTTATCTACACCTGTTGTAATCTTACCCTGAGAGAGATCTCTCTACCATGCTTGCTTCATTCTTCCATTGTTGAGTTTTTTCCAGGGCCTTTCATTTGGAGGGTGACTGAAGTCAGCCAACCTCCATCCCCCCCGCCAAAACTCTGCTTATGCTTTTTGGAATTAAATTTAATGCCCCCAAGTGTATATCTTTTACCAGTAGTGGAGATTGTTTAATTTCACACTATATCCTATTTTGTCTTTTCAATTATCTTTTATTTTTATATCAATTTTGATCTTTGCTCTAACAAGTTGGTTGTCTGTAATAAATAGCTGATTCAGAAGTGGCCCACAGTTCATACTGAATTGTTTATTGTCTATTTAAATTTATTTCACTTTTGGTGAGATAAATAGAATTGGTGAACTAAAAAAATGGTGAAAAAATAAATTTAAACTTATTTCATAATGGTACTTACCTTGTAAGTATTTCCAATTATTTACTCAAAGAAAGTATTCATTAAATACAATTATAAAATTTCCGTGCAGCCTAAAAGTCTTTAGTTACTTTCATTCCTCGATCCTAACCCATAAATTTCAGTATATTTATTGTCATAATCACTTATGCCCAACAACAAATAGAAATATAAAGTACCAAACTATACTATAATTTTTGTAATCTAAATCTAAATATATGTTACAATTTCTCTTATCTCCCTTTCTATTCTATTAATGTCTGTATATGGACTTCATCTATCAATTTTTTTTGGCAAATACTGCTCATGAGTAATGAATTAGAAGATGACCCTATATTCCATGAAGTGACGTTTTGTGTTGCCATTAAGCTAATGATAGAAGTAATTCTAACAGCTCCTTCACTTGTTTCTCCAAAAAGAGATTCTTTTACCCATTTTGGTTTTCAGGAATGAAAAAAATTCTAAATGTGATTTTTCCATGGCAGAGAATATAAATATTATCACTCTTCTAATATTAGACACAAAGCCATACCAAAAGCATTCAAAATTGTCTTCGCTTTTTTTTTTGCACCATACTGAACTTTCATTCCACTAAAACTCTATGTCTTTTTCCTCCAAATATACTATCTATCCACATTTCCATTTTATTATACTTCAGCAGCTAATTTTTACTTCAAACACAAAATTCTGCCTGGTCCTTTTTTAACTGAGCTTATTAGATTCAGCCAAGCCTTCTAAGATTACAGATAAAACCACTGGACCAGACTTTACTTGGACAGACACATTGAAGGGATCTATGGAACAAAGAGAATTTTCAATCAGAGACTGGGCAAGTATAAATAAATAGGTATCACTTTGGATATGTGCAGATAAGTATATCTACAAGCACGTGTCTATAGTTGTATAATTAGCAATAGAGCTAAGACAAAACAAATTTAAAAATAAATAAGTGCAATTAAGCTTTTTTCACATATTGCACAAATTTACATTTGTGTGTGTGTGTTTTTTTCTATCACCTCTTGAAAATTTGGCATAACATAGAGATTTCCAAATGTTTTGGCATGATATAATATTTTAATATATTTTTGATATTTGAAAGGTTAATACTAGTCTTGAGTAAAAAATATTTCTAAAAAGTAAATATCACTAAAATCCCTTGACATGAGAAAAAATTTCTTGATGCCATTTTTGAAATACAAATCTTCCCTATTTTGAATATAATTATCATATTCAAATTATTTGGAAATAAGTGCTTTTTGTTGGGGCCAGCTGGGTACCCAGGCTTAGAGACAGGTGGTCCTAGATTGAAATCTGGCCTCACACACTTCCTAGTTGTGTGACCCTGGGCAAGTCACTGAACCCCCCTTGCCTAGCCCCTTACCACCCTTCTGCTTTGGAACCAATACATGATTGATTCTAAGGCGGAAGGTAAGGGTTTGAAAAAAAAAGATTATTTGTAACTTGAAAAATACTTTTTAAATTTCTAATTAGTCAATTTTTGCAGAACTTTTAAAAATTGATATTGTTGCCAGTTGTGTATATACATGTGTATGTACATGTATTTATATCTTATACTATATTATATATAATTATAAAATTAACTCATTTTCTAGATGTTTGAAAAATCTTTAATTTGAAAATATTCTTTTAGCATGTACTTATCAATATTACTCTGACAGGCTATGCTAACATTTATAATAATGATATATTCTCATCAAAAATGGAAATTATGGAGAAAGTTCCTATAGTTTATTATTTGTGATTCAATAGAGAAACCTAAGACTAGTTCCTGTTTACTGTTTTTGAATGAGAATTGGTCCCATTTCCAACACACCGGGTTATATAGATGTATGTCAGACTGGCTATTCATCTCCTTAATTCTGTTTAGAATATTCAGGATTATAAATAATAAATTGTAGATTAAGTCAATGGGAAAACATTATTTTCCAAATAAAAAGCCTGATGATGTGGGCTCAATGTATTATCATATTAAAAAAACCCAACAATTAAACCCTTAGCTTCTGTCATAGAATCAATATTGTGTATTCATTCCAAGGCAGAAAACTGGTAAGGGCTGGGCAATTGGGATTAAGTGACTTGATCAGGGTCATACAGTTAAGAAGTATCTGAAACCGAATTAAAATCCAGGACTTCCTGTCTGGCTTTCTGTCCACTGAACCACCTAAATGACCCTCCTTTAAAAAATTGTTTTTGAGCCTCAATGTATTGTTAAAAAGTTAAAGGAGGCCATAGCAATTTTTTTTGGAAAAAAAATTGCAATATCGAGCTTGCCTTGTATAGTCCAAGGCAACTGAATTGTGCCTGGATTTCCTTCTGTGGCGATCCAAAGCAAACATCACGTCTTCCTAGGGTGACACAAGTTCTGAATCCATCGTTTTTTCTATGCCTCATATTAATGAGTAAGAATCTCTTTGCCATTTAATATGATGTATGAATTCTCAACAACCTGCTTCATCATTTTTGCTCAACTTGGTTCATAACAGTTGGGCCAGTATCAAAAGGCTATTTCTCATCTTCATGAATTGAAAGGAGAGCCAAATATGTCTGTGCAGAATTCTCTTTCTTTAGTGACAGGAAGATATGAAATCAAATGCATGCTTCTAAACTTTAAGAACATGTCAGTACATGATGAGATTTGTTTTTAAAATCATTTTGAGTCAATTGCAGTGATGTGCCTGTGCTTCTGTATTTCCTTAAAAGTCGAAGGCAGCCTGCCTTTTCAAAATTCACCTTTAGAATAATTTGGAATGATTCTGCAGTCAGGCATCTTTTTGATCAACTGACAATCAACACCCCTTCTGAAATTTTGCTGAAGTCAGTTTTAATGTCAAAGTCAATAGGCAAGCTGAGCTTTGGACCCCACATGTAACAGAGTCAGTTTTGATGACTGATGAGCTAGTTCACTATATTATCTAAATGCAATAGAGTTTGAGAGTTTTTTGATAAAACGTTTCTTCTGCCTTTCAAATAAAATTACCTATGTTCATTCATTCAATAGCCATTAAATAAGTACCTGCTACATATTGGATTCTGCTAGGTACTGAGGTGGAAGGTGGGGGGAAGCAGTACCCGTCCTCGAGGAACTTAGATTATACTTGAAATCTATTCACAGGTTCAATGATAAATTAATTCAAGAAAAAATGTGGAAAGGAGAATGGCTGAATGAGTTGGGTATGTGATTAATATACCCAGTATATGATGGTATTGTAATGGATGCTATTGGGTCATAAGAAATGATTAACAAGATTATGGCAAAAAAACCTAAAATCTAGAGAGACTTTTATGAAGTGATGCAAAGAGAAGTGAGTAGAACCAAGAGAATGTTATATGCAGTAACAACAATAAAGTTCAATGATCAACTATGAATAATTACTATTATCAGAAATGTAAGGATCCAGGACAACTCCAAGGGACTCATGACTATCCACTGCCATAGATGGAGCTGATAGAGTACAAATGAGGACTTCTCTTTATTTCCTCCATGACTTTTTCTCTAGTGGAATTGATATATGTCTTTTGTCACAGTATGAAAATATATATTATACAGCAACATGTGTACCAACTATAACATATTACTTGCTGTCTTGGGATATAGGTAGGGAGAGGGGGAGAGAACATGGATTGAAAGATATCAGAAAATTATAAATTAAAATTGTAGTAATATATAATCTGGAAAAAATTAAAAACAAAATTTTAAGTAAATTTGTAGAGGAAGAAAGTACTTCCATATAAGGAATCAGGAAATGCTTTCTATAGAAAGTAGCAGTTGGTCTGGGCTTTGAAGGAAGCTAAACTTTCTAAGACATGGAAGTGATGACAGAGTACATTCCAGCTACATATTAGAACATCTCTAAAGGCAGAGAGGAGAAAGAGGGGATACTATGCTCAAAGGAGAGCAAATAGACCAATTCGAACGGAAAATATAGTGTATAAAGGAGAATAGCATAAAATGTTTTATAAATATAGGCTGGGTCCAGATTGTGAGAGACTTTGTCTATTTGAAGAAATTATGGCTTAACTTAGAGGGAAAAGGAAGCAATAGAAAGTCAAAAAAGAGGGTTTTAGGGTGATCATATGGACAAATCTATCATTTAGAGGGACCATTTTTGTAATTGTCTGGAAGATAGATTAGAAATACAAAAGACTGAACAAAATATCCCAATTAGAAGGCTATTATGACAGTTTAGGATTAAGTGTAGGTTCTCAAACCATCCAAGTTAGATTAAAAATATATATAGTACTTTATAATGCCTACCCAATTTCATGAGCATTGCCTTTCCCTGACAGTGCTGAACCTAAAGCAATCGAAACCTCTGCTGGGATTGCTTTTCTATTTGAATCAGAGTTTTGACTTACTAACAAATGGATCCTATTTACAGATAGTTTTATTTGTTTTTGCCATATAATCTTTTTCATGATCACTTTTCATCTGGAATTGATTCCCTACAAACATTCTGCAACTTTTCTGCTCTAGCATAGTATTACCATCATGTATTGAGGATATTTGTGTTAGTCTATCAAGTATCATCATTCTTCGATTGAATGGTTCTGCCTTTTCATCTTTCTGTGCCTTATTTTCCCCATATGTAATTTGACAGAGTTGTCTTTCATTATATTCCACCAACCCCCTCAATTGGAACAAATTTCTTCAATGGATATTTAAAAAATGTTTCTCATTCTGCATCATAAATCCTATGCCTCTTGTGAGGAGGTGAATAATCCATTTCATCGTCATTGGTCCTCTGGAACCATTGGTGGTCACCGTGTTGATAATACAGATTTCAGAGTTGTTTGTTTTTAGTGTTGCTATTTTAGAAAGTGTTCTAAACTTATTTCATTGACCAAGGTCACATTTTAAACAACTTTGTCTTTGGAGAAATTAAAGAGTATATGCAGTTACAACCTAAATACACACACACACACACAAACACACACACACACACAAGTACACACCATATATCCAAGTAGGCTCTAAATGATAGCTCAAATATTGATGTAAAAATATGTATATATACATGTATATACACATATGTATTCCTATTCCTAAAGACAGATTCTACAATTATTAGCTAAGAGCAAGTATTAGCTGGCTGGGTAGTACTTCTCTTTGGTGTTTTGATGAAGGTTGACATTTTTGACATTAAGGGTTAATGAGTTGCCACTCAGAATGAGGTCACAAATGGCTAATTGCACCTTCAGCTGAGTAATTACTGTCATGTATCAAATTCTCATTCCATGTAATTATATGGGAAATGGGTGCCCTGACTTGCTTACCCAGGAATAGGTTTACTGTCTATAACCCTCTCGGTGGGAATTTCTGAGTATCACCCAGGAGCCAAATCCAGTTGCAATTTGACCTGGTGCAGATAATGTAGATGCAGAAATTTCCATGCTCCTTCAAAAAACCTGGCCCGGAAGATGTCAGCCAGGGCTTCTTTAAGGTTTCAGGCTCCTCTGATTCTGTAATTTTGCTGCTGTCAGCTCCTATATTCCTCTTCTCAGGTTAGATATTCATTAAATTCATCAGGGCTGTTCCAGACTTTCCTCTTCCCTCCCTAAAATAACTACCAAAGCTGAGCTTAGCATCAACATTTACACAAAATGGCTGGATGCTTCTTAAATGAAGAATTGGGGGCAGGAGGCAGGTATCTGAAATAGAGATTTTTTTCTGAAGTGATTCTCTTTCCCGTATAACTGGCCAACACCTCTGTCCTGCATCATTGCTCAGATAAAAATGAAGTAGCTCAGGCATTTATGAGGAGGAGGACATAATGCTTTGAAAATTTATGCCTCTCCTCACACCAGTGGAATACACTCCTGGGGTAAACTGAAGAACACATTTTCTTGGTTCTCTGGGGACCCCAGGACAGGTGATTAATTTAGCCCATTCTCTACTCTTTAATCTGATGCAGCAGTCGATATTAATAGTTAGCAGCATTAGGTTCTGAGCTAATAGGCATTGCTCCCTCATTAACCAGGAAGTTTAAATATTCCACAGGGCAATGGGAACTTGAAGTGTACAGGTAGGCAGGCACCCTCTTTTTTAACTAAAGGGATGAAGAAAAATATTGATTTAGGCTCAACATCAAAGATTCAATGGAAAGACATGCACGTGAAATTCCAAAATTTTGGAGGAAAGTATTTCATGTATATTCTGGAATGGAAGTCTGGGGATCCATGACATTGCAAGCTAGCCCCCTTTGAATCCTAGTCATAGAGGAAGTCATCCGTACTTGTAGTTACCAAAAGAACATGAAGTGTAAAGACAAAATATTTCCTCTGGGTGCAATAATGCATTTCTAATGCATTCCTTCTGCTAACAGAACTCCCATGAAAGTCATTGACAGTTTCACAAATGTAAGTGTTTTTTAGGATTGCATCCTCTGGGAATGGGAAGTAGAATGATTCCACTGTTCTTCTTCACTATGCTCTATGCAGCCACACAAAACGTACATGACACATCACCCGGAGTTCACAGATTTAATCGCCACTTTATTCTTTCTCCATCCCCCAGGTATTAGGATAATCGGAGGCCCTGACTCCTGGGAGCCGGAGGAAGCTGGTACTCCAAGCATCTGTTTCAGATCTCAGTCTCTAGGTGTTCAGGACAACTAGTGTCTACTCCAAAAGGTAATCTAAAAGATGCCCAAGTACATTGAAGGTTCATGGGACCATAAGATCATAAATTTTGAATCTGGAGAATTGAATCCAACCCTTTCATTTTATAGGTGAAGAAATCGAGATCAAGGGAGATTAGTTGGCTTGCCCAGGGTCACAAATGTTTGAGCCAGATTTAGATTCATGTCTTCTTGATTCCAAGACTGGTGCTCTCTTCATTGTTCCACTTGCCAGACTCTCAAAAAATTGAGAGAAAAGTCCCTATTATTCAAGTAGGATATATTATGGGTATGTGTTTACCCATGCTATCTAGGTACATTTTTTTTAACATTTATTAATAATCATTTTTAACATGGTTACATGTTTCATGCTCCTACTTTCCCCTTCACCCCCCGCACTCCCCCCACCCATGGCCGACGCACTTTTCCACTGGTTTTGTCATGTGTCCTTGATCAAGACCAATTTCCCAATTGTTGGTGGTTGCATTGGTGTGGTAGTTTCGAGTCCACACCCTCAATCATGTCCGCCCCGACCCATGCGTTCAAGCAGTTGCTTTTCTTATATGTTTCCTCTCCTGCAGTCCTTCCTCTGAATGTGGGTAGCGTCTTTACCATAAATCCCTCAGAATTGTCCTGGGTCATTGCATTGCTGCTGGTACAGAAGCCCATTACATTCAATTTTACCACAGTATATCAGTCTCTGTGTACAATGTTCTTTTGGCTCTGTTCCTTTCGCTCTGCATCAGTTCCCGGAGGTCTCTCCAGTTC
>NC_058132.1:586315291-586315543 GCF_016433145.1 Gracilinanus agilis | reverse complement strand
GTGTACAATGTTCTTTTGGCTCTGCTCCTTTCGCTCTGCATCAGTTCCCGGAGGTCTCTCCAGTTCGCCTGGAACTCCTCCAGTTTATTATTCCTTTTAGCACAATAGTATTCCATCACCCGCATATACCACAGTTTGTTCAGCCATTCCCCAATTGAAGGACATACCCTCCTTTTCCAGTTTTTTGCCACCACAAAAAGCGCAGCTATAAATATTTTTGTACATGTCTGTTTATCTATGATCTCTTTGGGG
>NC_058132.1:586293380-586310294 GCF_016433145.1 Gracilinanus agilis | reverse complement strand
TAACAAATTAAGGAGGGCAGAGATTAACGAATTGGGCATGCAACTCAAAAAATTAGAAAGCGAACAAATAAAAAACCCCCAGATGAAAACTAAATTAGAAATACTAAAAATTAAGGGAGAAATTAATAAAATCGAAAGTAAAAGAACTATTGAATTAATAAATAAGACTAGAAGCTGGTACTTTGAAAAAACAGATAAAATAGACAAAGTACTAGTCAATCTAATAAGAAAAAGGAAAGAAGAAAACCAAATTGACAGTATAAGAGATGAAAAGGGAGACCTCACCTCTAATGAAGGGGAAATTAAGGCAATCACTAAGAACTATTTCGCCCAATTATATGGCAACAAATATAACAATTTAGGAGATATGGATGAATATTTACAAAAATATAAACTGCCTAGATTAACAGCAGAAGAAATAGAATACCTAAATAATCCCATATCAGAAATAGAAATTGAACAAGCCATTAAAGAACTCCCTAAGAAAAAATCGCCAGGGCCTGATGGATTCACAAGTGAATTCTATCAGACATTCAAAGAGCAACTAATCCCAATACTATACAAATTATTTGATATGATAAGCAAAGAAGGAGTCCTATCCATGCTATCTAGGGATGAAGTTCTAGGGTAAGCTCAAAGTATTATTTTTGTCTAGCCTACAGAGACTCAACAGCTCCATCCATTTTATGCTTTCTCTGCTCCTGGGATCTGAGAAATATGAGTCAAAGACAAATCCCAGTTTTGACTTCATGCTTAGTAATATGGAAAGATTCTAGAATGTCTAGGAGATCTATTAAAGAACCAAGAGTGACTATTAAATAGGCACTCCAAATGTTAGGTTGGGGCAATTCCTCCTTCTGGCTCTGCTCAAAGACTTGATCCAAAGTTAACTTCTGCAGAGAGCATATTCTCTCTATATGATCATCCTTATCAACATTAGCCCTGATCTTACATCCTACACTATATTTATATACTCCATGTTCTTTTGGAGACCAAAGGATAATGCATCCTTGACCACTCTGGATGTATCCTCTCTTATGCCCTCTGAAGCACAGCATCAGAAAGAAGAGTAGGGCTACTTTTTTTTAAGTCTCTCCCTTTTGTTATAATCATGAACTAGCCTTTCTTTTATGATTCAAACCATCTACCTCACTCATACATTACAAAGATGGCCAGCCTCTTCAACACCCATAATTGAACCTCTATATCCCAAACTCTAAAATTCCTTTCTCTGAGCACATCATTCTGTTAATCTTTATACCTGTTTTATTTTTCTCTCTGATTGTGATCTCTATCTAGTCCCACCTTTTCCTTCCTATTCTCCTATTCCATCCCTCCCTGCTCTAACTTTAGTTCCTTCCCTTCATAGTCTTGATTCTATTGTAAGAGGGGAAAAGGGAATTATTATGGTTGGACTAGATATTTAAGGTTTGGTTGCTAGAAATCAATTAACTCTATTTCAAAATAAAAGAGACCCAAGTCAGGATGACTTGTATGGAAGTTTATTTACAATAAGGTAGAGAAAATGAGAGAGAGAGACTCTAGCCCTGACCAGAGGCCCGAACCAGGTAGGGATTCAGAGGCCCCAGCAGAGGGACACAGAGGTGAATTAAACAGGGCTTCTAGTCACAAGGCCTCCTCCAATAAGAGAGCCTCCCTGAGGCTAGAGCCTCCAGAAACACCAAGGGAAGAGAAAGAATCAGCCTAATTTACGCACATGACAATTCAAAGGGAAGCAGTCTGAGGTCTCACCAGAGATCTTTCCACACCAAGCTCAAAGCATTAAAAAGTTCCCCAAAGGGAGTTACCATCATATTTAAAAAATAGCATCTTTCCTCATTTCCTGGGTCCACCTCCAGTTTCATGTGGACAAATGGCAGCCTCAACACTGTTTTGGACTGCCCAGAGGGCAGTCACTTGTTTCTGATTTGTCACTTACTATCACATGTGGGTCACAGACCTCCCCCTCCCCACTTAATTCTAAATTGGGTGGGGTGACATTATTCCTGGTGGCTAAAGAATGAAGGAGAATGAGCTAATTCATTCCATTTACACACTATGGTTGACCATTTCTTCCTCAATATCTCTTCAGGGTATACTCATGAATCTCTTTTTTTTAATTTCATAGCTAAACTTATTGAAATAGTTGTCTGCCTTCTCTTCCTCAACTCCCACTCTCTCTTCTGACTTCCCTTCTCTTTTACTAAGCATCCAGTCTGGCTCCCAATCCTCCCACTCACCTAAAATTGCTTTTTCTAAAGTTACTAATGATCTCTTGACTTGTAAATTCAATGATTCTAGACATAAAAATTTCAAGTGTAAAAATTTGATTTATTCACAAAACAATTATAAATTTGCTTTATTTTTTTTCAAATTTATAATTGGAGCTGCAAGAATTTTAAGGATTCTTAAGTCTTTGTGCTTTTGTCAGTTTGATAACCAGGAAGAATATTAGATTGGAAGAAACCATTATTATAATAAAGATAATATAGAGTGTTCTGAACTCAATATCTTCAAAAATGCAGAGCAGCTATCCAAGTTCCACATTTACAGAAATGGATTTGAGAAAAAGGAAAACAAGATATACTTGGTTCATAATATTTTGGGATGCAAATTAGAAGACCTTTATGAAATTGGACCAACTGTTAAACATATCTAGGTTTCATTTTCCTCCTCTCTAAAGTGGGAGGATTGGAAGAGATGATTTCTAAGGTTATTCCAGCTTTGACATTCCATTATTCCAGGAAGAAAAACAATCTGAATTCATTGAAATATAGCTTTACTTCATTCATTGATTTTAAGTGCATGCAGCATACTTTTTTACCTTCTCCACCGTAACCTTGAGAAAATCACCCAAGTGCTTTGTGCCTTAGTTTTCCCTTCCTAAAAATGAGGATCATTAATCTATTCATGTATAGAGATTGTAGGCATTCCAAGAAATTCCTAAGATAAGCATTTCAGTTCTTCAGTTATGACCCCATTAAATGTCTGTAGGAGTCCAAAGGACTATGGTCAGTATTTAATAAGTCAGATTGGTCATAACTTATATGTATAAAGAATAATGATAATGTCAATAATCAATCTGGTTAAATGAGTAAAGTAATGATGATTTGAAATGTATGTCACTGGATTCAGATCAAAAGGGACTAACATTATATTGCTGATTAACATTTTAAAAGCACTTCCAATTTTCCCTTTCCCCCATATAATTAAAGATAGAAAATGTTTATACCTTGGCTTGTTTTTTGTCTCTTCCTTTCTTTTTTCACCTGATTCTTTGGAAAACAGGTGTTTTTGTTATTGCCTTTGGAAGGATGGTCAAGGTGATAAAGTGACATGTCCTAACAGGTTATGTTAGAATATAGTGTAGTTTACTTACAGTGCATTACACAGAAAATGTTGAGTGTCAGGCAGTTAGAAATAGAAGCTCTTGTTATTTTTAAATTCTACCTTTCTCTAAAGGATGACTTCTTCAGCTTATAGGTAGTTTAAGTTATGGAATAACTAAAATCTTCTCCTCAGAGCAGAGACCTACTATGGCCAAGAGCTATTGATTATATTGGTATACCATTTTGCTAAGTGTCTGCTTCACACTTGTATCATTCATTTATCAGACTTGGGTATGGGAAGTGCACATGATTTTTGTGGATTGTTTGTTATTATTAATAATATACTACTAAAATCATTAATAATCATCATTAGTGTTTAAATAATACTTTAATGTTTGCAAATCACTTTGCATAGATCAGCTCCTTTGTTCCTTACAAAAATCCTGTGAGAGAGGGGCTATTATTTTCCCCATTTTATGAGTAAGGGCATTGAGGCTGAGAGAGGTTAAGTAATTTATCTGGGATTATAGAGCTAGTAAGACTATGAGACTAGATTTGGATTTAGGTCTTTCCAACTTCAGGTCCAGTACTCTAGCCACTCTTTTTTTACCTTGTTGCCTTTTTAAAACATTTAATTGGTGGATATTTGTTCTGCCAAAAGAATCTAGCATTTTCCTAGCTTTCCTTTGAGAACTTCTACTTTTCAATATGGAAAATGATAGTTTTGACCAAACAGGAATCTTAATATTTATATCTGTTTTTCTTATTTTCACTGACTTGATGGAGAATCCTTCAGAATATATAACCCTTTGAAAGAAGTAAGTTTTAATTACAAACAATCAAGAAATTTTGGGCCCAACGATCCCATGTATATTTTCAGAGGATTTCTTCTCTTAGCTTTTATGTCCTAAGTAAAAGAAAAAAACAAACAAAAAAAACCCCTCAGTTTACTATCATGAATTCCTACATGCAAACAAATAGTTATTACATCAGAATACAGGAAAAAGAACAATATCAACTAATAAAGGAATCAAAAGAGAAGAAAGGCAGAAAAGAAAAGACATAAACTCTTGAATAAGAAAACTTAAATTCTAGTGATCTTACAATGAAAAAAATCTATAATACCATAAATGAAAAGTGACTAGCAGAAGGTCAGCATAAACATTTTCTTCTCTTTTCCATTTGTCATTCAGTCATTGTATGACTAAATGGTATAGTGGATAGAGTGCTGGACCTGGATTCAGGAAAACTCCTCTTCCTGAGTTCAAATTCAGCTTCAGTGGCATCCTTTTCAATTCATTGTTGTTCCCCTCAGGTATTCATTTGAAGACTAGCCTATCTCTAAATTACTCTTCTGCATCCTCTCTACAAATTTAAATTGTAAATTTGCAATAATTTTCAGCTCATGTGTCCCCTTACAAATAAAACTTTCTCTGAAGCACTCATCTAGACATGATCTCTCTTTTCTCATCTCTTCTTGCACTCAGTCTAAAAGACTTTCATTACATTCTCATTGTTGTACAAATTATTTGGAACAAAACTATATGTAGCTTTATTTGCATCACTTTTTCAGCATCTTTGGAATATTCTTGCTTCTCTCCTCTGATATTTCCACCATTCTAGTGCAGCACCTTCTCCCTTTATGCCTCGATTATTATTGTGTGTTTTTTTAAATCCTTACCTTTGAATCAACACTGTGAATTTTTCCCAAGGCAAAAGAGTGATAAAGGCTAAGTAACAGAGATTAAGCAACTTGCTTGGTGTTATACAGCAAGGAAGTATCTGAGGTCACATTTGAATACAAGACTTTCAGTCTCAAGGCCTCTTATGCCTTGATTATTATAATATTCTGCCAGTTGGTCTACTGCCTCAAGCTTTACCTAATGATAGATTTATCATTCCTTCAATATGGACAAATTTTCCAGGTTTATTGGGATTTTAAATAAGTCCCATAACATCTTTTGTATGGAAAATTTAAACTCTACTAACCATGTCCAGATTTGTTGGTCTCACATGGACTTGGGAAAAGAGTTTTGACATGCCCTTGTCTAAATATGTGATTTTAGAAATGAAAATTACCATTTCTTTTCTTTAGTATTCCAGACCTTGTATTGTATTGTTTCTTCACATAAATGCTTAGCCACTGATTTTTTAAAAATATTGATCATCTTAAAATTTTTCTGTCTTCAAGAATTATAAACATGGGTTAGGGGATGTTTTTTGAGGTCGAGGTGTTGTTGAAGGTCATATTGATAAGAGTGAATCAGAGACTGTTTAATGGAGGAAGTTCTTTGCATTTAAGGAGACTTAAACAATAATGACAACTCAATAAAAGGAAGTATGACAAGTGGAATAAGGTAAGCACAGGAAGAATAGGGAGAGGATATGGAATATTTGAGGCTGAGGGAATAACTTGACTAGAGTGTGGATTTTTTAAGGGAGAGTAGTATGGCACAAACCTAGAAAAATGGAATAATGCACTTTTCCTAAGGCTTTTAATCCTTGATGATGAAAAGGTACTCAAGAGATTTAAGCAGAAATGTGCATAGAAGGGAGATTATTACCATGTTGGCAAGACGTGGCATGCATACCCTAGCATCACAGAGGGGGCTGCTGTTTCCCCTCTCCGCTTCTACTGGGGACATTTTTTTGCATTCCTCCCCCTCTGTCCAGCAGCCCAATGTGAATACTTCCTCCCTCCACTCTCTAGGGTAATGTAGGGAGCTCACAGGTGACTTGAAGGTGCAGTTTGGGCACATGATCTCTAACAGGTTCACCAACACTAATAATATTTGGTGTCCACTTGCCACTCAGCTCTCATCTATTTTCCCAAGAAAAAGGAATAAATAAAATGGACACATCCTGATTAACTGTTTCTGAAGAAGCAATAAATCAGTTTGAGGGTAATCAAAAAGCCTTAAACCTATCACTGAATTGGGGAAGGCGTCTATCTCAGGCATGTGAAGACTCACCATAGTATAGGGAGTGAATGAGAACATTTTGTTCCAATGGCCATAACAGCAGAAGAAGCTGGCACTGTGGAGTGTTTACAGCTTTGTCAGATAAAGTCAAGGTCATCTACTGCATCCCTAGTCATCCCCAGTCATCTTGACTTTAGACTTGCCACTGGACTTTGGTGAATCTTGAAGATGGAGTGAGGCCAAGGACTATGCAAGTCTGCCTCACTTAAATCCAATTTATGTTGTATTAGGAATCAAAAGACATCCCTCATAATTATGTCATTTTGGTCCTCTTTGAGTGGAAAGCACAGCAACCAACCAGTATAAATATAGAATGTGATGTATGGCAGGAAGAGAATGTAAATAAGCAATATTTTTCAATAAGGGCTATTTAAATAGTTCAGGTAAGTGGTAATATAAGGCTTTCAAAGTGTGCTGCTGTGGTAAAAGATATGAGTGAACAAAGTGACATATTGTTAAGGATAGAATGAATAGGATTAAATAGTGAATCACTATTTTACCAGTAATGTCGCCCATCACCCAGACTTTTTGATTGAATTAATCAGAGTATGCACTAGGTAAGAACAAGATTTGAGGCAGAATCAATCCATTTATTATAACATTTCAGTAAATTAAGTCCCTTAACCAGTTGAGAATACCTCTATTGAATTAATCATTCATTCAATCAAAAGTATTAGTGTAGTTCTGAAAGTCATTGAAAGCCAATGAATGAAATAGTCATACTATAGAGGTGTTTTGATATAGACTGAAGGAACTTGGTCCCACCTTGTGAGTATAAAGTTTGTATAAAGTGATGTATAAATGTGAGTTTGTGTAAAGTACAGATATTTTGGGAATCAAGGAGAGTTGAGTGCTTATCCAGGAGGAAACAGTCCAGTCAAGCCCCAGAAGAATAAATCATTTGGGTGATGACGTGAGATTAGAAATTCTGAATTCTCTCCCTACCCTCTAATTGACTAGAGGAAGACCTTGTGAGTTTTGGAGGATTGGTGTATTTGGCATCTTGTTCATATGACAGCAATGACTGGTAGTAGTATTTGGATTTGCATCCTGGAACAAACTAGACATGCTGAGAAAAGGTAGTTTTGATGGCTTTATAAGGAGCTCACCATAAAAGTTAAACCATCTTGGAAGGTAGTATCTTGAGGAGTCTATCATCAAGGATTTCTAGGAGCTAGATAGCATCTTCCTCACCACATGTGCTTGCTCTAAGCTTCAGCCAACTTTCCTTTGGATTTTGGATTTTCTAAGTACTTGTGGAAAACTAGGCTGCAATATTTTAGGGAGATTGTGTCACAGATTTTTCTACTCAGTGTTTTTACTATACCTCTTTAGTAAATACTTATAACTAATAATTGTCTGGTTGTCCAGTTGATAATAACTCATAATCAGTGGAAGTAAGCACACCAGCTAGAGGTAGTGACTAGAAACACCATCTTTGGTGGCTAGTGATTAGGCTGGTGACACCCTTTCCCAGGATCCCCTAAAACCTTGAGGACCCAAGCAGCTACCTGAGTTCTAGGAACCTGAATTTTCTGTAGGAATAGGGATTGGGAGACTAAATTAAATATAATATAAATATTATACTTACTAGTGGCAAGGATCTCATCTAGTTGGTGATACTAATATGTTCTAAGTCTAAAAGAGAGCTACATTATTACTCTTATTATAGCATCATAAATCTCCTGACAGATTATTACAATTTTAATATAATATTATTTATTTATATTATATATATAATTATTTAAATATAATATTCTCAAAACAAAAACAAACTGAAGGGAAGGAGCATAAAGAAGGAAATGTAAGATAATTGTATAAAATTCTAACAAGTTCAAATTCTTCAGTACTTTTTCTAGGAAATGATTTCTGTGCCCCTGACTCCAAGAAAACTTGTTTTTTGTTTTTTGGTTTTTCTTAACCATAATTTGAGTTGAACAGAATAGAGTGGACCATATAGTAATATTGTCTCCTCCATATCTCTTCCACAGATTCTGTACGTTTAGCAAGTCTTATCATGAAAATTTTGCTTATTAAACAAACATGGTGAGAGTTTTCTGAATTTGTACTAAGGATCAGTTCAGTCCTGGACCCAGATTCTTTTCGCTCAAGAGTTCTTTGCAGGAATACTTGACAAAGTAGTTCAGGGTCTTGAGCTGAAGCACAAGTTATTAGATCTGATGTGAGTTGAGTAATGTAACAAGACAGGTAAGAATACCTATCTTTGGCTTCACGAAGGACCTTTGTACTTTGGCTAGTATCCCATGACAATTGTCATTGCAAAGCACAATCCTTTTCTTTCACTCTAAGGTCTATCACTGACAGGAATAATGTTTTTGATTTTAAAACCCTAAGGTGTTATGGCAAAAGCCTACTATTTGTCTCTTCATGAACACATGAGGAAGGAAAGGCAAAAAGCTTCTTATTGAAAAAGCAATGGATTTTTTCTCCTAAGAAGTAGGACTTCTGTTATGCCTATAACTTAATAAACTTGGGCTCAAACTAATTCAATGTGATGAAACCCCTTTGAGACTATGACTCTGTCTTTCTGAGCATGGCCCAATCAGATTAAACCATAACATTTGGCCCATTCAGCTTGCATTAAAAGAACAAGATGTACTAAGCAAGATTTTCTGTTGAATCTTTGATTGCTTTGAGGCTTTGCGGTTTTAATAGAAGGTAATTTGTGAAGGTCTCAAAATAGCTCCTTTGACATATTGCCAAACAAATATAAAATAATGTAGAGGAGATTATATCCTGTCAAAATATTATTGAGTTGAAGAAAGTCAGTCACAGGAGTCTATATGACTCCTTTATGACCAGGCAGAGAGGGAAATGACTTCTCTTCCAGGGACATCACTTCTAAGTAATCCCGACCTTTACTGGTATTTATCAATTATACAAATATATCCTATATTATTAAGAAATATAATTTATTATTGCAACTTGTACTTTAGTGAACTCATTCCTAAATTTTATCCTTTACTTACTTTAAAGTAGATTCTTATTCTTACTTTTACTCTTCAGTCTTTATTTACTTCACTCTGACAAGGAACTCAGAAAGCTTTTCAAAAAAATGTATACCCTATATTCCCTTAAGAAATAATGTTACTTCCATTTTGGAGCATCATATCAAAACTGAGGCATTGAGGCTCTATGTTCTGAAATGGAGTAAATATCAAAAATATTCTTTGTGCACTTGTAGGAGAAAAGAGTCTTGATGTCTAGGGTCCTATGACAATATCATATGCACCAGTGAATAAAGGAGTTGAGAATTTGAAATATGCCTTTAGAAAAGCAGAGTATCCTTAATTGCTTTCTATCACTCTCTAATTGACAATATCCTTAAATATCACGATCCTAGAAAAAATTAATGTAACTAGAGATAGATATATGATAATTTGGAAAAAAATTCTTTGAAGTCCACATTTATTCCTTTCATCCTAATTCTTATTAATTTTTTTACATATGTCTTACTTCAATTGGATGGTATGTTGTTTACTACGAACTCAATTTCAACCCAAATATTTGACAATAAGGCATATCATGTTCTCTTTTTTTAAACCCTTACCTTCTGTCTTAGAATCAATACTGTGTATTGGTTCCAAAGCAGAAGAGTGGTGCTAAGGGCTAGTCAATGGGGGTCAAGTGACTTGCCCAGGGTCACACAGCTAGAAAGTATCTGAGGTCAGATTTGAACCTAAGACCTTCCATCTTTAGACCTGGCTCTCAATCCACTGAGCAACCCAGCTGTCCCCCCCCCCCCTCATCATGTTCTTTATACAGGATCAGTGAACTATTTCACCATTAAAATTTTGCAATGTTGATAAAACTCTGAAATACCTAAATACTGATTTAAAAAGTTTACATGACATTGAATTACATTTAATTGAGTATCTTATCTTTATTTTTTTTCAAAAGATTTAACTCAATCCATCATGAAGGTCAAATATTATGAGAAAAAAAATTGCTACTCCTCTCTACTTATAAGTGGAAAATATTCTATTTTGCTATCAGCATTGATATCAATAATAACAATATTAATACTATTGGCAGTAGAAGCATAGTGCAGTGGAATGAGAACTGAACTTGTTATCAGAAGAGGGAAATTCAAATTATGACTTGGATGTTAACTAGCTGTGACCATGGAAAAATCATTGAAATCTCTGCATTTCAGTTTCTTCATCTGTAAAGTTGGCTAAATTGTATTTTCCCTACCAATCTCACAGGATTGTTGGGATAGAAATGCTTTGTAAATTGAAAATTATTCATGAAAATGGAAAAGCAGCAAAGGTAATGTTTAAGAGAGCTTCCTCAGGGTCAAGAAGACTTAGTTCACCTCCTGCCACCACTGATGTAGAAGGGTTTTGGGAACCTAAAAAGAATACCTACAGTATATTGTTCTTTAAGCATGACAATAAATTTGTATGTATTCAGAATTTATATTTGCCTAATCTTTTGATGTTTAAAATTTATTTTCCTTTTAAGAAACCTATTGGGGCAGCTAACAGGACCATTTAACCTGGGTCTGTGAAGTTTAAAAATATTTGATAACTATTTAAATATAATTGATTTTATTTATAATCCCATGTATTTAATTTTAAGGATTTGAAAAAAAACATTATTTTGAAAAAAGAAAAAAAAACATTATTTTGAAAATAGATTTTGGTAGATTGCTAAAGAGATCCAAGACACAAAAAAGGCTAAGATTATTCTTATGCTAGAGCAAATCTTTTCCTTATTTTGTAATGGGAAAAGTAGAGTATAGAGAAACTATGTCATGCCCTTTGCCATATAGCTTTCAAGTTTCTTGTTCATGGTCACACAGCTTATAAGGCTTTTGAAATGATTCTTTGCTCTTTCTGATGCACTAAAGGACCCATTACTCAGTCTTTTGGTTGGGCTTATTTAAAAAATGAAATAAAGTAGAAACAAAACAATGTGTTCTCTGTGAGGTGTTGAGGTGTTATAGTTATGCCTCATTATCATTAAGTATTTTGGGTATCAGAGTAATCACTATAAGTCCTATAATATTTACTCTTCTAAAAGAATGAACTAGCTATGTAGTTCAGCAATTTGGTGAAAATCAAATGGTATTTTGTGTAATTCACCATGTAATTAAATGGTCGACAATAACTGAACTACATATAATATATGCTGCATAAAAGTCAGCATTATGCCTTTTTTGGGCAATTTTTATGTTTCCCTACATCGTGGAAATCTCTATAAATGATAATATATGTGCATTTCATAGGCTATATTGTGGATATATAATCCCCTTAGTTTCCTTTTTTACTTATATTAATTTCTTAGCTGTCCAAGAATGAGATTCTGCTTTTTACATCATATTCCTTCTTTGATGGCAGAAGGAAAATTGTTCTTTCAATTGATCTCTGTTTCCATTCCTGTCACAATTAAATAATAATGGTAATTGATCATTCTATCACTGGATTTAATTATTCGATTTGAGAATGTGGATACTGGAAAATAATATTTTTCAGAAGAAAAGTCCTAAATCCTTTCTGATTTAGGTCTTCTGTTACTTCCAGACAGTGAAAAATTTAATATCTAAAATTTTTAAAGTAAAAAATAGATTTGAGAAGTAATTCTACATTTTAATGAGTAACTGATAGCTAAATATCAAAAATTCAGTTCCTCCCCTCTCTTCCATCCACTGTATGAAACAAACCCTCGAGTACTTTAAGAACTTGATTCACTATTCACTGTATTAGTACATATTTGAAAATACTACTGCCAAATATCCTCTACAGTTCTAACTTTAGAAACTAACTGTCCCTCATGACTTTTAAAAAAATCTTTTTCCCCCAGCTGAGATTTTAATTTTAATTCTAGCTAATGGTGTTGATAAAAATCTGTAGAAATAAAGAATGATTTGGTCTAGTGTATCTTGTGGTGAATTTGCAGGAACTCCAAGAGACTTTTTTATCTGCTCCCACTGTTATTAATCTTGGAATTTGCATGATAAAGAAATTATAATTAAATGAAAAATGTATCACCACATCCCAAAGCTGTTGCATGAAGAAAAGCAGTCAGGGAAAATAAGCAGGACAAAAAGAGGACACCATCAACAACAAAAAGAAAGATGTGGCAAAGAAGGGTTAGGGAGAATTATCCTTGAGCAAATAGAAGTATTAAAAATCCTAAGAAAATCAGCAGATGAGAGAAAGGAGAAACCAGCAAGCCAGTGAACAAAATATACATCCTGAAGACATGCTCTACTGCTAGAAAGACATATTATTATCTCTTTCCTCTTAGAGTTAAATGAAGGAATGAATTTCTCACAGGCAACCACAAGAGAGATTTTTCTTCCTCTACATATTTTGTTAAAAAGGAAGATAGCTCATTTAGTGTGCTTGAACATGAGTCAAAAATGAGTCAACATGATATTACTTGCAAAGAAACTGGGCAAACCAAAAAGGAACAAGACCTCTATAATTATTTTAAAAAATAAACAAACAAATTTATCAGATGTATTAACACCTGGAGCAAACCCCCAGGCTAAAAGAAATCAACATTGTTCAGGGTACACAATGGCTCCTCATTTTCTAAAAAAACATGGAGGCCATGAGTTTCTCCCTCATTCCCCACTAATAGATTTCTTTTTCCTATTTGGCACAGGACCCAATTAGTTTTAAGCAAAGGCATTTAATGGAATTTCATAGTAGAAAAAGTAAAAATGGTACATTCCCCTTTTTCTTACTGTAAAACCCCTGTAAAACCCCCCACAAAAACTTAGACACATAATTATCACATATAAAAGGGGCATAAATAGGGAATAAATGTGGCCATGTTATACATATGAAGGGACAAATATGGATGTAACAAATGCAGTGACGGCACACACATGGATGGGAAATTTCTCTGATAATGATGTTTAGCTAATGTTTGACTGATGTCTGAACTCCTCTTGCTGGGTCTCAACTCTGATAGGTCTGCTCCTTGCATGTTTTATAACCTATTGTTTTTACTCCTCTCTCCCTCTTTTCTCTACCACCACCTACTGGCTTTCAGTTAGATTTATCAGCTGAGGTGGTACTTTTTCCTCATAAGAGCAGAGGGCTAACTCTGTGTAAATGGAATTAGCTCATCCTCATTCATTGTTTAGACTCTAGCCATCAAAAATAATGTCACCCCACCCAACTTAGAATTAAGTGCAGAGGGAAAGATCTGTGACCCACATGTGATAATAAGTAACAAATCAAAAACAAGCAACTGCCCTCTGGGCAGTCCAAAACAGTGTTGAGGCTGCCATTTGTCCACTTGAAATTGGAGGTGGATGCAGGAAGTGAAGAAAGATGCTCTCTTTTAAATATGATGATAACTTCCTGTGGAGGCAGTTGGTGCTTTAAACTTGGTGTAGAAGGATCTCTGGGAGACCTCAGACTGCTTCCCTCTGAATTGTCATGTGGCTAAGTTAGGCTGACTTCCTTTCTCCTCCCTTGGCGTTTCTGGAGGCTCTAGCCTCAAGGAGGCCTCTCTTGCCTCTCTTATTGGAGGAAGCCTTGTGGCTAGAAGCCTTTTTAAATTAATCTCTGTGCCTCTCTGCTGGGGCCTTTAAATTCTTACCTGGTCCTGACCTCTACTCCGGGCCAGAGTTTCTCTCTCTCTCAATCTCCCTACCTTCAATCTTCCTAATTGTAAATAAACTTCCATAAAAGTCATTCTGACTTGGGTCTCTTTTAATTTGAAATCCCGTAAATCTGATTCCTGGCGACCATACCTTAAATATCTAGTTTCCCCTCTTACAACTCTCACTTTTTATCTAGAGCCCAGTTTCTAATAATTTGCCCTTTTAGTAATGCAAGATTTAATTCACTCAGTCTTCAAAATGAGGAAAAGTCGTTTTTTCTCCATAAAGAAGAGGCCTGGCAGCTACTGTAGTCTTTGTCCCCAAGGGATACATTTTTCTGGAATAGCAAAGAGACAGACATCTAATTAGAGTCGTCAAACACTTAATATGACTTTTAATGTCTTTAACTTTCTCTGGTAACATCCCTATCAACATCCTAAGCTTTAGTATGGGATTTAGGGTTAGGAAGTCCTATTAAAACTCTTTCAGAACCTGATTGTCAATCTGCTTCCCCCTCAAATTGTTTCAGGGATTGATTTCCAACAAATTTCAAGAGTATGAGGAACCATTATTTTCCTCAAGACTCTACTCCTTGCCCCCAAATCATTTTGGTGTTGCCCTTCAAATAAACCTGAACAAAAACAAAATTAAAGTTAAAAGAGCAAAGTCATTATCAATAATTCAATTAATCCATTAAAACATTTATTATTATTATTAAACAGTAGATACTGTTTTATAATTACTTTATGGGGAATAATTTCTTTTTAAAAACTGAAAATTCAGCAGGCATTATTAAATGATTTTGATTGATGAATCAATTTATTAATTGCCTATTATATGGAGGCAGTAAGGTAAAATGGAAAAGGCCACCTTAGATTTTATCTATAGATAAGGAAGCTGGGTTTCCAATAAGGGATGAGACATATGCAACATAGGTACTAAGCAGCAGGGCCAGAATTTTAATAGAGATAATTAAATAAATAAGCCACCTGATGTCTAGAACCCTGTCTGGACATGGAGAAATTCACAGAGCAGATATAGGAGACAAGAAAAAGATAAAACTGAATAATAGCTAATGGTGCATTCATTTCAAAGAGATAGTAATACTTTGAAAATGAAGAGTAATGCCAAGTTCAGTGTGATACTAGGATGCCTATAGGTAACTATGTCAACCTGCTTTTATTAAGTAATTACCATTTTCTAGTCAATATATATGTTGCTGTTACTCAGAAATTTTTCAGTCATGTTGAATTTTTTTCAGGACCCCATTGGGATTTTCTTGGCAAAGATCCTGGAGTGGTTTATCATTTCCTTCTCCAGTTCATTTTACAGATGAGGAAACTGAAGCAGAGTTAAGTGACTTTCCAAGAGTAATACGGCTAGTAAGTGTCTGAGGCCCGATTTGAACTCAAGAAGATGAGTTTATTAAAATTTATTTACTATTTACATTTATGTATATTCTTTATGTAATATTTATTTCAGGTCTAAGATGGTTTCCTAAGGATAATCATAACAGTTCATGGCCATGGGAGTTCATGTCCTAAAGATGGAGACATGTTAATAACAAGGAACATACAAGATCTATGTTGAATATATGGAGATTATCTCAGTGAGAATGTATTTATCATAGGGGACACTGTGAAAGCCTCCTACAGAAGGTAGGATTTACAATGAGTTAAAAGAAAGCTTATTTTTAAATAAATTCTTTTATTTGAAAAAATTATATAAAGTATATTATAATGTATTTGAAGAAACAGTGTAAAGTATTATCAAGCCAAAACAAATGGTTTGTAAAAAAGTTGAATTATAGCAATTGTTTGAATATCAGCAGAATTAAAACAAAAACAACACAAAACCACCTTCAAATGAAAGAAGTTAATTTAAGATAACTGATGATTATATGGCTTTGTGAATATGATTAGTATAAAAGAGAAAAAACCAGGATGAGGTCCTGATTTTTTTCATGTTCATCAAAAAATATTCCTCAAAGAGTAATATTGTAATAAAATGTTTTTAAAGGTTTAGAGTACTAAAGACTGTTAACTCCTTATCAAGATATAGCAAAGAGAGAGAGAAGAGAGAAAGAGAGACAGAGAGAAAGAGAAAGAGAGACAGAGACAGAGAGAGAAAGGCAGAGAGAGACAGAGAGGAAGGAAGGGGAAAGGGAAGGGAAGGAGGGAGGAAGAAAGGGAGAAAGGAAGGACTGGAGCTAGATTTCTTTCTAAAATCTTACTAATAGGAAATTTAGCCCACAATTTGGATTTTCTAAACAACCAATCCATAACCTTCCAAAGTAATTAAACCATCTGCCTTTACTGGGATAATCTCAGGTCAGTCCCATATTCATTAAGTAATGATCAAGCCCTCTGATTCACTTGGATGCATAGATACAGCAAAGTGGTAATTTTATGCTGCCAAATGGTATCAAGGAGAAGGAAATATTATTTTCCTCCAAAAATCTAAAAGGAACATGTAATTAAAATGTTTGGATGTCAGTAAAATGTGATTTGTCATGAGTATCTATTTTGGCTACTATCCCGAAGGACTTATTGGCTAAAATTTCAAAAAGAATATCAAGGAAATAATAATTTGATACAATGGAAAAGATGATTGATTAAAGCGTCTGCTGGCTTGGGTTCAAATCTTCCCTTTGTCAATGCCTTGGGCAAGTCTCTTAAACTTTTTGACCTTTATTTTTCTTATCTGAAGAGTAAAGAGGAATATATGATCTTTCAGGTCCCTTCTAGCTCTAAATCTATGATCTTTGGACTGGAGGAGAGCATTATACCAAAGCAGGGTGTAACTTAGCCTTTTCTATAGTAGGATCTATTATACTGAAAAATCTTGCCTATTATATACTGACTCTGCAATTGATCTGTGTAGGGACTTCAACACTTTGTGCCCCAGATAAATAATGAGAAAGATAGAAGAAGGGAAGAAAAGAAGGAAGGAAGGAAGGAAGGAAGGAAGGAAGGAAGGAAGGAAGGAAGGAAGGAAGGAAGGAAGGAAGGAA